>NW_020954580.1:30895277-31124335 GCF_900497805.2 Vombatus ursinus
CACACACACACACACACACACACACACACACACACACACACACACAATCCCTCAATACTTCCTCCAAAACATTGGATCTTCCTGGGTTTGGGGTAGGATTTATGAATTTAAGTGGATTTTTCCATCCAAGTGAAGTATTAAGGAGTAAATGATGTGAACAAAAGAGCTATGAAGAGTAGCATATGTATTAGAAAGAGAATGGTGTAAATTAATAAAAAAAAATTTAATTTCCCTAGAATGTGCCAGGTGCTAGGTACACAAATATAATGAATGAAATAACCCCTATTCACGAGGAATTTATATTCTAACTGGGGAGAAAACAAGCACATATAAATATAAGGACTGGAACTAAACCTGTGATTTTACTGATATAGGGAACTCTCAGAAGTGGAAACTTCCTCTACCAAAACAGACTGGCAACCTTCTCTGCAATATCTTGTCTTAGAAGGTTGCCTAGACCAGTACTGAGATACTGTACTTAGGGCCACCTAGCCAGTAGATGTCAGTCAGGATTTGATCTGAAGTCTTCGTGGCTTGAATGGCAGTTTTTCATCCCCTGTACCACAGTGGTCTCCCCATTGTTTTTTTTTTTTTTTTTGTGTGTTGTTTTTGTTTGTTTGTTTTTGGCTAGGCAATGGGGTTAAGTGACTTGCCCAGGGTCACACAGCTACTAAGTGTTATGTGTCTGAGGCCGGATTTGAACTCAGGTTCTCCTAAATCCATGACTGGTGCCTCATGGTTTGTTTAGTCATTTTTTTCAGTCACGTCCAGCTCTTCATGTCTCTTTCTGGGGTTTTCTGGGCAAAGATACTGGAGTGGCTTGCCACGTCCTTCTGCAGCTCATTTTAGATGAGAAAACCGAGGCAGACAGAGTTAAGAAACCTGCCCAGAGTCACATAGCTGGTAAGTGTCTGAGGTCAGATATGAACCCAGGAATATGAGTTTTCCTGACTCCAGGTATGGCACTCTATCCACTGAGCCACCTAGCTGCTAAAGAGAATTATATGAATACAAATTAATATAAAGTAGTGAAATACAAAGTAATTTGAGAGGGAAACCAGGAAGGGTTGAGCTACATTTCGAAGAAAGAGAGGAAATCTGTGGAGTAGGGATAAAGAGGAAGAAGACTGGGGAAAGATCTATGGAATTCAGTTTCTCATTCTATTCTTCAACCACCAGATGATTTCCAAGGTCCCTTCCTGGGGAATCTTCTTAACTTTCATTTCCTCCTTTCCTCCTTGCCTACAGGCTAAATTTCATACTGAAATAGCAAGTGAGAACTTTGGAAACAGCCGATGTATCTCAGCACATTGGGTATTTTTAAATTGAGAATATAAAAACTAAGAAGTATTTACTATTCTGAAGGATTCGTTATAGAGAATTCGCTATAATCATATCAACAAGCTACCTTTAAAAATTTCTTCTCTGAACTCCCATAACATTTTATTTCTTATGACACCACATTCTTTCATGTTTTTTTGTTTGTTTGTTCATTTGTTCTTATTTTTTGTACTTGTCATATCTCCTCTACTTAACTTTAAGTTCCTTGAGATAAAGGGCTATATTTTGTCTTTTTCATTCCCCACGATAGCTGGCACATACTAAGAACATAGTAAATGTTTGTTTAATGAATACATGGCTAGAAAGATGAATGGATATTTATTTAATCTGTTTGCCCGGCAACTAAAACAACAACAAAATCTTTCATTGCAATGATATTTGCCATATACAGATAGTACTATAGATACTTGTGCATTGAAATTGTTTACACATTTTCATTTCTCTAGATTTAATAGTTTGTAGGAAAAAGGGGTTGAAAGACATAACACTGAAAGACTTAAGAACATCTCACAATGCAGTGAGTGGCTAATCACAAATCCAGAAAACTGACATAGAAAAGTATTTCCTAATTTTTAGCATAGAATTAATGGACCAGAGGTGCAGAGTGAGGTGCATTTTCAAAGGTGGTCTTGCTGGACTTGCTAGACTAATCTTATTTGTTACAAGGCAGGGCTTTTATTATCTGGTGGGAAGATAATTACAGGGGAGTACCTGAAAGGTTGTGATAGTGATGCCAAAAAGAAAAAAGAAAACAAAGAAAAATACACAGAAGAGAGAACAAGGAAGTTCTGAAAGGGACACAGATAAGCAGGGTAAAATGGATATGACTATGTCAAATTATATGTGTGTGTGTGTGTGTGTGTGTGTGTGTGTGTTAAAAACCCAACTATACGTAATAGAGATTCATAGTTTCATATACAATCCTCTTTTGCTATTTTTCTTTGTGTATAAGATATTCAGGCTTGTGAAGTTCATGTTAAAAAAGAATCTTTGAAAATTAAAGAGAAGTTTTTAAAAGTACTGGATTGAGCAAAAATATGCTGAAATTGGCCTATGAACTTAGTGATTTGAAAGTTCCTTCCAATGATATGGATCACAACTTCAATTCTTTCCCATGCCCATCCATAGATTCATGACATGGTGGTGACCTTCCTTGCTAGAGGCCTTCCTAGATTTCTCCTAACATCATGCGTGTACACCTGGAGTACCCTGGATGTTGACCTGTCATCTCTTGTCCTCAAAGTGACCAGTCCATCTTATCTTACTATCACAGGATCATAGATTTAAAGCTGAAAGAGATTTTAGAGGCCATTGAGTTTAGTACTCTCATTTTATAGTTAAGGAAACTGAGGCACAGAGATAATTTTCCCAGGGTTACACAGACAATAAGTCTCTGAAGTAGAATTCAAACCTAGGTCTTCCCAACTCCAAATCCATTATTCTATGTGCATCAGGTGTCTCTCCAATCTAAGTTAAGCAAGATCCCAGAACAACATCAAAAGCAGAATAACTCAGAAGGAGTAAATTGGGATTTGAAAGGGATAATTAAATTCTCAACTCAATTGAGTTGAGATTGTTGCTTGTTCCTCCAAATCTTTTCTAAGGTGGCAACTGATTACCACAAACTGATGAACAAACTATAGCATGATGTGCTGCTTTTAGGCAATTCAGTTCTATTCAATTATACAAGCATTTTTTTTGGTATCTACTATTTGCAGGGCTCTCTGCTGGCTACAATTGTACATTTTCTTGATGCCTTTTCTTCAAAATTCCTCATTGGTTATATGCTTCAGCCTTTTCATATCCATCATGTGCCTCCCCATTGCCTTACATGGGATATTAATTTTTAATTTTTTGGAAGACATTGTACTTCACGTCTTGCTGCTACAACAGTAGCCAAAGAATATTGATATTAAAAAGTTAGGCCTTTGTTTCCATGGGCAACTTGGGATCATTAAAAAAAGTTTTGCGATTTCCTGAAGGCAAGCCATCTTGCTCTCCTCTTCTTGTTCAATCCTGGACAGAACTTGTCCATTGGTAGTCTGTTCCAGATATATACACACACACACACACATATGTATGCACACAATACATATATGCACATATATGTGTATAGATATACACACACATAGACATATATATATTCTTCATTTACTTGGTGTCTCCTGTTTGGCTTTACCAGTTAATCGATAAGCATTTATAGCATTTATTACTTCAAGTTGTTTGATCTTACTCATTTGCCCTTGTTCTCTTCACCCAACATGTATCTAAATTATTGTCTTATCATTTATTTCTTTACTTTTAATTCCCTCTTCATAATCCATCCCTTGTAATTGAAATTTGTTTTGCCTGTCACTATTTCATCCCCAGATCTACCCTTCCTCTTAAATTCTGTGCTTCACTTTCCTTGCTTGTCCCCACCTATTTTTTTCTGAACTTAAAAAACACCTAAGAAGGAAAATTTTCATATAGAAAGTAAGACAGAAAATAAGATTACATCTAAAATTGAGAATGTCTGCTATGCTTGTATTATAAAGATGCTTCCCAGCTCTGGTTTTCTTTTCTTTTCTTTTTTTTTTTTTTGGTGAGGCAATCAGGGTTAAGTGACTTGCCCAAGGTCACACAGCTAGTAGGTGTCAAGTGTTTGGTCTGAGGCCGGATATGAACTCAGGTCCTCCTGACTTCAGGGCCGGTGCTCAATCCACTACACCACCTAGCTGCCCCAAAAGCAGATTTTTTTTTAAGGCAATTGGGGTTAAGTGACTTGCCCAGGGTCACACAGCTAGTAAGTGTCAAGTGTTTGGTCTGAGTCTGGATTTGAACTTAGGTCCTCCTGACTTCAGGGCCAGTGCTCTATCCATTGTGCCACCTAGCTGCCCCTCCAGCTCTGGTTTTCTTAATAAGAATGCTTGAAAATTCTATTAAAGGTCCATTTTTCCCTTTGTAGAATTTTACCCGGTTTTATGAGATAAATTATTTTTGGTTACAAAACTTTCTTTTGCTTTTGGTATGTCATATTCCAAGATTTCTTTCCTTTATTAGAGTTGCTGCTAAATGTTGTGTGATCTTGATTGTAATCCTTGATATTTGATCTCTTTCTTTCTAATAGTTTGCAGGATATTTTTTCTTTGACCTGAAAATTCTGAATTTTGGATATGATAGCTATGAGTGTGTTCAGTTTGGGGTTTCTTTTAGAACGTAACTGGTAGATTCTTTTCATTTTTACTTTGCCCAATGGCTCAAATGGTTCTGGACAGTTTTCCTTTATGACATCTTAAAATATAATTCTAATTTTTTTTTTTGTCTAGTCATAGTTTTCAGGGAGTCTGATGATTTTTAAATTATTTCTCTTTTACCTATATTGTAGGTCAGTTTTTAAAAAGATTCTTATTTATTTATTTCCTTCCTTCCTTTACACAAACATTTATTATCTCTCCCTCCCATGGCTCCCCTCAATTGAATATTTAAAAAAAGAAAGAAAAATAAAACACTCATAATAAATATGGTCTAGCAAAACAAATTTCCAGATTGGTCATATCTAAAAATGTATGTCTCATTCTGCATTTTAAATCCATCACCTATCTGGAGGTTGGAAATGTGCTTCATCTTCAGTCCTTTGGGCTTCTGGTTTATCACTACATTGATCATAATTCTTAAATCTTTCCACATTGTTTTTCTTCATAATATTGTTACAGTATATCTAATTCTGTTTACTTCCCCCAAGCCTTCACAGTTTCCTCTGCAACTGTCCATTTTATCATTTCTTATGGCAAAATAATATTCCATTCCATTCATATGCCATAATTTGCGTAGCCATTCCCCAATAGGTAGGTGGGCACTTCCTTAGTTTTCAGCTTTTGGATAGTAAGAAGAGAGCTGCTATAAATATTTTTGCACATATGGGTCCTTTCCCTCTTTGATCCCCTTAGGCTCAGTAGTAGTACAGCTAAGTCAAAGGGTATGTATAGTTTAGTAATTTGGGGGCTAGCCCAGGGTGTCAGTGGTTTACCAGCACAAATCTGGTGGCTTCTGCCACTAACCTATCCTGTAAGGGGATTAAATACTAAAATGGTTCAAGGAATTCTAATTTTCTATTAATTAATTTATTTTTATTTATCAACAATCATTTCCATAAACTTTTGAGTTTTAAATTTTTCTCCCCCTTCCTCTCCACTTCCCTCCCCAAGACGGTGTGCAATTCGATACAGGTTATGCATATACATTCATATTAAACATAACAACTCTTATTTTCTTTGTGCATGGACTTCTTGCACTCACCAAAGAAGGTTGCTATCCCTTAACTTAGTTGGGAGGTCTTCAAAAATTGCTCTGGAAGAAAAATTCATCATTCTGTGCCCATCTGGTACCTCTCCAAGCTAAGTTAGGCAAGAACGGCATCAGAAGCACAATAACTGAGAAGTAAATTGGAGTTTGAAAGGGATAATTGAATTCTCAATTCAGTTGAATTGAGATTGTTGCTTGTTCCACCAAATCTATTCTATGGTGGCAACTGAGTACCACAAACTGATGAACAAACTATTACATGATGCTGCTTTTAGGCAAAGTGATTCAATTCAGTTCTATTTGATTCAACAACCATTTTTCAGGTACCTACTATTTGCAGGGCCCTGTGTTGCCTATGAATTAAATAAGAAAATCAGTTCTTGCTTTTCTTCAAGAAGATTTCCAGTAAATACAAATGTTCATATACATACCTTTTTCCCACTGGACCTAGGCAGCTCAGGCACTAGAAATGTTCTTCCAGTCTAAAATATTGTTTCTTTATGTGAATCTTAAGGCTCTTCTCATAAAACATATCTCTATATCTAAATACATATATACATATACAGTATACAAAACATATATTCTTATATAGTTTACTCATTGCAATTTGGCTTACCTCTTGGGCTTTGTTTGGCATTTTAAAAGCAGGAACAACTTTAGTATCTGGTGATCTTTATGTACAATGAAGAAGCTGTCAAAAGGGCAGTTAGAGATAGATGTACACATTCCAATATACAAATTCTGTTTCAGAGTTCTTAACCTGAGGTCTGTAAACTCTGTGTGGCACACACACACACACACACACACACACACACATTTATACAATATACACATACATATATATCACACATACATGAATACATACACATATATATACATACATGTGTGTATATATGTATATACTGTATTTCAATATAATTGAGTTTATTTTTTGGGTTAACATTATGTATTTTATTTCATACATTTAAAAACAGTATTCTGAGAAGGGGGTCCATAGACTTCACCAGACTGCCAGAGGGGTCCATGGAGTTAAGAGATGTAAAGGTTATGAACCACTGTGCTACAGATTTGAAGGACCCATCTGTAAAAATGGTGGATCTTGACTAAAATTAAGCTCTAAGATGAGAGTCAGAGTGTGGGTGAGTAAGGGTATAGCCTTGTTGGAATGAGTAGTTTGTTTGTCCCAGATTACATCTGTGCAGTTGTGGGGATACAGAATGCATGGCAGGATATGTGTGATTAGAAATAATGAGAGGTCATAGTTTTCTCCCATCGTCAATATCCCAGCCTGAATCATCATTTTGAAAAACAATATTCTTAATCATTGCCGATCTTATTTTGAATTGTTCCTGGAACCTCCATTTTGAGAAAAGGCCCCATTGTTTATTTTCCTGACCTCCCCAGAATGACTCAATGGCATTCTTCCTTTATTCCTGCAACCCTCTTCTCCCATTGGTGAGTTTCTATCAGAACTCCCATTTTGAGACTTTATGCTTCATTCTCTGGACCATACCACCATGACCCATGAAGCTCCCACTTTCTACCCTGCCCCTTTTCATCTCCTTTTTATGTGTTGTCTTTCTTCAACCCTCCTTAGAATGTAAGCTCCTGGATGGTAGAGGCTGTCTTTCTTTTTGCTTGTATTTGTATCACTGGGGGCCATCTCCAGTTGTCCTGATCTATATCTTGCCACTGGACCCAGATGGCTCCGGAGGAGAAAGTGAGGCTGGTGACCTTGCCCAGCCCTCCCTCACTCAAATCAAAGTCAATTGCAAGTCATATCATTAGCTCCCTGATGTCATGGTCCTCTTCAAAAACAAAGGACAAACACAATCTCTATCACTAATGCACAGTTCAGGACCTGGCACATAATAAGTGCTTAATAAATGCTTATTGATCTGAAGTACCACCTCACACCTATCAGATTGGCTATTATGACAGAAAAGGAAAAGATAAATGTTGGAGGGGATATGGGAAAACTGTGCCACTAATGCACTGTTGGTGGAATTGTGAATTGTTCCAACCATTCTGGAGAGTAATTTGGAACTATGCCCCAATCAAACTGTGTATGCCCTCTGATCCAGCAATACCACTACTAGGACCGTATCACAGAGATTTTTTAGAAAGGGAAAAGGAACTACTTGTACAAACATATTTATAGCAGCCTTTTTTGTGGTGGCAGAGAATTGGAAATTGAGGAGATGCCCATTACTTGGGGAATGGCTGCACAAGTTGTGGTATGTGAATGTAATGAAGCATTATTGTGCTATAAGAAATGACAAGCAGACAGATTTCAGAAAAATCTGGAAAGACTTACATGAACTGATGCAAAGAAAAGTGAAGAGAGCCAGGAGAACATTGTAGGTAGTGACAGCATTATTATGTTATGATCAGCTATGACAGACTTAGTTATTCTCAGCAATACAGTGACCCAAGACAATTCCAAAGGACTCATGAGGAAAAATGCTCTTCACATCCAGAGAAAGAACTGATGGAGTCTGAATGAAGATCAAAGCATACTATTTTCACTTTAATTTTGTGTGTGTGTGTGTGTGTGTGTGTGTGTGTGGTTTTCTTCTGATGGTTTGTTTCTTCTTTTACAATATGACTAATATGGAAATGTTTTACATGATTGAGCATATATAACCTATATCAAATTGCTTACTATCTTAGGGAGGGGGGAAGTGATGAAGGAGAGATAAAGGGAGAAAATTTGGAACTTAAAAAAATTTTTTTAAATGAATGTTAAAATTTGTCTTTACAAGTAATTAGAAAAAATAAAGTCTTATTTAAAATTTTTAAAAAATGATATAGTATATCCATAGAAGATAAAAGATCATGCAATAAAGGACAAATGAAATGATAAAAAAAATGCTTGTTGACTTGAATGTAAGAGCTATACTACTGCAGATTGTATCTGCATACAGATATTTGCGCATATCATCCTGTGCAATTCTTGCCCCTATTTTTACTTAGATTCTCCACAGAGCATCTACCAAAATTTCTGGAAGGCTTCCTCAGGTTCATTAACAATATTATGTATATGAGTGCAACCGTTTGGCTCTCCATTCCACCGACTGTCATCCCTCAGTCTCAGTACATGGACTACCTTCTTCCTTTTCCAGTCACTCACGCCCTCCTTATGTTGCTTTTATTTTACTTCATGTGGACAAATCATCAATAGTAATATTGGTATTTTAATAAATTTTGTTTTTAATGTTTGTTTTGTTTTAATAGTTTGTAAGGCCTCGGTTTCAGCCCCTAGAATCTATTATTGCTTCAGCAAAAATTTTAATAAGGATAGTATATTAAATAACAATGTCATGTTTAATATCTTTAAATCATAGCCTAGAATTGTTCCTTAATCTGACATCTCTTTGTGTTATTAAAAATGAACAGTCTAATCATTTTCTATATTAAAAACATCATTTTTTTGCACCACTACCCCTCAAATATTTTTAATTGATTTTTTTGAAATCTTTCCTTTTTTAAAGTTTATTTTTTTCTCAATTACATGTAAAAACAATTTTTAACATTCATTTTTTAAACTTCTGAGTTCTAAATTCGCTCCCTCCCTCTCTCCATTCTGCCCTCAAGAAGGCAAGCAATTTGATATAGATTATACATGTGCAGTCATGCAAAACATACTTCTTTATTAGCCATATTACAAAAGAAAACAGACCCCCCCAAAAAAATTGCAAGAAAAATAAAGTCAAAATAAATGTCCCAATACGCATTCAGACTCCATCAGTTCTTTGTCTAGAAGTGGATTTTTTTTTCCATCATAATTCATCATATGAAAGGAACAAGAGGAAAGCTTCTAGCTCATTAGGTGTATCTTTTACTATGGAAGATAGAAGTACTTACAGGATGAGAGCCCTGGGGGTGTGGTGTGTGGCAGTTTGCACTATTGGGGGGAGTACCCACACAAGGAAGAATCTAATGAATAGTTATTACAAATGTTCCAATCAGTCTAGTAACAGAATTGTTCTTCAGGGGTTCCCAGTCTCTTCTTTCTGTATATTTTTTGCTTAGCAGTGGCTCTATCCTTCTATAGACATTGCTGAACATTTTCCTTTTACCTTCTCCCAACCAGAACCTGTTCTCAAGAAAGCAGCACTTTTACTGACTTTCCATCATCGGTTAGAATGGTAAGAAAAGTGTTTCTTGGAATAGGGAAGGTAAGGCTACCCTAATGCATCTAATAATAATGAGGAGTTAATCTTAATGAATGAATTATTCAAAAATTAATTCATTTGTAATAAATATGTAGAACCTATCATGGATGACAGAACAACATATTCAGCAGAAACTAGAGATACTCTGGCTTCATCTTAATCTTTTGAGGTTGATTCTATTAAAGGTAATATTGATAATCTCTTTCTCAGAAAAAGCACATTTGTATCACTGTCAGAGATGGAGTATGGAGTGGGATGGATCATTGGTTTCACCTTGTATTTTTATATTCATTTGTATAAAACGAAATTCCAGAAAAGGCTTAACACTTTCAATTTGTAGATGATCATAACTTTATAGATCACTATTAGACTATATGTTCTTTGATGGTAGGGATGATGTAATTTTTCTCCTGTGTATTTTGAAATCAGTCATAGGGCTCTGCACATAGTAATGATTTCATTCAGCTATTTGCTGATTTGAATTAGTCACTTAAATTTCCAAGTATGTTAAAATAAATTGGAGAATAAAAGGGTACTATGATTCCTTGAGGGTAGAGACTTTCATTTTTGTCTTTGTATCCCCAGCACATGGCACCAATCCTTTCATATATTAGATGCTTAATATATGCTTGTTGAATTGTATTGGCCCACTCCTGAATCACTGCCTTGTTATGGCAAAGGGGCTTGTGTAGCTCAATGAAACTATGCAGGGTTACCCAAGACAGACAGGTCATAGTGGAGAGTTCTGACAAAAGGTGATCCACTGGAGAAGGAAATGGCAAGTCACTTCAGTAATTTTGCCAAGAAAATCCCATGGACAGTACTAAAATGATAAAGGAGATGATATCAATACCTCAGGTTGCAAAGGTATCCAATATGCTACTGGGGAAGAGTGGAGGACAACTATAAGTACCTCCAGAAAGAATGAAGCACCTGGGTCAAAGCTAAAAGGAAGCTCCGCTGCATATGTGAGGTGATGAAAGGAAAGTCCCAGGCTATCAAGATCCATACTGCATAGGAATCTGGAATGTAAGATCTGTGAACCAAGGTAAACTGGATGTGGTCAAACAAAAGACTGAAGGATTAAACACTGATATCTTGGGTGTCAGTGAACTTAAATGGTCAGGAAAGGTGAATTTAATTCAGGTGATCACTACATGTACTACTGTAGGTAAGAATCTCTTAGAAGAAATGGAGTAGCCCTCATAACTCAATAAAAGGGTGAGAAAAGCAGTACTGTGGTACCATCTCAAAAATGACTGAATTGATATCTATTTGAATCCAAGGTAAACCATTCAACATCACAGTAATACAAGTCTATGGTCCAACCACTAATGCTGAAGAGGCCAAAACTGATCAGTTCTCTGAAGACCTATAACATCTTCTAGAAATAACAGCAAAAAAAAAAAAAAGACTTTATATTCATCACAGGGGATTGGAATACCAGAATATATTAGATTTGAGAATTCCTCAAGAAAAAAAGGAAAGAACCCTGCAAAGTGATATATTTTTTTAAAGGCATCAAACATTTTTATTTTTAAAAAGAGTGGGCCTAATGCTCATGTTGGCATAGGAGCTGGTTTGAACACCAGACTATTTTGGTAAAACTCAGCTTTGTTTTAAAAGCAACAAGGATTTGCTATATAGATATTCTCAGTATTCCTTACTGATTTCACATTTGGAGATATTTTTTCCTCACTTAGAGTGATTTTTTTTCTGGCAGTGTGGTGAAATCCTGGCTTGGAAACTTTCTCTCTTTTTTTTTTTTTTTGCTTTTTTTGCTTAGGTGATTGGGGTTAAGTGACTTGCCCAGGGTCACATAGCTAGTTAGTGTCAAGTGTCTGAGGTTGGATTTGAACTCAGGTTCTCCTCTTTCCAAGACCAGAGCTTTATCCACTGTGCCACCTAGCTGCCCTGGAAACTTTCTCTAATGATATCAATTAGCAATTAGCAATTATTTGTAGGCTTGGAGAATTGTCTGGGGATCTTGGGAGGTGACATGAGTTGCCTAGGGTCATTTGGCTGATGTGTGCCAGAGGATGGCTCTTCCTAACTCTGTGGCTAATCCTTTATTTACTATGTCATACTGCATCTTATTTTACGGTAAAGAAAATACTAGTCCTTAAGATTGAGGTTACAGCCTATGGAAATAGAAGTTATTCATGACATCAATAACATTCTATTTGGTACATTGCCTTGTGTTTACAAAGCAATTTTTTTCTAAGGAATTCCCATATCTAACATATTGTATTTATACTTTTTTGGGCTGATCTATGAAAAAACAAATGATGACTTCCTAAGGCAAAAAGTTAAAATAAATAACTTCTCAGGAGAGGCGATGAATTAAATATGAAGAATGAAACATACATTTTTGGACAAGGCCAATTTGAGTATTTGTTCAAAATTGTTTTCTTTATGTTTTCCCAAATGTCCTTTACATATTTGTTACGAGTTTTGTTTTCCTTTCTTTTATCCCCCAGTGGGAAGGGGGAGATAAATAGGAGAGAAAATAAATGCTTATTAATTGAAAAAATAATTTTAAAATAAAATCAACCATATATACGTGTTTTATATTTCATCCTTTGGATCATATAGATCTGAATAAGTTCTATGTACTAACCTGTTAGATTATGATTTAGTAGAATAAATTTGATAAATCTGTTATACAAATTAAATGCTTACTCTGAAGTAGTTTATTTTTCATTCAGAAGATCAGGAACTGTTTAGCCTAGGTTCCAACACCCTGCCTCAGTGAAAAAGGTCTTTTTGTGTATGCTGATATGGTTGCTAATATGTATCTACAACAAATCTCAAGTTCATCCTGTTAAAAATTAAAAATGGTAATATTTAATCTAGGCTCTTTCATCACAACTCTAGCATGGGGAAACCTTTTTTTTAAGCAGCAATGGTGACACTGAGAATATTTTTAGATAGTTACTATTAATTAAACAAAAAATGCCCTGATTACTTCTCACCTGTTCTCTGCAACAGCTTCCTAATTAGTCTTCCTGCTTTCAGCTTCTCTCTCTCTAACCCTCTTTCACACAGATGCCAAAGAAACATTCCTAAAGCACAGTTCTGACCATGTCACTGCCCTGCTCAAGATCCAGTGATTCCTCGTTGCCCCTAGGATCAAATCCACCCTCTTTTGATTGACCTTTAAAGTCCTTCACCATCAATATTTGTGTAGTTTGAAATAAAGGCTTGGGCTGTGTATGATGGGGTGATTCTAAAAAATAAAAGTGCATAGGGAGAAATAAAAAGGAGTAATTATCTCATGCAAATGAGGCATGAAAGGAAGAACTGACACAGAAGAAGCAAGTGTGTATGTGGGTGGAGGGCTGGTAATGCTAGAACCTTACTCTCATTGGAAATAGGTTAAAGAGGGAACAACATATACATCCAGAAGGGTATAAAAGCCTTCTAAATTTAGAAATAAGAAGGCGAGGGGAGAGGGTAAGGGAGGAACTCTTAGAGGGGTGGATAGGTTAAGGAATAGGAGGGCAAAGTAGGGGGTAGAAGTAAATTAGACTTGTGAGGAGAGACAGGGTGAATAGGGTGAGGATAGTGAAAAAAAAAATAGGACGGAGGGAAATACCCAACAAGTAATTATAACTTGGAATGTCAATGGGATGAATTTACCCATAAAACAGAAATGGATAGCACAACTATCTAGCACTAGCTAAGAAATGGAGAGGTGGATTAGTGAACAGAGTATACATACAATACACAGTATACTGTAAAGGACTATAGTAACTTTGTGTTTGACAAATGTAAAGATTTATGTTTTTGGGATACTACTTCATTATTTAGTAAAAAATTGTTGGGAAACTGGAAAGCAGTCTGGCAGGAATTGGGCATAGACCAATGTATTAAACCACATACCAAGATAAGGTCGAAATGGATACATGACCTAGATAATAAAGGGAGATATCGCAAGAAAATTAGAACATATTACCTATCAGACTCATGGAAAGGATAATGTGAGGAAATGAGACAGTGAGCACTGTTGAGGTGTAAATGGATAATTCTGATTATTTTAAATTAAAAAATTCTTGCATAAATAAAGCTAATGTAGCCAAGATTAGAAGGAAAGCAGAACATAGGGGGAAAAAAACTTTCATAGACAATTTCACAGATAGGGGTCTCATTTCTCAAATATATGGAGAACTTTGCCAAATTCATAATACAAGTCATACCCCAGTTGATGAATGGTCTAAAGATATGAATAGGAAGTTTTTCGATGAAGAAATCAAGACTTTGTAATTATATGAGAAAATGCTCTAAATAATTATTGATCAGAGAAATACAAATCAAAATAATTCTGAGATATCATACCTATCAGATTAGTTAAAATGACGGGTGCTCTTCAATCGGGTAATGGCTAAATAAGCTGTGGCACGTGATTGTGATGGAATCCTGCTGTGATATAAGAAATGATAAACTGGTTGATTTAGGACAAATAAGGGAAGATTTGGACCTATGAAGGAAGATGTTATCCACCTCCAGAGAAAAAACTGACAAATAGAAATAAGCATAGTATGGTCTCACATGTATATTTATATTTATGGATATGTACATATATGTATATATTTGCATTTAATTGCAGCCTTCTCTGGGGCGGGAGAAAATAAAATAAAAAGTGCACAGCAGTGAACAAAAGAAACCCTAGAAGGAAGCACAGAAAAGCTGGACTGCTTTGAAAACAATGGGCAGGATTTATTACACAGGTTTTCACGAAATGGAAATTTTGTTTTATATTGAATCCTCTCATGTTCTGTTTGTATACATAGAAATGTTTTTTTTTTCCTTTTTGTATTTAAGTTTAAAATGAAAAAAAAAATTAAAACTGCCTCCAACCTACCTTTCCAGCCTTATTCCACGCATTCTTCAGTTCAGCCAAGCTGGCCTTGTAGCTGCTGTTCCTCACACATCATTCCATTTGCCATCCTCATACCTTTGTACTGGTTGCCCCCAAGATCTTGAAATCACTCCCTCTTCACTTCTGTTTTTAGAATCTACGGCTTTTTTCAAAATTTAGCTCAAGCCACTTCCCTTATTGGCCTTTCCTGATCCGCCTCCTGTCAGTATTTTCCCGACACTGTTAGATTTATTTTGTGCATATTTCATGTATGTATACATGTTGCTTCTTCTTGATAGAATGTAAGCTCTTTGAGGGCAGCGACTTTTATTTTTTTCCTTACCCCCAGTGCCTAATATGCCTGACACATGGTAGGTACTTAGTGTTTGTTGATTGATGAGGCCCCTCTAAATGTACTAGAATGGTCTTCGAGATAATCTCTGTGGCCTAATGGTGACTGGTGAGTGTCTGCAATATGCACAAATCAATCAGAGAGCTTATAATTCTGAAAAGGAAAGGATCCTGACATGGACAGACCTCTCAGCAGAGAATGTAAACTACTGAAAAATGTAGCTTCTTTAAAGGGGCGAGTTTTATGTCAGGTCCTGAAGGAAAGTTAAAAAATTAATGGAGGATAGATGAGAGGGCATTCTAAAAAGGGAGAGAACCCTTTGAGTAAAAATGAAATGGGAAGAGTATCAGCTGTCAACAGCGAAAAGATTTTCTGAGGAAGGGGATGAAGCAGTAGAGGTGTGTGGCTCTGGCAGATGACAGAGGTCCTAAATGCTAGGCAGTAATTTTGATTTGATACCCTAGGAGCTCTTGGGGAATGTGACAGATGTCCGAGGATGATTGTTTTAGTGATTTTGTGGAGGCTATATTTGAGAACAGTTGGGTGCTATATTATGGCAATTCGGTGGAGAAGTGACAAGAGTCTGGACTAGGGTGGTGAAATTGTGAAAACAGAAAGGAAGAATGAGGTGACAGAAATAAATACATTCCCTATCATGTTTTTTTTATCACTCATTTTTTCTCTACCAATGAAGCTGATAATACACAAATTTTAGCTATATAAATGGGATTTCCTTCAGACAATTTCAATCTAAAACGATTACAGAATAGAATATTCTTTAATTATAAAATAAAGTGGTACACAGATGCTTTAACACAACTAATTGGTATTTTTTTTGTAATGAAGACATTTCAAATCACAGGTAAAGGAGTTAGTAGTTATCATGGATTTAGATTTGATGGAATTTTTAAAATTATTAAGGAAAAAAAAGCTAACATTCACATAGTATTTTAAGATTTGTAAAGCCCTTTACATATATTATCTTACTTGAGCCTCACAACAACCCTGTGAGGTAGGTGCTCCTCCTCACTTTATAGATGAGGAGATGGAAGCCATCATAAGTTTAGTAGCTTGTCCAGCATACAGCTAGCTCATGTCTGAGGAAGGACTCAACCTCAAGTCTTTCTGACTCCAAGTCCAGTAATGCATCCACTGTGCCACCTACCTTCCCTCAAAAGGCAACACTAAGAGCAGATAAATGACAAAATACGTAACTTTGAAAACAAAAAAGAAGTGAGACCTCACTTTCTTTACATTGGTAACCATTTGGTATGATGAATTATCTACTGCTGATATACATTTAAAATACCCCCAAAAAAGATAAATACAAATTGGAGCTATGTAGCACTTCTCTTTTAATACCAACAGATAATTTGGAAGACTTGATTGACTACAGCAATGTTTAATACTCTGAGAAAGTTATGCCTGAGTGTGTCTTAAAGTTAAGTTTTCGTTATGGTAAGGAGCTTTGCCACATTAACTTTTAGAATTTTTTTTAAAAGGCATAGCTTATATACTTTTGAAATGCATCTTACAATTTTAAAAAGTTATGGACTTCAGAAACTAAAGACCTTAAATTAAAAAAATTTTTTTTAACGACTTAAGTACAGGGAAGTGGCCTGCATATGATTTCTTGCAGTTGCAACAACTATCATGTGGACAGTAACTGATGAAGACCTTTTAGACATCTACCCAGATGTCACCAAACAATATAAATAGAATGCTACTGTAGTCCGAGTCTGTTATTGGTCCAATTGGGTGAAGAGGCGAAGATCAAAATGGGTTACTTTTGCCGTGAGAGGCAGGCAGGCTACGTAAAGCTCTAAGATGCTTCTTGATGTTTGCAAAATACCACAATGGAAACCATAAAAATGTCAACCAAATGGGAAACTTCCCAAACCCTAGAATAAGACCTGCATAAAAAGAAGATAAAATTAGTACTTTATGTGTGCTTTTACGAAGTTTTTAAAACAAGCTAGTGTTTAATTCACATACATACTGTCAATCTGAAAGAAAAAATTCATAATAGGAAATTAAATACTGTAGAATTAATTGAAAATATAACTTTAAAGGGTTTTTTGGGGGGTGAAGAGAACATACTCCACAAAGCATTAAATAGGAAAATTTCACTAGTTACAAAAATTAACCAGAAAAAAAGAAATTTCCAATTTGCCTAAGCCAATACTGAGCATTGTTCCTGAAAGCCAATGCTTACCTTCTAAAATGTCTTATTTAAAATCACTGTATGAAAACAGAGGTTGCCCCCAAAATCTTAGTGTGGTTTACAGCTTTAATAGCTTCTAAGCTACAGATAGCTATCAACATCAAGCTACTGAAACTTAAAACTACACTAAGACTCTGTATTGGGGGTTAATGCCTTTAAAAGGTGCCCTTTCTATTTTTTTTCCCGGTTCACACAAGATCAGTATCTAGAAAATTCATCAGAACATTATTAGACACCAAGAAAGGAATGGTTGCAAAGGACAGATTTTTCATTTCATCTTTTGACCTTCAATCCAACTAAGGAAGCATTCCAGAAGTGCCTGGGAGTCAGATGCAAACTTAGCTCTTGGCCTTTATATTCAGTTAAGTCCAGCGACATAACTATTATTTCATATCAGCCTGCTGACAGCATCTTCAGAATAATTTCCCCTGGGACCTGAAGCTCTTATACCATAGAATTGGTACTATTTCTTAGTTAAAAGTCAATTGTCAGTGTGCAGGAAAGAAGAATTTTCAGACAAAGTAATAGGTATACTCATGTATATTAGAACGGAGTAGCTGATTTGCTTTTCAGGTATAATAAATATCAGATACATAGCATCTTGAATTATGATGACATAATTAAGAATTTAAGATAATAAACACACTGCATAAACAATGCAACATAGAAGACTCCCATTTTAAGAACAAAAATAGGATTCACATAAAAATAAAAAATAGATTTATTATAATTCACATCTAGTACAACTTAGAAGTCTACATTCTTAGTATCTAAACCATTAAAAAACAAACAAAAAATAGCTGACAAAGTTAGAGGCTCTTCTTGTCCAAACAGGTCCAAAAGAGGGCACAGACTGCTTTTTGTTATTAAATTAAAATTACTGATCACCTCCTCTTTGCCTTAAATTTCTAGATTTTCCATTATCAAATCTTCTCTTTTTGAAGACTGGAGCTACTCCTTCTGCCACATCTCCAAGAGAGGTGACTGTCTTTTCTTTAAATGTCACTTTTGGGTCCCCACTCATATCAGCAACTGGAGCTCCTATGTATTCATCCTCTGTACTCGGAAGTTCCAAATCTATCTTCTCACTAGAGTAGAAAGTAAAACAAAAACTATTATGTAACAATCAAAGTAAGACGGAAACTTTTTCAAATAATGCATGCCTTCAAATCAAGCCCAGAAATATTTATGTCTACTATAGACATATAGAGAGTTTGTTAAGAATGTTTTTTACCATAAAGGTTGATTTTGCCAGTTAATTTAAATTAATAGTTACTTCAAGTGGATAGACTCCATAACAGCAAAATCAATCTTAACATACATTTATGGAACAGATTTTATCTTCCAAACAGAAAACAGATAACAGAATTTTTTTTAAAGGATTCATGCAAAGACCCAGGGATCATCATTCTAAGGCAGCTATAGAAAGAATAATGCTTCTCATCAAAAAGGAGGAAGAGAACTGACAGATGGTTTCAAAAATCATGATAAACAGGTACATGGTCATTGCAATTATCAAATGTAACCAATACTGGTTTACCTCTGAATGAAGCCTATGAAACAGAAAAGGCCCTCCCCAGGGGCAACAACCAAGAAAACGTCAACCAAGGAGAAAACAAATGACTGAGTAATGAGCTTCTGTTTACAGAAATGAGGGATTTATTATAGCAAGACCAGATCATTGTTAATAGAGATTACTAAAAGGTTATCCTTAAGAAGTCTAGATGAAAATTTACCACTACTAAATACCAAAAAAGACAGGATTCTAGAATTATAAAAACAGAAGCTCAATACACTTTGTAAAGAGGCAAGGAGCCCCATACTACCTCCCCACCCCAATTCTTGAGAATTTAACAAATTGTTCTGAAAATGGAACCTCATCAAAGACAAAATTATTGCCTATGATTGCCCAGATAAAACAGCTAACCATAAACATTTGAGAACAGTATTTTTAATAATCCATATGGGATCTATAAAGGATGCTTCTAACTTCTAAACTATGAGTAATGAAACATCTCTCAAAATATAGAAATCTAGAAGTTGAAACCATATGGAAACAGAATTATTTATCATCTCTTTTGTCTCAAGGTTGGAAGTTGTCCCAAAAATGTCTTCAGAGAGTCTATAGAAGATGAAATTTATATCCCTACACTTTTATTTATGTACAAAAGCTATAGCCTGTACAATAGTCTGAACATTAAAGATGACTTCTTATTAGTGACTATGATTGTTCCTATGTGAACTCTATTAGCTATGAGAATGAGAAAAAAAATAACACATTTATATGGTGTTTTAAGATTTACAAAGCACTTTTTTCACAACTGTGTAAGGCAAGTAGTTTAAGCATCATTATCTCTATTTTATAGATGAGGAAATGGAAGCTCAGACAGGTAAAGACATGGTCACATAGCTTATAAATGTTGAAGCCAGGACATGAACATAGGCTTCCTGGTTTCAAACCCAGGACTACTTTCCACTATACCACAGTGCATTGTGGTATACATTAGTGAATACCTCTCTCCACTACGTGTTCAGTGTCAATGTCCACGCTTATTTCAAGCAAAACCAAGTTTATTAATGATTATGTATAATGCATTATGTTAGCCATTAGGTATGTACAAGGGTAAATAGGACCCTTGTTCTTAATATGTTTACAATTTAGTTGGGGTGATAAAATATTCACACAAAATAATTATAAAGATCATAATATGATAAAGTGAATAAGTATGGGCAATATAAATTCAGATGAGAGGTACCATATCTTCTGAGCAGTTCAGTGAGGACTTCATAAAATTGGGGGCACTTGAGATGACAGGATTAAGAAAAAAACATATTTGAGATGGAGGGAATGATGTGATATTGGGTAGGGTGAAAAGTTGGGAAGGGAGTCTGATTTGGTTAAAATAATGTGAGAAAAAGGCTAGGGAAAATGTACTGGTGCCAGAGTGGTTAAGGTTTGGAATGCCAAGCTAGAGGATTTGTCAACTGAATACATTTCAGTAATAAGGTGTTTAAAGTTTTTGATCAGTGATGAGAACCATGTACTAGGAAGATTAATCTGGCGGCTATGTTTAGGATAAACTTGGGGGTGACGAAGAAAATGGAAATTGGAGAGGTTGATTAAGAGGCTACTTTCATAGTCCAGTCTAGAGGCATGAAGGGTCTGAACTGGGTGGGGAGGTGGTGGAGGTGGTGGTGGTGGTGGTGGTGGTGGTGGTGGTGGTGGTGGTGGTGGGGGTGGTGAGGTACACAGGGCATGTGCAGCAGTGAGATGGATAGGGAAGAGATGGGAGAGCTATTTCTTTCTTTTTTTTTTTTGGCTAGGCAATGGGGTTAAGTGACTTGCCCAGGGTCACACAGCTGGTAAGTGTCAAGTGTCTGAGGCCAGATTTGAACTCAGGTCTTCCTGACTCCAAGGCTGCAGCTCTACCCACCGTGCCACCTAGCTGCCCCGAGGGAAGAGTTATTTCTAAGAAACAACTGATAGGGCTTGGTGGTAACTGACTAGATAGGAGTGTGAGTATAGAGGGAGAAATGGATGATGATATTAATGTTTCAAGTGTAAGTAACTAGGAATGTCATCAACAAAAATAGGGGTGAGATTTCTGGGAACCAAGATGGCAGAGTAAGAAGTAAATCGCTCTCGCTCTCCCTTATTGACCTCTAAAAGCCAAGAAAATATTGCCCCACGAAAAACCTTGAAAGAGCTGAGCAAACACAAAGACAGGGTGCAGCAGTCTTGTAGCCTAGGAAGCTTGGAGGATTAACTCTGAGGTACCACATCACACCTATCAGATTGGCCAACATGACAAAACAGGAAAATGATAAATGCTGGAGAAGATGTGGGAAAACTGGAACACTAATGGTGTTCCATTGCCCTAATGGTAATTGGTGGAGTTGAGAAATGATCCAACTATTTTGGAGAGCAATTTGGAACTATGCCCAAAGGGCTTGGGATATGATATTCCATAAAGCAAAGGAGCTTGGATTACAACCAAGGATCAACTACCTAGCAAAATTGAGCATAATCTTTCAGGGGAGGAGATGGGACATTCACTGAAATAAGGGACTTTCAAACCTTCCTGTTGAAAAGACCTCAAGAGAAAATTTGATCATCAAATACAAGACTCAAGAGAGGCATAAAAAGGTAAACAGGAAAGAAAAAAAACATGTCATTCAATAAGGGCAAACTGTTTACATCCCTACATGAGAAGATGATACTTATAACTTTTTTTTGGTTTTGTTTTGTTTTTTTGACTAGGCAATGGGGTTAAGTGACTTGATCAAGGTCATACAGCTAATAAGTGTTATGTGTCTGATGCCGCATTTGAACTCAGGTCCTCCTGAATCCAGGGCTGGTGCTCTATCCACTGCGCCACCTAGCTGCTCCTACTTATAACTCTTGAGAACTGTATCTTTATTAGGACATTTAGAAGGGGTATACATAGACAGAGGGCATGGGTATAAGTTGACTTTGATGTGATGATAAAAAAAATCCAGTTAAGTGGTGAAAAGGGATTATACTGGGAGAAGAGGAAAGGAGGAGGCAGAAAAAGGTAAATTACATTACATGAAGAGGCACAAAGACTTATTATAGTAGAGGAAAAGAGGGGAGGGAGATGAGCATTGTTTGAACCTTACTCTCAGATTTGGCTCAAAGTGGGAATAACACATTCAGTTAGGTATAGAAATCTAACTTACCCTATAGGAAATAGGAGGGAAAAAGGAAAAAAAAGGGAGGAGCTTGATAGAAGGGAGGGAAGAAGTAGTAAGGGTAAAGGGGAAGAAAAGGGAGGGCAGACTGGGGGAGGTGGTGGTCCAAAGCAAAACTCTACTGAAGAGGGAAAGGGAGAAAGGAGAGAAAAAAGCATAAACGGGAGGGAAAACAGGATGGGAGAAAGCTTTTTTTGTTGTTTTGTTTCTTCTTTCTCGTGGTTCCTCCCATTGGTTCTAATTCTTCTTTACAACATGACTAATGTGAAAATGTTTAATATGAATGTGTATGTAGAGCCAATATCAGGTTGCATGTCATCTTGGGGAGGGAAGAGGGAGAAAATTAAAAACTCAAAATTTTATGGAAGTGAATGTTGAAAACTAAAAAAAAACCAGGCAGGTAAGAAAGAGGGACAGATTTGAAAAAGATAATGATGTCATATTTGGAATTGGAAGGCGTATGTGGGATCTTATCTAAGTAGGAAGACCCAAGGGGCAGGTTGAAATGGGGATCTAGACCTTAGTAGAACGCACAAGGCTACCTTGAGTGATGGCTAAGATTTAGGGGTGGTAAGAAGAGACAGACAAGAAATGGCCAGAAAGGTAGATGGAAAACCAGGATGCTATCTTCTCGGATTAACTGTGTATAAATAAGTTTCTGTTACTTACTAGGGATTATCCTCTTGCTTAATTTCTTTCCATTCCCCATAAGGGTTTGGCTTTTTAGGAGACCTAGGTTTTTTTTCTAATGGACCTGGTGAGTCTTGTTCCTTCTTGCCATCACTTTTTTCCTTCTTTGATTCAGTTTCAGTTTCTTCAGCATGATCATTTTTAGTTCTTTTCTGAAGGAGAGAAAAGAAGATGACTGATGACAACATTAAAACAACCTTTAAAAAAGGTTCTAATTTTACTTAAGTATGTGATTGCTTCAAACAGGGGTTGAATAACCATGTGGGTGTATCAGAGAAGAGATTTTTTTTGAGCAAGGGTGGGACAAGATGGCCAATGACATCCCTTTCTCTAAAATTCTGTGACTTACTGTGTGCCCCTTAGGGAGGATCACTTCAAGCTTCTGGACCTTAGTTTCCTCATCCGTAAAATGAAGGTTCTAGCACTAAAATTCTCTGAATATTAGGGACAAATCAGAGTTCCCTGCAAAATGAGTCAATGTACTTCATTTTTACATAGAATTTACAGTTTAGGCCTAGCATTTGAGAATGCAGTTCACTTGGTAGGACGAAAGCTATCCTGAACTTCTATGGAAGAAGCGTATAAACTCCTGAACTTTCAGGAACAGAAATTTGTCAGAGCCATGGTTATGACTTATGGACAAGTCTGCCCTTATCATGAATACTGAAGGGACTGAGAGGACTTAGGTTCTTCTGCGTTAGGAAAATCTCAGTTACATCCTGGACCTCAAGGAAACAATGCAGTATTATGACAGAAGCAGTAAATCTCCAGACCTTAACTTCTTTTGGCCATACAATTCAAGAGAAGTTACACACTGGATACTAAAGAACATAATAAGTTCTGGGTACTAAGTGTAAGGTGCAGGGAATTTTTCCTTTTCAGAAAATCATGAATCTCTACCTTCATGATAGGAAGAGGGGAGCATAAAGAATGTCTTTCAAAAGGCACCTGAAGGTTCATTATGTATCTTGTTCCCAAGGGACCTGGAAGGTCTAGACTGGGAAACTCATACCCCATGTAAGTAGCGTCAAGACGTTCTAGTAGTTATCATGGTTAAAAACCACCCAAAGTACCCTAAAGCAGAGGAGTCAAACACATGGCCTGTGCCCCATGTGGCCTACTAACTCAAAGGGATTCTTACTCACGGTTTTGTGGCTCCTACATTTCCATTTGAGTCTGACACCACCACTCTAAGGCACTCTCAAATAGAAGGTTCTGTGAATTCACTTCTGATCCATTTTATTGCCAGAGTCAAGGGGCCATGGCTTAGCTCCTTCCTTTGTCTTCTTCTGCATGTACATTGTTAGATGAATTATTTAAATCAGTGGTATCAAACTCATAGAAATGGGGGCCTCTAAACCATATATAAAGTTGGGCTGCAGACTTAGGAAACCACACATTAATAGTATCTATGTTTTACTGTATTTTTATTAAATATTTCCCAGTTACATTTTAATCTTGTTTGGGCTGTAGTTGAGAGTACTGTAGGTCACATGTTTGACACCTCGGAACTAAATCACAGCACTCTCAGTTATCTGGATTACAAGATCTACTTTACTAACGGAAAAACTTTCAGTGTACAGGCAAAGCAATTTATAGGTACCCAGTTTTAATCAGATTCTAACTTAATACTGCTTAACAAATAATTCATTTACATATTCCTTTAAGGTTTACCAAACAGCTTTCCTCACAACAACCCTGTAATGTAGTGCCATGTAAGTATTATTATCCTCATTCTGCAGATGAAGCACTAGGGTTCAAAGAGCCTAAGTGAATTGCCTGTGGTTACACAGCAATGAAGTAGGAGAGCTGGGATTCAAACTGTGGTCTTCTAAATCCAACTCTCTTTCCATTCTAACCTGCTTTACCAGCTGGGTTATTTCCAAGGGAACATCAAGTCCTAACCGGTTGAACTCCAGATGCAAATCCCTGATCAAGAACATCTGGATGCCCACTCTCTTCATTTCAGGACCAGAACTTCTCGAATACGCCTCTTCCCCATGTCCTGCCAGTAAGGGTCAGGGTTCATAGCTGCTATTCTGTTTCTCTTTCTCTCCCTTTCAAGGATTTCTTAACATGACTGTGCTTCCTGTGCTAGGATTTCTCTCTTTTTAGCTTCTACAATTCAATTTTTACAAAAGTAAATGGATTTCCATTAGGATTGTCTTAGCCAAACAGTAATACATTTAAGATATACAAATAATTGGTGAGAAGAGTAATTTACTGAAAGCTGAATAGTGATTGTGATCACAAACAATTCTGCATACCCAAGAGTTGTTCATATTTATATTATAATCTAGTCTGCTAATCTAGACCTTTCATAACGTAAGAGGTGGCCTGAAGAAAAATAAATCAAAAGCTAAGTTCAGGATGAGAAAATGAGTATGTAGATTTACTGATCCTTTGGAATATCCTGAATATGGAAAAATACACCCAGGGATAAACCCTATTCATAAAACCTTAGGTACCCTCATGAACAGAAAAGGAAATAGTCCATTAGTGAGAATGCCAAATAAAATAAACTTGAGGAAACAGAAGACACAGAATGCTCTTCACTTTTGCTGGCAAATCTTCCCAGTAATTCAATTCAACATTTCATAGGTATAAAATACAGCATATATATGTATAATCAGAAAAGGAGGTAGGCCATTTATAGTTATAAACAAAAGATAAGAAGCAGGCAACCCAAGTGTTGCACTAAGATGTTAAATATCAAAAAACCCAGAAGAAGGTCTCCAGAGTTTGGAAGTATAAGAAAGCAGAAAATAATTCCATGGGGGATTTCTAGAAGGTCATGGATGAGAATTATGCAGGAGGAGAAGGCATAGATGCGTTGTTATCTGCACTGGTAAAGGGAGTACTTACTTCAGTGGATAAGTAGAAGAAGAAAGGTTTGCAATTATTAGGAAGTGAGATTTACAGAAAAATTATTCTGTAAAAATTGTTTCTATTCCTGTTGTCTAGTAAAGAAAGCACTTAACTGGAAGTCTATGAGTGACTTAGAGTAGATTTATACGAGTTACTTATTCTTGCTACACTTTGATTTTCTCTTTTACTATAAGGTGGAACTAACTTTGTGAAACTTCATAAAATTTTTCAATATATTTGAGAAAACTGAGCACAAAGACTTACCCTAAACTTTATTTTTGGCTTTTGTACTTCTGTAGAGGTCTCTGATTTTTCCTCCTCTTCTTCCTCTGTTTCTTGTATTTCACTGGAATCACTATCAGAATCAGATGACTTTGATTCAGCTGGGGCATCAAGTGTTTCAGTACTATTACTAGAAATGGGCTCTCCAACTTGTGGAACAAAATCCTCAGGCTTCTCCCATTTGGATTCTGTTCCAAAACATTTGATATAGCATTTTAAAAAATTAACTTACTATGAAAATTTTAAACTATTTAAACTTAATCTATAAAAATGTGTTTAAGTTAACTCCTTCCCTTTGTGTTTCTTTTCATTGTCTTTGTCCATTCATCCTGTTTTCTTTTTGTATACTTATAGTTTATGTATATACTGATATTTAGGTTTGTTTTCTTAATCTTATTATTTCTCTATTAAACCTTTCCATATTTTTTATATTCCTTATATCTCATTCTTTCTCAATTGCATGACTGTGTTGTGATTACAATGATATAGCACACTGTTGAGCTATTCACCCACCCACAGTTAGACTTTTAGGTTGTTTCATACCAACAACACAAACAATATTGAAATCACTAATTTTCTTCATAATTCCCAGAATAACATTTGAGATCATAAAGTTATCACTACAAATGTTCTTTTTAAATGGCTGAGTTATATTTATGCAACACTATGGCAACAAGATGAAAATTGTTTCACTCCTTACTAGATACTAATTCTCCATCTAGCAGATAAGCAACTAGTTTCTAAAGATGTAGCGTTGATTAACATTAGCCAGGTTGCAGGCTCCACTGCTCCCTATTTGGGGGTCTTGTACTTATACCTTTTGGAAATTAGAAATCAAGGGGCCTGGAAATTAAATAGAGTAATTCAAGATCCCACAAAAACCAGGACCTTACTTCCACTTAATTCAAACATACACACTTATTAAACACCTACTATGAGCAAGGCAAATATGCAAAACAACAGTCCCTACCTTCAAGGAATTTATAATCTATTGCTTGAAGGGCCTGTGATTTCTTCAGTGTGGGAACCCCCTGCAATGATATATTTCAGCAGTTCCCAAAGTGTGGTTTGGGGATCCCTGGAGGTCCCCAAGCTCCTTTCAAGGGGTCTGTGAGGTCAAAAAACTATTTTCACAATAATACTAAGATGTTTTCATTTCTAATACTAAACATTACCAGATATAACCCACATAAACAAAAGCTCTTTGGGATCACTTCAATCATTTTTAAGAGTCTAAATGGGTTCTGAGACTAAAAAGTTTGATAACTGCTGATTTAGTCTAATTTGGGTATGAACAATAAGCCCTTCTACAAATCCCCCAGCAGGTGACCATCCCACCTCTGCTTGGAAGACCTCTAGTTATGAGGAATCTATCATCTCCCAAAGCTGTTAATTCCACGTTAGGCATGCTTTGTTAGGAAGTTCTCCTTACTTTGAGCTATAATCTATCTCTCTGCAACTTCCACCCAGTGCTTCTAGTTACGCCATCTGGGGACAATCAAAACGAGTCCAATATTTTTTTCGTCTAACTGTGCATATCAGATGTTTAAAGATAGCTATCATGTTCCTTCTAAATCCCTTTTCTATGTAAAATATTTTCAGAATATTTTCAGAACATCCCATCCCTGTATGGCATGGTCTATAATTCTTTTACCCTCCTGGTTGTCTTTCTTGGGAAGTGATCTAACCTGTCCTTCCTAAAATGTGAGGCCAGGAAGTGAAAAAAGTTGGACTAGGTTAGATCACAGTAGGATTGTCACCTCCCTTATTCTGGACGCTGTTAGTGTAGCCCAAATCAAATATGTTTTTTGTTTCTATGCCTTATTATCATTATTACATATACTGAATTTGAAGTTAACTAAAACTCCCAGCAGAACTTTATCACATGACTGAGTTTCAATATGCACCAATGAGATTATGGATCCATTGAAACAAAGGGCTTCAGAAAGAGAGAGATTTTGGGAAATGTTTTGCTGAAATCCAGCCATTTTATGTCAGTACATTCTTTTGACCTACCAGGCTGATAACTTTATTGGGAAAAAACAAGGCATGTGGATATGAAATTAGAGCTCTCTTTTGAAAAAATGAAATAAAAACATTTTACACTGTGTTTGAGGTTAATTTTTAAATAACTGTTATAAACTGTCTAAGGGGCATATTTTATTTCATGAAAGATTCAAGTAGGGGATACAGAGTTGAAATTTATATTTGAAATACAGAAACAGAACCTAAACCTATCCAATGAGTTTAGTAACTTCATTTAGAGTAACAGTAGCTCAGTTTGCTGAGCAGTTGAATTAGTGCCTCAATTCTGACCCTGACATGGACTTGCAACTGTTGCAAAATATACTGGTTTACATTAGACAATAAGGATTATAAGAATAAAAATATGAACTAGTTCTTTATCTTTCACATTAAAAAATGTGTCAAGTTTAACTTCTGCCATTTTTAGAAATGCATTAATTTTAGTTAGTTGATCTACACTGACACCTACTGGTCCTTCTGGCATTTAGCATACATTTGTAATTGGCATTTCTTTCCTCTTGCTTATCTTCTGATCTGTTAGTATGGTGCATATTCTATGCCTACAGGGATGATGCTAGAAAATTTTATATATAATTTTTGCTCTTCCACACCAAAAATGAGTTAACAAAGAACCTTCTGCTAAGAAAAACTTAAAATGTCAATTTTATTAAAATGATGGAAAATGATCATAAGCTGATGACAATAATGATGTCATAATAAACACCAGCCATTTATAAAGTTTATATACAATTAAGTGGTTTGATATTCTAAAAGTCAAGTAACTTCAATGGGGACATAAGACTCTCAAAGAAATTCTGATGCAGACTCAAACAATTGTAAGGAAAAAAGGAGAGGAATAAAAACCAAAAAATCAAATGTAGCTGTGTAGTAAAAGTTCTGGGGCAGCTACGTGGCAAAGTAGATAGTATATGGGGTCTGGAGTAGGGAAGATTAATTTTCCTGAGTTCAAATATGGCCTGAGACACTTACCAGCTGTGTAACCCTGGGCAAGTCACTTAATCTGTTTGTCTCAATTCCTTATCTATAAAATGAGCTGGAGATGGAAATGGCAAACCACTACAGTGTCTTTGCCAAGAAAACCCCAAAGATTCCTTACCTTAGGAGCAGCCCAATGAGGATCCCAGGAATTGCCTCCTTGCTTCATTAAACTAAGTGCAGAATCAATGAGAGTGGGCTTTATGTAACCCATGAAGATGTGATATATCCATGTACTAGAAATTAAATGTCCAGCACAAGTAAATGCAGCCTGAGCCGCTAGATAGCACAGTAGAAAGAGTGCTGGGCCTAGAGTAGGGAAGATTTCATGAGTTCAAATCTGGCCTCAGACACAAACTAGTTGTGTGACTCTGGGCAAGCCACTTAACTCTGTTTGCCTCAGTTTCCTCATCTGAAAAATGAAATGGAAAAGGAAATGGCAAAGTACTCCAGTATCTTTGCCAAGAAAACTCCAAATGGGGTCAAAAAGAGTCAGACATGATTGAAAATGACTGAACAACAGCAAGAACTCTCCAATGAGATCGAATTTTTAAAAGTCATGTTTGAAAGATGGAAATGAGGAGACACAGAGGACAAATATGGAAGAGTGATGTTATCCTATAGGACTAATATTAGGAAAAGTAACTAAATCATTCCTGGAGAAGTAAAGTGTTAATGACAGCAGAAAGGGCTTTTTAAAGTCATGTTGAAGACAAGAAGATCACTGACCTGCTGTTTGACAACTAGGTCTATAGCAAAAGATGATAAAGTAAAATTATTCAACTCTTCTTTTACTTTGGTCTTCTCTATTAAGGCAAATGATCCTAAGACTAAAGAGAATTTAACAAAGAATTAAGAAGGAACTGAATGTCAAGCTAAGTGAGAAGATAAGTGAGCTCCTAAGCTGAACTCACGAAGTTCAAATAATCCCTGAATGTGATGAAGGATATTTCAAACTTGCAGAACTTGCCAGTATGATTGTTGAACTGCTGTCATGATCTTTTAAAACTACAGAACTAGAAAGGAGTTAACAGGATTGGAGCTGGGTACTGATTTTCACTAGGACTAATTTTCAAAGCTGAACCAAGGTCAATCCTGCAAACTACTGTCACAGTCTGATTTCAACTGCTGGTAAAATATGGGAACAAATAATTAAAGGAACTGGACATATTTAGCTGAATGGAAATGCGAAAGGAGGAACTATAATAGTTGTTTCAAGTATCTGAAGGGCTGTCATGTGGAGGAGGAATCAGACTTGCTGTTCTGTTTGGCCTCAAAAAGCAGAAAAAGGAACAAGAGATGGAAATTGCAAAGAAGCAAATTTAGTCTTGATGTCAGGAAAAACTTGTTAACAATTTTAGCCTTTCCAAAACTGGATGGGCTGCCTCAAGAGGTACTGGGGTTCTCCCTTGGAAGTATTCAAGCAGACAGTGGATAACTTCACAGGCTATACTGGGGATTCCTTTGGGTTGGACCAGATGGCTGCTAAGGACTCTTTCAACTCCCAAATTATGTGATTTTTGTGCTTTATAAGCATTTATGAAGGTATGTGGTAATTATAATAAGTCAGTATAAATTCATTCAGCATAAGTCTTAACAGGTAAACCCAGATTTCTTTATCTAAATTAGGCAGATCAGATAAATACAGTGGTCATAGCACACTCAGAAGCCAGAAAGATATTGGAACCAAGCCTAGTCTACAAATGTAATCAGTTGTTAAATCTTATCAATTCTACCTCTTTACCAGAAGTAAAGAGCATTAAGTTCCCTCTCTACTCACCCTAGTTCAGGCCCTTCTCATCTCTCAGCTGGAATATCTCAATTTTGTTGTTGCTGTTGTTCAGTCATGTCTGACTCTTTGTGACCTCATTTGGTGTTTTTATGGCAAAGATAATGGAGTGGTTTGCCATTTTCTTCTCCAGCTCAATTTAAAGATGAGGAAACTGAGGCAAACAGGGTTAAGTGCCTTGCCCAGAGTCACACAGCTAGTTAAGTGTCTGAGGTCGGATTTGTACTCGGGGAGATGTCTTCTTGACTCCAGGGCTGGCACTCTACCGACTGGGACACAAAGCTGTCCTGCGGAGTATTTAAAAAACCAGTTCTAACTGGCCTCCCTGCCTCAAGTCTCTCCCATCTCTAACTTACCCTCCACACAGCTGCCAAAGTGTTTAATTCCTCAAGTACAGGTTTGAGGTTATTTCCCTGCACAAGTCTCAGGGGCTCTTTTGCTTCTAGGACCACTCCTTTGTTTGGAATTTAAAGCCCTTTATTACCTGGTTACCTTCCATCCTTTTAGTTCCATACCTCACTCTCCTCATTTGTTCTATAATCTAGTCAAGCTAGCCTTCTTACTCATTCCATTTCCAGCCTCCATACCTTTGTTCAGACCTCCCTTTTTACTTCCGCCTCTTAGGATTCCTAGTTTCCTTCCAAATCCAGTTAAAGTACCACTACTTACTTTCTGCCTTTCCTGATCTCCCTAGCTGCTAATGCCTTCAGATCTGAAATTATCTTGCATATCTCGTTTACACTTAAATATATATGTGATGTTTTCCTTCAATAGAGAACGTAAGCTCCTCAAGAGTAGAACTGTTTCATTTTTATTTTCCTAACCCAGCACCTGGCACACCACAGGCATTTAATAAATGCTTGTTGGTTGATATAAAGGATATTATGAGACTGTGAGATTTGGGCTTAGAATGGGAGATAGGACTAAAAGAGGGATCTGGATAATTGAATTAAAAGACCTCAAAAATGTCATCTCTACTAGAAAACATTCTTTGGCCTTATTTTTTTAAATGATGTTATAAATGACTCTTAGATAAACATATATACGACCAGTTTTTTTATTTGCAGGTGACATTAGGCTAGAGGGGAAACTGATGTGGATGTCAGAATCAGGGTTTCAAAGGGTCTCAAAGGTAGAAAAATGGGCCAAGTGGAAAACTCTACATTTGGGTTTAAAAAATTACACAAATAGGAGAAACATCCACAGAAAATAGTTCATGTAAAACCTGTCTGAGGGTTCTGGTGAACTGCAATCTTAAGGAGACACATGTGACATGGGAGCCAAAAGAAAAAATAATTCAGGGTTGGATTTGGGCTGCATTAGCAGAGGCATACTGTTCAGAATGAGGAAGCTAAGAGTTCTGAATTCTGCTTACTAGAGCCAAATTACATATGGCATAATATGTTCAGATGTGACCACTATGGACCCAAATGTGGGGCCTGTTAGGAAGGGCACTTAGGGTTGCAGTGTTTCCAGGGAAGATCAACAAAGATGGTGAAGGAAGTCAGGGCATGACTCAGTTGAAACACCTGGCAACTGGAGATGTTTATTTTGGGGAAGACTTTGCAGGTAGGGGCAGAGCAAGGCAGGATATGGGATATGCTTGCTTGTCTTAAAAAAATTCCTAACAATCAGAACTATCAAAAAAATAAAATGTCTTGAGAGATAATGAATCCTTTGAAACTGGAAATCTTTTTCAGAGGCTGAGATGACAGGGCCACATATTAAGAACTAGAAGGGAGATTAGAAATAATTTTGTTCATGTTTTAGGTAGGGTTTGAACTAGTTGATCACACATGTCTCTTCAAACTCTATATTGACTGGAACTATGATTTCATTGGTCTAGGGAACTCCTGAATGAGGAAACTCCCTTTTATCAATGTACCTTTTCTGCAATTTATGGGTTTTTTTTTAATTTTTAGTTTTCAGCATTCACTTCCATAAGATTCTGAACTCCAAATTTTCTCCCCCTCCCACCCCAATACAACATACAATCTGATGCAGTCTCTACATAAAAATACATATTAAACATATTTTCACGAGTCATGTTATAAAGAAGAATTAGAACCAATGGGAAGAACCACGAGCAAGAAGAAACAACAACAACAAAAAAGAGAGCAAATAGTATGCTTACATCTGCATTCAGACACCATGGTTCTTTTTCTGGATGTGGATAGCATTTTCCATCATTAGTCTTTTGGAGTTGTCTTAGATCTTTGTAATTTAGAGTCTTAAAAAGAATTTTTTAGGGTAAGAGTCATCAAACTATAGTCTGTGGGCCAAATCTGACCCTCAGGCCATAGTTTGCTAACCAGACCCTTGTTCTCAGGCACTGAGAGGGGTTAAATGACTTGCCCACAGTCACAGAGTCAATATGGTCAGATGCAGAATCTTAACCCTGGTCTTCCCGATTCCAGGACCAGTCCTTTATCTACTCTGCCACTTTGTCTCTTTTGCTACTCTATAATTCTATAAAATAACACACACCCTCCTCAAAAAAAAATTCCTAGTGCTCACAGAGAACTTAAAGAACAATTTTTAAAAATTAAGTTATACTATTTTGGTAACAATTAGAATAATTCTGCCAAACTAATTCAAAAGAAGCACAAGTACTATTATGGAAATATAATTAATTACTAAATCATTTTTATGAAATTAAGGGTTTTTTTTTCCTAAAAAGTAAAACACTGCTGATTTTCCAGTTTATAAAAAAGATTTAAACTGGTGAGCATCTGAGGTGTTCCAAAAAATATACATTGTAAACAAATAAATCAAAATCATTCCACTCTCTATTTTTGTATTGACTACCTAATATTAGAGAAAGCAAGGTGTGGTAGATAGAGGGCCAGTTCAAGTCCCTAAGACCATACTTGTCTACATTGGTGGAGGGGGTTCCTCACGACGAGACCTCTATTCTGATAGAAGGAAATACAACCAAAAACTTTATATTAATAAATATACACAGACTACAACCTGTATTCCTTAATTACTGGTTGTATGTTCAGAAAATATTTACACAAAAGATTCATGGATTATAATTTTTACCTGAAAAATAAATCTATAAGTTAAAAGAACTTAACCTATAGAATTAAAATAATTTAATTTACAGGATTATCAACTGTAAAATAAAGAGGCTGAACTAGATTAATCTTTAAGTCCCTTCCAGCTCTAATGTTCTATTTTTTATAACCATTCTGATATAAAGGCAATAAAGACAAGGGTTTAAGTGATTTTCCCTTTCCCCATTCTGTTTTGAGTCTGACACTTGGTGAAAATAAGTGGCATCAGGCAAAAGCAGTGACCCTACACATAGGAATAAATCACTGCTATAAAATTTTTGATAAAAAGTTTAATATCCATGACCTATAACTTATTAACATGAATCTTACAGGATCTGTTCACTCACAATATGTGGCCAAATTATATGAATAGGCGATTTTCAGAAGAATCACAAATTAACTTCCACAAGGAATAGCATTCAAAATCTAATTATCAGAGAAATAGAAATTAAAACAATTCGGAGATGACCCCTTATGCCTATTACACTGGTAAAGATATTAGGTAAAAATGTTAAAATTCAATGCCAGAAGGGCTGTGGGAAAAAGGGTACATTATTGTAAGTGGACACAATCTTTTAGGAAAACAGTATGGAATTACATAGTTAGAACTACAAAATTATCCATCCTCTGACCTAGTAAGCTGGACCCAGTCCTAACCTAATAAGCTAAAGATATGCTTGTCTGTAAAAACGAAACAAAACCACACACACATTTTCTTAGTAATAATGTTTGTTTTAGCAAAAAGGATGGAAATGACTGATGTTCTATTAAGGAATGGTTGAACAAATTGTAGTATATGATTATAATGGAATGTTATTATGCCATAATACATAAAAAATATAAATCTTCTTTTTAATTTTTCATATGAAGTAGAAGTGAAGAAAACAGAACCAAAAGAATACACATACTTTCTACAATGATATAAATATCAACAAAACTCAGGGGAAAAAAACAGAAAAGAAAAAAAGTTCAGAGAGGGAAAAGAAAGTAAAATAATTCAATTACTACTTTTTAAAAAGTTACATTAAAAATGTTAGTAACTTAAATTTAGGGTTTTATGTTATTTTGTTTGTTCATATGTGTTTATTAATGGCTAAGTTCATAACAGAAGAAACAAGTAACCTTAACTTTAGCTATTCATAGCATGCAAATAAATCCTTTCTAGTACTTAGCGAAAAGAACGTAAACAATAGCAGGTATTACTTACCACCTGTTTCTGTATTATAATAATAGGTATAACCATCTTCACTTAAACCTTCTACCCAAAGAGGCATTGCTGCTTTCTAACAAAAACAAACATATAAAATATGCTAAAAATGATCATATTTAACAACAATGACAATAACAAAAAACCAGCCTGACACAAATATAAAAGGATCAGCAGACTTTTTTAAAAGTCTCTGTCAAGATACATATTCTCTTGGCATAAAGTGTTAAGAACTGGTGACTGGGAATGAGAACTTGAAACACTGAAAAAGGGAGATTGGGAAAAGAAAAGGGAATTGACAGACCAAATTTCTCGGGAGATAATTCACATCAGCTACCAATTCTTGACTTAGATAGCAGCTCTTGTCAAGCAGGAGATAAAGTGGATATTTGGGTCCAAAATGGCTTATGAGCAGATGAAGAGTTCTCTCTATGCCACAGTTTACTGACTTTGACCTAAGGAATTCTTTTAACTGTTTTATGAACTCTTGGAGGAGTTTTGAAATAGAAAGGACAAAAATTGCAACTTGTTATTTGGTAGTATAAAACGATGTTTAGAAATACTCTTTACCCATCAACAGATTAAGAATTTTACTGAAAAGAAATGAGTTCAATTACCTTACTAAATTTTCCTTGAAATCCTTCAGGTTTCTCCCACTGAGATTCTAAAAGTAAGATCATATTGTAGTTACAGTTTTTCTGCTTTCTAAAAACATTTCTAGACCTCTTGAATTGTTCCTATAATCCATGAAGGTCACCAATACATTAGGAATATCTAATGTGTTCACATGATTCTGTGGAGAATTACAAAAGAAAAATCTCTTTCCTCAAGGGTCTTATAATTTAATGGGGAAGGAAGACCAACAAATACTTTAACAACTATTAAATATACCATATTGTTCTAAATATAGGTTCCTCCTGAATACAGGCCCCAACACTAAAATACTCTCTGAAAGGAGAAAAAAAATACAAGTATATACTGAAAAGTAACAGCAATTATAAGCTGCCTCCAGGTTTTATTCAGACTACTTTTTTTTGGGGGGGGGGCAGAAAGACTGTATATACTACATTCAGGCCAATACAGAATACATAATAGACTATAGCTGTATAGAGATACAAGTAAGTTTGACAAAAACAAGAAAGTTGAATTTTTTAAATGAGGAAATTATTACAACAATTATAATGATTATAAAGGTTAGTCATAAAAAGAATCAAATTTTCATGGAATTAAAATTTCATCAATTTTGGAGAAAAGTATTTGCTGTGATGAAGATGGGATACAAAACAGGATGAAGTATGGGAAGAAAACTAGGTTTCTCTGGAGCACAGAGAGTAAGCCAAGGTGTAGAATCCATATCTTGTATAACTACAAAAAACTATAAAGCCTAAGATAAATTATGAGTAAAAAGCAGTTTAAGACTAACCTATGAGAGAAGTCAGATCTGTTATTGCTGAACTGTCCAGGCGGTATAAAGACCCGCTCACAATACTTAGATGGATCAAGGGTAAGCCTATCTCACTGCTACGGTGCAATGGCTACTTCACTCAGGGCCTAGGGAGGATTCTGATATTTAATGGAGAGTATTCTGGTACTTAATTAAAAACTGGGGAGTTATATAAAATACTATCTATAATGCCCTGTTAATTATTTGTACATTCAAAGTGCAGATTTCTGGGGTTCTTTTTTTTGCCCAGTGATCCAAGGAGCTATCTTTCTGAGAACACAGACGATACATAGAACTATGACACTTCTATAGGGCTTTAAGATTAGCAAGTTGTGTTATATATATACTCTCTCATTGGAACAACAGTCCTGTGAGGCAGACACTATAGGTAGCATCATCATCCCCATTTTACAGATGAAACAAACAAAAACTGAAGCTTGGTGAGACTGCTCATGGTCACAAGACTAGAAATCATCAGCTGTGGGATTCCAATGTAGGTCTCTCCTCAGTTCCAGATGAACTTTTTTTTTACTACACCACGAAGCTTCTCAAGTGAATCAAAAGATCAACTGAAAAATATCATTGTCTGTATCAACAGAATTGAAAGCACAAAATGCCAATGTACACCAATGAAAGTATGCTAGGTACAGACACAAAAATGATTTGGTTTATGGTTCTCAGACAGAAAACTTATTCTAAAGAATCTCTCACTATAGAAACCTTCAATTTGAAGAAGTGGGTATGAAATTCTTTTTATTTTCCCATTAAACTGGTTGTTCATACTTTTACAAAGCTTATAAAAGAAAGTTAAGCCAAGGGTTTTACTGGGTTCATTATTAAGGCTCTAAGTAAAACACTCAAAGTGCAGATTTCTGGGGTTCTTTTTTTCCACCCAGTAGGCTCAAATATACTTTCGAGCATTTTGGGTTGGTTAGAAAAATTTGAAAGCGTGTTCCCTTTCAATGTTATGGTTTTCTAATACATCAGTTCTTCAAGAATAAATGGTTTTATCACTGAACATTTTCTCTTCACAGTACACATTACATCCCTTCCACTCTTTTGTGGATAGCCCTTTAAAGATGCTGAAACCCAGAAAATTCATTGCTTAGTGGCCATCCTGGTGATAAGCTTCTCTAAGTTGAAATAGGAGGGTCCTTAGATCAGAGACATACAGTCCAATGACAGACTTATACTTGGAACTTTTCCAGATTGATAGGACTTGCTAGAATTTGTGTTCCATTGACACTGACTTTGAGAACCCCCAGATACCTCTATGCCATGATGAAGCATCACAGCAAGGCTTTACTAGGAAAAAAAATCATAAAAATTAAAAAACAAAAAACAAAAAACCCAAAACAAAATAAAAACCTACAAATTCTCTGTATTAGACATTGTATTACACTATATTTGCACCTAACTACTTACCTCCTGTGATGGTATTATAATAGTAATGGTAACCCTCTGAAGACATGCCTTCTACCCATTTGGAAGCTCCTACTGCATCTATATTGGAAAGGTCTTTTTTCCTCTTTTTCTTTTCCTTCTTCTGATTTGATAATGAGATAGGTGGGGCAGTGTTAGTTACTTGTGGTGTGCTAGATTCTGTAACATCTGTAGAGAAGGTGGAAGAAAGATGACTTATCCAGTTGAGCATTCTTTCGTGGTTTTTTTTTTTTTTTTTTTAGGCAATTGGGGTTAAGTGACTTGCCCAGGGTCACACAGCTAGTGTTTGGTCTGAGGGCAGATTTGAACTCAGGTCCTCCTGACTTCATGGCTGGTGCTCTATCTACTGCACCACCTAGCTGCCCTGACCAGTGGAGCATTCTTAAAACAATGACTAGAACTTGTCTTCCGTTTTCACTAGATTTAGAGAGTAAATTAATAGAGAATATGATTATTCAAGCCCAACAGAAATACAAATAATTAAGATATAATCCAGTGTGAGGATGGATTTCTGGACAGAGAAATCTCCAAATAATAACTAAAAGAAACAAGGGGGTTGTTCTATACTACATGAACAATATCTGTCGTAGGAGAGGGAGTCATTCTCTCATTCCTGAATAAATCCCCACCTAGTGACTTACTATTTCCCACATAAGTCAATATTCACAAGCTCAAAGGATTTATAGCTGGAAGAGGTCATCCAGTTGAATATAAGGTCCTTGCAGACCATTTCATTTTTGTTCCACATCCCCAACACACAGTCCAGTACTTTGTTCAAGAAACTGTCAAACTGTACTCAATCCAGGCCAATCTCCTCATTTTATAGAAGAAGAAACCGATCTATAAGATGAGAGAAGATAAAGTTTTGGCCTAAGGTCACATCTAGTAAAAGGCACGTACAGATTCTCCAGCTCCAAACTAGATTCCAGTTCAACCACACCATCAGCACCTATTCATTAATAAACGTTAGCTAAACATCTATTATATGCAAGGCAGAATATGATAAGTCCTGGGTTGGTGGGGGGAATACAAAGATAAATACAGCACAGTCTCTACTATAAAAAGAATTTGGTCAAAACATAATGAATTATTGCAAAAGTGAATTATCATTAGAAGTTGAAGGCTGTTCACATTTATTAATGAATAAACATCCTTTACCTCAATAATAGAGCCAAATAAGCAACTTAAATGGCCTAAAAGTAAGTTTCTGGCCATAGGTAGATTTAGAAAGTATTACTGCTCAGATTGAATTGAGGCTTAAAAGAGGAGAGGTAAAATGCTAGGGTACAAAGTTCTACGTCCTCATTTAAGAGAAAGGCTGCCAATAAAAAGAGTACAGATGTCTCTTTAGTGTATGAGTTCCATTAGGGAACCTCACCCATGGAAACAATAAAAGTTTACTCAATATTCTCTCTGATGTTACTTTTAAAGCATGTTGGCAAGCTTTTCTACCTGAACTGATTCCAAGTCTTTTCAAATCCTCTTGGTATGCTTTAAGGGCAGCTGCCTCCATTGCCGCAAACTCCTTTGATGCTTTTTCTTCTTCTTTTGCCTTTTCTAGGCTTTTCTGTTTAATCTACAGAAGATATGGAAAGGTTAAAACAAAGTAAAAGGACCAAAATTAACATGAAAAATTTACAAAAAAATCTAAATTACCTCACTGATTCTTTTGGCCACATTTTCCTTGTGGTTCTTTCCCCGTTCATGAAATTCAACACTCTTGAAAAATGTTGGAGATAGAGGGAAAAGCAAAGAAACAAATCACAAGTTATAATTCTTGCAATGAAGCAGTAGGATTCAAGAGGGAAGAGAATCTAACTCTTGAAATTTAAACAATTTCTTGAAAGAAGGAAAAAAAGCTAAAAATGGAACACCTTTAATGAAGATTGGCCCTTCTTACAAAATAATGCCAGTGAGTAGTAATGTTTTAATTATATCTTTTAACATCAACATCATAGTTTACTTGGATTCTTAAAAATGTATATTAGATTTGTGATGATTCTGTTAAAGAAAAAGATATTAATTAAAATAAACTTCTGTAGAATAAAAAAGAAAGAAGCTGGAGGTTAAGTGAGAAAACTCTTGTTCATATTAAGAACCTGCCCAAATACTGTAAGATATACCACAAGTAACAAGTGTATACAGGTTTTCCCTCCTCCCTTCAAATTCATAAAGAATCCTTTGTGGGAGAAATAAGGAATAAATCACATTCTAAGTTTATTTCTCAAAGTTGGCAGAAACAAAGAGAATTATAAAATGCCCTGTTCTCCCCCCCTTTTTTTAATGTTATTGATATTGTTGAAAGTCTACAAATACATCATAATTTGACAGATTATGTAAAATCACTATTAAAACAATTCTAGTTATTTTTAAAGGTATAGTACTCTAAAGCAAATAATCATATTTTATTAGTTTAAAAAGGTTTCTTTAAAATAGAATATGCCTGTATACAAAAACTACGACAAACTAAAATAACTAAATGTAATTTCTCTAGAAAAATTGTACCTTCCATTGAAGGTTAAAAAAGTATATCATACTTTGGGTGGTTACTTTGAGAAGCATTTATTTACTATGTACAGTATCTGCCTTACTATTTTATTACATTTGGTCTCATTTTGCAAACAGTCACCTAACCCAAGCTAAAAGATAATTTGTTCTGAGTAAGTTAAATAGGATACTGATAAAATACACATTGCTATCTGGGTTATCTTCTAGAAGGAAATCATATCAATAAATTTTGTGGACTGGAAAACCATTGGTACATGTTTGTAAGGATGCCTTAATCAAAACAAAATAGGACAGGCAGTAAAGGACTTTAGAAAAGGATGACTTTGAACTGAAAGTTTTAAGAGAAAGATAATTTTTACATATTTTCCAGAATAGAGGTAAAATACAGTTCATTTTTAGGCTGACTTAGCAGATAATAATATAAAGTTCTTTTAATAGTTCCATTATTCAAAATTTTCAGGGAAATAATAATGGCTATAATCTTTTTTAAAAATGGTTAAAAAAATTTTTTTACACTCCTTACATTTATTTTTCACCACCATAAAGCCCTCCCTTGTAACAAACTACTATAAAATTTCAAATGGTAGATTCACCTGCAGTTGACGTAAAGAAATTTTACAGTAAACTAAACTTTGAAACAAGTTTCTTAAGCACAGTAACAAAAGACAAAAATCTAAAGAAGTCCTAAAAATGGGTCTAGGCTTGTCAATACTTCAACTTTTAAATCTTGTCTTAGGGATTCCAAGATAACTGATTAAAAGGGCAGGCAAATAATAGTTTCCAATATGTGGCACAAAATTTACTTACATACACTATTCATAGGACTGATTAAATGAATTTTGCCAATATGCATTAGAATGCATTATTAACTGTGAGTCCAGAGAAAGAAGAAGGAACAAACACCCTTGCTTGAGGTCATTAGTAAAGAAGTACCAAGAGTCTCAGTACCAAATAGACAGATCAAAAATGGGTAATAGAGTATATATGTGTAACTTTTTTTGGAGAAGGAAGATGTCTAAAAAAATCTAAGCCATACATGGATATTTTAATTTAACAGATATTATACATGGATATTGTAACTTAAGTTATAACAAAATTTACAAATCACTAATCATAAAAACTGATTTTTGAGGTCACATTTATTTCCAAAAGAACGTCTATGAAATGTGCATGAGGATTCAGGAAAAAATGAAAAGGTAATATTGGGTACTTTAGGTCTTAGCAGTTCAATCTAGAACAATAAATACTGTTACTGTTTTCTTTTTCTTTTTTTTTTTTTTAAGGCAATTGGGGTCAAGTGACTTGCCCAGAGTCACACAGATAGGGAATGTCAAGTGTTTGGTCTGAGGCCAGAATTTAACTCAGGTCCTCCTGACTTCAGGGCTGGTGTTCTATCCATTGCGCCACCTAGCTGCCCCTGTTACTATTTTCTTAAGACAGCTGCTACATTCCAACACAGGGAGGTTATATTGATAATTCTCAAATTTGAACATCTATTGATGGAAGATAAAGAGCTGTGGAAAAACTGTTTTATCTTTTCATACAGCAAGGAACATATGGAAAAGCTGCTCTAAATTATAAAATCCCTTTAAATTTATGTTAACTTCCTATATCTTAGAACCCAACATGGTACACTACTGCAATGGGAATGTCCAAAGAACACTAATGAGACTGACTACTCAACAATCTATTTTTAAAAAAAATGAAATGGGCATCCATCTACATAAAATACAGTTTATTAAAACAAAAATTAACATTGCTAATGAAAAATATACATCAGAAAAACTCTTGTACCAGAAATAATAAAACACTAAAGAAACAATCTTGGATTTTAAGGCCTGCTATAATCTGCCTCTAACCTTCTTTGTTTGATAATCTTACTGTACGGTACTTCTCTAAATTTTTTCTATTTTCTGGTGGCAATTCCCCATCTCATCCCCCATTCCAGAATCCCTGAATGAACTCATTCCACCCTACCTGTTGAAAACTACAGTTGTCTCTTCATTCAAGACTAGTTTCAAATGCTACCTTCTCCTTCAGTCTTCCAAGACTCCCCCAAAGCTGAAAGTAATATCTACTTCTTCAAACTATTCTGAAACATTTTGTTCAAATCTCTCTTTTGTCCTTATCGCACGGTATCATACCTATTTTTACGTTGCAAACCTTAAAGTGCTACATACTTGAAAGTAACTACTATTTGTATATTTGTATTCTATTTATCCTATTAGTCCTCTAAATTGTATACTCACACCTGGCAAAGTATCTGATAAGTAAGTACTTAATTTGCTGAGCTGGCTTCAGCTCAAGAATTAGCTTCTCATCTTAGGTGATTTTGTTCTAAATAAAAATTGAATGCTTTACAACAGGAACTGATATTGAATAGCATATTTTTAAAAAACATATGATTCAAGTTTTCATATTTTGGAAGCAATAGTGGAGATCATACAGGCCTATTGTCTGCTATCCAGCACTTGCAATAATCACAGAATTTCTTAGGTTGTGATTTCCAGTAGTCGGCCCTGAAAAAGAAAGGGGGAGGGGAGTCAAAGGTAAGAATAGCATTAATACAGAAAAGTTGTGCACACTTCACACATTCTTATAATTTCGAACTTTAAGTTTCTGCTATTGAACTCTGATCAGCTACATTATTCAGCACTTAGTTATACTAATAACATACTAATGCTAACATAATTAGTCATAATACCAATATAATACACTAATATTGCACTGCAAAGTTTTATGTGAATAGACTGCATGGGTGGATTATAGTTAAGTTACCTTCGAATCTCTAGGTTCCCTCATATACCAATGGCATGACTTAGAAAAACACAAAACTTCGATTTCAACTTCCCTTTCTGCACATAGGGCAACTGCTAAGATGGATCACGTAGTTTCAACAAGTATTTACTTCTGGAGTTTGCTAGGATGTACTTGGACTAGAGGCCAGCGGGAACTAACAACTGTTACCCAAACCAAGTTACTTCCCTTGAAGGAGGAAAAAAGGTCCTCTGACCAAAGTGTTTTAAGAGCCATACGATTTATTAGTTACAGCATATTTTTGCTTTTTCTTTCCCGAGGCAGGCAAGGAACACAGAAAAAAGTTCGTAAGGAGGCGGGCCATGACTTTATCTCGGGAGGGAAGCTTTTTCTGGGCGGGGAGAAAGTGCAGGCCAGGAATAAACCCTTTAATGCCCCCGGATCCAAGACGTCCTGGCACATTCGGAGCGTGGTACGAGGGAAGGAAGGCCTCCTAGAGGCACAGTCAGAACAGGGGGTCGTCGGGAAGGGGGCAATGCTCCTTAAAAAGGGGTCGGGGAACCCTCCCTTAACAGCGCCGCGGGGTCTAGAGCAGCTTATCCGCGTGCACCGCCCAGCCCTGGCGAAAGCGGGGACCTCGGAGAAATACCCCCGGCTGCCTTGGTCCCTCCCACCGCAGGGTGCCGGCCCCTGGCTCCCGTGCAGCGTGTGTGCGGGTGCACACCGCCCCGAAACCTGAGGGCGCTGTTCGGGGTCGAGGCTTAGGGAGGGGAGGGAGCCTGCGACACTCACATGGCGGCTGCAGCGGCTCCGGCTCCGCCCTCAGGCGCGCGGGGTGGTCAGCGCCTTCAGGCCCAAGGCAGCCCCAGAGTAGCAGCCACACTCGGGACCGGCATCCCACGGTCCCGAGCTACGGATACCGAGAGTGCTCAAGCCGCGTTTAACACTCCTCCTTCCCCCTCCTTCCGTCCCGCGAGCTAGGCCGGTACTCTGGTGGGGGAGGGGGGGCGGATTATAAAGGGGCTTGAGGGAGATTATAAAGGGGCAGAGGTCAAAGGGAGCTAGGGCTCGCTCCCGGCAGGAGCTGGAGTGAGGGGCGGGATCTTGGGCCCCGCAACCCCGTGGGCGAGCAGCCTGAGCGCCGCCTCTGCCCCTCACGCATACCGCGGTTCTCAGAGACATCGCCGCTCTCCCTTCAGCCCAGAGCCTTCCGTGAGGGGGAGGGCGGGGGCTGGAGGGGCGGCGCCCCTGGCTAAGGTGGGCAGCCAGGTGACCCAAGTCCTCACCCCCACGACTAGAGAAGAACCGCGGGGTTCTAAGGAAGGGGGGAGCTCTGGCCCTCGGGCGGGGTGAGGGGGAGGAGGGAGGGGAAGACTAGCCCCGCCCTCCCTCGCCTCACTCCCCCCCGCCCTCCGCGTGGTCTTGCCCATCGAGTCCTCGCGCTCCAGAGCGTGTGGGCGGTGGCCTGAGCTACGGGCGGACGCAGCAGCGGCTCGTCGGCGGCGTTGGCTGCAGCGCGGCAGTGGAGGTAGCGGCGACTGAGGGTAACGGCGGCGCTTACGCTTGTCAGGTGGGTCTGGGGAGCGCTTGAGAGTGTAGCTTCCCATATGGTCTAGCGGTTAGGATTCCTGGTTTTCACCCAGGCGGCCCGGGTTCGACTCCCGGTATGGGAAAAGCCGATTCTTTTTAAAAACTATCCAGAAATGTTTTTTTAACCCTTCCTTTCGTGCCCTAAAGCCAGCGTTTCCCCCCTCTTTTTCTAGTTTCAGAGACCCCGTGTGCACTCTCGCATTCGGAGCCGGGAGTGCGCGCAGGGGGATGGTGGTGCTGCGTCCCTGGCGTGCCTGGCTTCCCTGGAGCCCAGCTAGGGGGAGGGTAGTCAGTCAGTTTCGCTTGGTTAGTTTCATTTGCCGGGAACGTCCCCTCCCTTGGGCCCTCTGGGCTGTAGTTTTCCACGGCTTTGGGAGGTGATTATTAACTCCTCTCCCGGCCAAGTGTTTCACAAGTGACGCTGGGCGTGTTTTCATCCCCACCCCTCGCAGCTCACCCGTCCCGAGCCTTTTTTCGGGAGGAGAGTTTCAGAAGTTTGTCTTCCTCCCTCCTTTTTTTTCCCCCCTTAAATCCAACCAACAAAAAAGTATGAAAAAAGCTCGCTGCTCTCCCCCGAGGCCGTGGGAGTGAGTCGCCTCCCAGGGGTTTGGGCTGCGGAGTTTCCCAGGACTTTTCCCTGACCAGAAAGGGTGTTTGGATTTGGCCGGAGTTGGGACATCCCCTCGGGGCAGCTTTCCTGTAAATTCATCTACATGTCAATCCCAGATTGGCTGCAGAGGGGCCTGATGATGTTTATCACGTCCTGGCCTGCGCTGGGGTCCTGCTTCGGCTCGGCCACAGAAACAAACAAAAAAAGCAAAACCCCCCAAACTTTTGTAACTTTGGTTCCCTAGTTGAACTTGACCTTGCTACTTAGTGCCCGGGAGAAGTGTGTCAGACCCAAGAAAAGTACATACTGAACTTGTTGCTTGGAGGGAAGAGGCTAATGAAAATTAGGAGTGTTCTGTTATAGTCTGAGCGAGGAAGGGCAAGAAAATCATCATGATGCTTCTTTCTAACCTATTCCAAGGGCCCTGAGAGTTTGAGGATCACATGTTTGAAAAAACACATACACCAAAAACACATGGAGTGGGGGTGGAGCTGTGTACTGGAGAGGAAAAAACTGGCAGAAGACTGGGGAGGGGATGTTAAAACAAAGTTTCACTGTATTTTTAAATATAGAGGCCCTGTGTTTATTACAAAGAAGGGGCAGCTGTGGCAGCATGTGAGCTGCAAATGAAACAAAAGAGTTATCTTAAATTCGAGCTGAAATTAGAAAATGGGGTTAGCTACCATGTTTAGTCTGAGGTCTCAAGGAACAGAAGAAAAAAGTGACTTTTCTTGTGGTAAGTGTCATTGCTAAGTGCTGGAGTTTTGCTTGTCAGCATTTCCGTTTCTAAACATCTCTGAATTGTTTGTATTTGCTCTGCAGAGAGGACAGTTTTTCAAATAAATTTTGAACGAAAGCTGATGAAATAACTTAAATTTCGAAGTGATTTAATTAGTCTACTTAAAGTTTTCATAAATAAAAATAATATTTAAAAATAGTTTTGAAACATACTAGTCTGAAGTGAGATAACTATTGAATTAGATAATATTTTGACTCCCACTTCCTACCTTGTCTGTTTTTTTTTGGGAATTATCTTCTCTGTGTTGTAATATCTTAAAAATGAATATAATGCATATCACCTGCATACCCGTTATTTTACCCATTGTTGCCAAAATTATTAGACTTATACTTCCAAAGTTATTGAAGGCAGACTAGCTTTGTTTAAATTCAGAAATGGGTCCTGGGTACTATCAAGAAAACAATTTTCCGTAGAGTCAATGTTTGTTTTGTCTTAACAGTAATAATCAATTTTACAAAATGGTGCTGCAAAAGCTTTTTATTTTTGTTAAGTTTGAAAGCCTTTCCTTTTTAGTATGACAATACATAGTTTAAAAATAGTTCTAGAGGGACATCAACAAAATAAATAAATTTAACTTAAAAGAATAAATCTTGTGATAAACTTTAGCAGTCTTCCCTTTTTTTTTTTTTTTTATTGCTTAAAGTGATCATTTGAAAGCAACTGACTTATCAGGGAATATGCCTTTGAGTTTGGCTAGTATTGGGGATGATTTTGTAAGGAGTCATTCATACTTGCATATATGGTTGTCAAAGGCATTTACAAGATGATTGAGTATTTGGGGAAAGTAGTATAACCCAGGGCCATGAAATAGTAATGCTCAATGGATGATATGAATGGAATCAGCAATTCTCATTAATATTAGAAGTAGTCAGTTCTGCATACAGTTGATCCATCAATGACCATTTACCAGACACTGTGATAGGCACTGGTGATGTAAAGATATAAATAAAACAGCCCTTGGTTCCCAGGAACTTAAATTCTATAGGAAAGAGACTTGTATACATCTAAGTATGTACAAAGCAATTTTTGTGGGAAGGTAGTTAATGGATGTGGAGGCAAGAGACTGTATCTAAAAGGTGGTATTTGAGTTGAATGTAATGGAAACTAAGGATTTTGAGAGTGGGAGGCAAGAAGGGAGTGCATTCCAGGCGTGGAGGGGAAGGACAGTCTGTGCAAAGGCACAAAGATGGACAGCCGGTGGAATGTGTGTGAAGATTAGCAAGGCTAGTTTGGATGGACTGAGGAGTGTAAAGGTACATTGGAGCCAGGATGTAAAAGGCTTTAAATACCAGTTTCTATTTAATCCTAAAGTGAATAGAGCCACTGGAGTTTACTGAGTGGGAGAGTGATATGGTTACACCTGTACTTTAAAAAAAAAAAGTCACTTTGGCAGTTGTGTGTGGGATGAATTAGAAAGGGTTTATACCTGATATAAAAAATTAAGAAGATGAAAGGAAAGAAAGAAGTATTAATAAAAATGAAGGATTGATTTTAAAAAAGTATCTCTTTTATGCAAGATGATGCGGGATTTGATTAAAGAGAATTAGCTGTCATAAATAGTGTAGGGGTCTGACTTGACTTTTGACCCAGATTTCTTTGAGTCTATTTGGTTTTAGTTCCTGTTCTGGTTAGCTGGTTGTGCTGCTTGGATTAGCCATGGATATCATTCCAATTTATAGTGCTTTCCTGGCTTGGTTTGCCAGTAGGATGTGGTGATGGACTAGTGTGAACTATAAGAAAGCATGAAATAGGGAGGTTGATCATCACCAGTATCTCTGACCCAGTCTGATGACTGGTTTCTAACACATGCCTTCCTTGCCTTCTCATGCAGTCTTGGTCTTTAGTTTTTATAGAAAGGCATCTTCTAGGCCATTAGGGAGCCTGAGGTCACATTTTTCAAAAAGGAGAGAACTTTAGTGTCTTAACTTAGAATGTAGGTATGTTCCACTTTAAGAATAAATATGTTAAAAAAAATCTGAGTTTGTGAAACAAATAATTTCAAATTATTCACTTATAGAAGTCTATACTTTTGTTTTCTTTAAATGTCAGGTTCCCCTCATTTTAAATTATATTTTACAGATTTAGTTTAATACAGTCAGCAGATATTTCCATTGAATTTCTAAGGGACTGTACTTGATTGTTGAGCACAAGTAGAAATAGAAAAAAATCTAGTTGGGGAGATGACTTTACATTCTTGTGTCGTCAGTTCTTTTCATGTACATGTGTTGAATGATACAGGCATGAGATGCTATAGAAGTTTAGAAGGAGATCCATCTCTCTTTGGGGTCATTGGTGGGGGAAGTTGTCACCTCGATCAGGTGAGATTTGAGCTGGGCCTAGAGGAAAGCGTAGGATTTAAATAGTTGGAGGGAGAAACGGAGGTTGTGAACAAATGTGGTTGTAAAAAAAAAAATCATGGGTATATTCTGTGGACAGAACATTCCATTGAGTAAAGTCTTCTAACTTTCTGGGGAAAGAAACAAATGCCATTCTATTCTCCTGCCTTCAGGAAAAGGGAGAAAAGCCATTCTGTTAGCTCCCCTATACTGGCACCTTTGCCTGAGGTCAAACTCCAGGGTTTTTGATACAGTAGGGTTGTCTGAACTCATTCCAGTGATTCACAGCTCTTTCTCCTTGTCATCATTCAAACCTTGGTTCTCCCTTCCTCACTGCGCACTCCTCCCTTATTCTCATTCCCCTCGATCCAACTCTTCCCCCCTCTATGTCCCACTCTAAGGCTGCCTACTTCTTCAGTGCTTCTTTCTGGAATGCCTGCTCCGTAGGGAATATACTTGCTTTCATCTTAAATCTTTTCCTTTCCCACTCCTGGATGTCATGGATGCCTGACTTCCTCCGGATGACCCATTTTCCTTGGCTCCCCTTTCTAGAGCTAGTGGCCCTCATACTTATTCCCCCCACTCACTGGTTGAGATGGGAGACTTAGAATACTGTTTCTCACTGCCACTTCCAGTCTCTCCCTCATCATCCATCTCTAAGTAACCACCGTTTTTGAGGTTCATTCAGTCCATGTCTGCCTGGCAAATCAAATCCTGATTACTACTGACACTGATACTGGAGTAGTAGTAGTCTACTGACACTAATAGGGAAAGTGGGAGGTGGGGAGGGTTTAGGGGGAAAGATAATGAGTTCTTCTGTTTTTGACATGTTGAGTTTAAGACATCTACTGGACGTCCAGTTTGAGATGTCTGCCAGGCAGTTGGAGAAGTGTGATTTGAGAATTATCAGCATGGAGAAGATAATTAAATCCGTGGGAGCTGATGAGATCAGCTGGTGAAGTTGTTTAGGAGGAGAAGAGGGTTCAGGACAGAACCCTGAGGGTGTGATCTGGAGGAGAATCCAGCAAAGGAGACAGAAGGAGCAATTAGAGAGGGGGAAAACCAGAGAGAGTGTTGTCCAGAAAATAGAGAAAAGAGACTACCAAGCAGGAGAGAGTGCCCCACAGTGTCATAGGCTGCAGGGAGGTCAAGTCTCCTTTGCTGGATCTTTATCCAGGTCACAGCCATTAAAGGTGGGCATCTCTCAGGGTTCTGCCCTGGGCATCTCTTCTCTTCTCCCTGTCTACTGCTGCCCTTGGTGATCTTACCAGCTCCCATAATTCAGTAATTGTCTCCATGTTGATGTTTCTTAGATCTATTTTTCCCACCCTAACTTCTGACTCCTAGTCTTGCCTATTGCACATTTCAAACTTGGTATCTCCTAGACACTAGAAATATCCAAAACTGAGCTCATTTTTCTCCCCAAACCTTCCTTCCTTTTGAACTTTCTTATTACTATCTATGGTACCAACATCCTTCCAGTCATCCCTGCTCCCAACCTAATAGAGACGTCCTGGACTCTTAAACACCTTGCTTCCTGCCTCCCCCACCCCACTTAAGTCTGTCATTGTTACCTTTGTATTGTCTCTCGTGTATCCCACGTGCACCAACCCAGTGTCCCTGCCAGTGTAACTTTATGGCACACTTGGACTATTGCAGTAGGCTTTTTGTTGGTCTCCTTGCTTTGTCTCTTCACTGTACTCCTTCTCTGCTCAGCTATCAAACTAATCATAAAGAGCATGCTGATCATTCAGTAAACTCCAAAGGCTATTACCCTGGGATGAAATATAAAGTTCTCTTTTCATTCAAAGGCATTCAAAACCCATTATAACCTGGCCCCCTCCTATGTTGCTAGTCTTTTTACACCTTATTCATTTCCATATGAGTGACATTTTTGCTGTTTGTGGAACCAGTCAATCAATAAGCATTTATTAAGCACCTACCAAGTGCCAGGTCAGCTTGGTGGCCCAGTGGATAGAACACAGTCAGGAGGAAAGTCCCTGCCCTCAAGGAGCTTACAGTCTAAAAGGGGAAAACAACACACAAAAGGAAGCTAAAAAGTCCAAGAAGTCTCAAAGCATTGTAACCACTTGAGAGATGAGATGTTCCTGAACTTTCTCCTTAAACAGAGGTTTTTAGAATACGTGACTCCACCTCCAATTAGAAGGACAGAATGTGATGATGAGGTGGAGTACCAAGGCTTAATGGGATCTTGCAGGATGATTTCTTTTTTTTTGACAAAAAGTATTTTTATTTTGACATCTGAATAAGTGTTAACTCTTCAGGACATGGTCTTTGGCATCTTTTCCAACTTATTCATTATTATTGCACTATGCCTTTCTCAGAAACACATACTATCCAAAAATTTTCTGATATCCTTGTTTCTGACTGGTGGCTTGTTGAATCAGGGCAGCTGGATTTGATACAAGTTCAATATCATTTCCTTCAAGAATTAACTCATCTTTTTGGGCTTGAGAAACAGCACAAGCAACACATTGTCTCATGCACACTCTTAGGATATATTTTTCACCCAAGAAATTTCTGATTTCACAAGTGAGCCATTCTCTTGAATAACGACATTGATGGGGAAGTGAGCATACACAGACCTCATCTTGTAACGAAAACCCAGGGTAATGCCTTTGATCATGTTTTGTACATGATTAAAGATTGTGCGTACAGTTGCAAGTTCTTATTGGATTTCCCCACCACTTGTCCACCCGGAGCTTTTTTTTTTCTCTTTCCAAGGAGACTGAGCTTAACATTGATATGGTTGAAATCCCTACAGAGTATTCCTCTGGGCTCCTTCACAATAACTGTCCGACCCTTAAGAGAGATGTCAACATTTTCTGGGATGTCGATGGTTTGGTTGCTTAGAGTGGTCTTCATTCTGGTAGTGAATGGGTCAAAAAGCAGGATGATGTTTTAGTGAGCTTCCTGGGTCATGGTGGAAAGATGAGCGAAACCCTACTGCAATGCAGCCAGGAGATATTCTGAGCTGAGCTACCCCCTGAAGTGGGGCTTTTGTTGGAATTCATGGCCCCTCCAATCAGAAAGAGCAATGATGAGGTGGGATACTGAAGGTGGTAGGATCTTGCAAGACACCACAACCAGTCTGTCTCTCTACTTTTTGCATCTCTACTCTAGCCATTCCCTGTGTTTATAAATTACTCTCATCTCCACCTCCTGGCTTTCTCTTTCTAGTCCCAGCTAAAATTCCACCTTCTACAAGAAGTCTTTCTTGATCCCTCCTAATGTTAGTGCCCCCTCTTTTTAATGATTTCTGATCCTTTCTATATCTTGTTTGTACCTTACTGTATTCAAGTTATCTCACCTGTCAATATATCCAAGGGGATATAGCACAGTAAAAGGTTTGTAAGAGAGAATAGTGGGAAATAAGGCAAAAAAGATAGGTGAGGCCAAATTTTGGAGGACCTTGGATCTGTGATTGACAAATTGGGACTTTTATCCAGTAAGCAGAAGGAGCCTAGGAAAACTTTTTATTAAGATAGTGACATTAATTAAATTGACGTTTTGGGAAGATTATTCTGGCAGGTGGTATGCTGGATGAATTAGTAGTAGGGGACAGTAAGGCAGAGAAACTCAAGCTATTGCAATACTTCAGGAAGGAGGTGGTAGACCTATAATGAGTACAATAGAATTGAGCTTGGTGAGTGACTAGAGAATGAAGAGAGGAAGTATTCAGAGATGACTGTGGTTCTAAACTTGACCAACTAGGAGAATGGTGGTGCATTACAACTAATATATAACATTAAAATATATATATATATATAATTAGCTCACTTTAAGCCTGGGGGACCTCTTCGGTCCACACGCTTCCCTCTTGTGCTGCTCAAAGTTAGGAGAACAATCACAATCACTGGGAGACCCCACTTATAAAATTTTCTAACATACAGACAGAGGTTTGTCTTTTTTCTTTAATTTGTACTAATAGCTGTCTCTGGTTAATCCCTGGCATTTCTGTGGTTGAGGCAAAGTTCAGGTTATTGGAAACATTTGGGTAATGAATTATATTACAGCATCCGTTGATTGATAGGCAGAGGAAATGGAGGAAAGAGCATAGCAATCTTTGAAGAGTGGGTACAGCTTAAGTCTGCCCAGGTCTTTTGCCTTGAGTCGCCTGTAATGCTGATGGTCTTCCTTGATGTCCCCTTTCCCTGACATAGTTTGGGTCTCCGTTCTCTTGTTCCTTTTGCTGATTGTCCTGTGCTGCTGGTTCATCCAGTGCAGCCCAGCGTTGCTTTTAGGTGGTAAAAATGGAGCACATTTTATATCAGTGAAGTAAAGAGTTGAGGCTGCCACCCAGTGGTCAAAATTATGTCTTAAATGTTTACATAAATAAGCATCCAAAGTACAGTAATTTAAAAACAAATACAAAAATTAAATTCTTTTATATTTACCTTCAATTCTGGGTCTAATATCACTGTTAGGTTGGCATATATAGAAATTAATTTTTTTGTTTCTTTTTCTCACATTATGAATTCCACCTTTGCTTCATGTATGGTACTTGAAAGCATAAAAAGTACTTTTCTTTTAAAATTACCATTTTAGACCCAGCATTTATAACACTACTTAGCCAAGAATCAAATGAAACAAGAGTTCAATCTCCAACCCAAGCCTTTATATTGGAACCATTTATATATTAATCAGTGAGAGAGAAAAAAAGCCCTCATGATGCTATTTTTCTTTAATATTTCAGTTATCCATGATGTAGATAATGAATGTAGTTTGCAACCCATAGGACATGATAGATAGGGTCTGTAAGGGTTACTGTGGCCAAAAAAAATTCTTTGCGCATTGGACATTTTGATGATAAGACTTTGAATTTAGATAGACTGGACGTTGGATCTCTGGAAGTAAAGCCTTTTCAGTTTAATGGGATATATTAGAGTTTATGGGTGGCTGGTATAGTCACGTCACAATGAGGCACTGGAGTAGGATTTTTAGGGTAGGATAATACTGTATGTTATAAGATGGTAAAATCAAACTTAATGAGAAAAAGAAGCTTGCTCTGTGTCCCTTTCTGAAATTGTCTAAAGCACCATCTAGACTTGTGGCATTATTTTCTTTTTCATAGAATTGTATTCAATGTTTGTACTGTTGTACTTCTACTTTGCCTTATTTCGTACAATTCTGCACTTCTCATATTCATCATGTATCTTGTTTATCATCTTTTCTAATGCCATACAAGTCAATTATGTTAACATACCTTTTTTAAAAATTTTCTAGCTGTTGAATAGCTTCCAAACTTCATTTCTTTAAACATATTGTAACATTAACATTTTTTGCTAAGTCCAAGTGACCTCCCCTCTCAAGTTTTTTTTTTTGAGTTAGGATTTATAATGTAATTAATTCTAAGTTGCCTCTGTATTGCTGCAGATCAGTAAAACAGGCTGAGTCCAGATGGCGTTTATTTGAGCCAACATAGCTCAGTTTAGAAGGGCAATCTACTTGAACAAATTAATGGTAAACTTGCTATGAGTCAAAATTAACAGAGTGATAGTAAAAGCCATAGTTGCTCTCTAACTGAGGAAATGATTCAGTTATTAACTGTGCAAAATAAAGCGTTTAACACATGCTCCACTGGGTAACGCAACAGCTGTAATGTTCTAACATGCTCTGTTAAATTCTCTGTGATAACAAGAGTGAGATGTAGAGACTTTTTAACGAGATATTTAGTCCTTGAAATTTATTCTGTAGGTGCTAGTAAGGCTGTAGAGACCTGGAGGAGCCGATACATGGGAGGAATATTCAGAATTTAGTCATTGTAATTTCATTCAGAACCTGACACAGAAGCCAGAGTGAAGAGCAGAACAAATGAAATATTAATTGGACCACCAGATACTTAAGATGTGTAAAGGTAAGATAGCATAGGTATCACATTTTTGATACTTGTTTAAAACCTCCACTAACGTCTTCCTACTGATGCCTTATTATTAAGGTATGGAAGTGACTCTGGGTTCTTGAAGGCAATGCTTGCTGATTGCAACCTTTGGCAGAGCCTACAAATGATCCTGAAAAGGCTCTGAGCTGCCTGGGGACAAAGTGTTAGATTGTAGAGAAGACACCAGGTTACCTGAGCTTGGAAGAGTACACCATAAATTTAGTCTGCCACACAGGATTAACTTTTTTCAGCTGAAGTCTTGGGAAGCCCTATTCTAGAGTTTGATCTGCATTGGTGGAGAAGGAAGTGCATACACCAAGAGTCTCAAAAGAGCATTTAAGTTATATTTTAAAACAGTCATTAACACTGTTAATGACATCTAAATGTACCACTGAAGAATTTACTGTTCAATAAATTCAATATAATTAGTGTATGACAATCTTGATTGTGTGATTGAAAAATTTCAATATCTGAAGAGCTGAAAGTAAATGAAGGATTTAGTGAAAATTCAAATATTTATCTGTTACCCATAAGGTATTATTTTAAGGCTATCTTACAATTTTAATCATCATTTCGTAGGTTAAGTGAATTTAACTTTCAGGATGTATTTTGCCAAATTTCTTTGAAAGTACTCTCAACCAAAAAAAAGTACATTAAGAAATGTTGCTAAATATGAAATACACATATCTTTTTTTCCCCATACTTGAAAATTTTTGTTGTTGTTGAGTGATTTGTCTTTCTATCATGGTCATTTTCTATCTTTCCTCTGCAGATTCAAACTGAATCCTCCTTTGGGCCAAAGAAAAAAACAAGTAAAAACAAACAACATAGTGACTATATGTGGATATCTTTTAAAAAATATTTTTCCTGTTTGAAAATGCCTTTTTAAAAAACTGGCTTTTTTTATTTGGAACATAATAATCAACAGAGACATTTTAAAATATGAAATAAGAGAAAGAAAATTACATTAAAAACAAATTCTGTTACATAGTTTTCCAAGAGAAATATATATGTAAAGTTTCATGATAGTTTGTTTCTTCTAAATTGGTGCATTTAAAAATGTTTTATTGATACTTTTTTTCTTATGCTTCTTACTACCTATTAACCCACCTTTACCCTCACATCTCTGCTCAGGAGAAGTACTCTTTTGTAGTAAATATGTATAGTCAAGCAAAATAAATACATTGGCCAGGTGTGAGGAGGAAGAATGTCTCATTCCTGTACTGCTGTCCAGTAACTCTCTGCCAAGATGTGGGATATTTCATTATCAGTCTTTTGGAGTCAAGATTGATTGCCATTTTGTTCAGAGTTTGGTAGCTTTTCAGAATTGTTTCCCTAGGCATTATTGGGGTCATTCCATAAAGTGATCTTCTGGTTTTCTTCATTTTACTCTGCTTCACTTCTTACATGCCTTTACATATTACTTGTAGTTACGTTCATATAACAAAATTTATTTTCCATTCCCCAATTGATGGGCACTCATTTTGTTTCCAGTTCTTTGCTACGAGAAAAATAGCTATCAGTGTTCTTAATTTATTTAGATTCTTTACTTCTGTCCTTGATTGACCTCCTTGGGAGCCATGCTGATACTAGTATCACAAGGTCAAAGGGTATATATAATAGGTAATTTTTTGGGGGTGTGGTTCTAAAGTGTTTTCCAGAATGGTTTGTTAAATTCATAACTCAAACAGCAGTGCATTAGTGCACCCTTTTCAACAATTGCCTTTTTCCTCTTTTGTAATTTTTATCATCTGATGGGTGTTTCATTTTACATTCTTTTATTATTAGTGATTTAGAATACAGATGTCAAACTCTTGGAGTGCTGCAAAACTCCTCAGTGTTCCAAATCCCATCATTGATTTCAAGCATTTTTGGGTGCTTGTCTGTGGCTTACCTTTCTTTGAGACCTGCCTGTTCATATAAATTCTTTTATCCCCAGTTAATGGCTTTGCTTCTTATTTTTTTTTTTTTTTACAGTGGTGGATATTTATTTATTAACAAATTTTTTTTTATTAATTTATTTTGATTTATCAACAATCACTTCCATAAGCTTCTGAGTTTTAACTTTTTCTTTTTTTTTTTTCTTTTTCTTTTGGTGAGGCAGTCAGGGTCAAGTGACTTGCCTAAGGTCACACAGCTAGTACGTGTCAAGTAGTTGGTCTGAGGCCAGATTTGAACTCAGGTCCTCCTGACTTCAGGGCCGGTGCTCTATCCACTGCGACACCTAGCTGCCCCTAGTTTTAACTTTTTATCCCTCTTCTTCCCTGCCTCCTTCCCCAAGACAGGTGCAATCTGATATGGGCTATACATATACATTTTTTTTTAAGGCAATTGGGGTTAAGTGACTTACCCCGGGTCAAACAGGCAGTAAGTGTCTGAGGCCAGATTTGAACTCAGGTCCTCCTGACTCCAGGGCTGGTGCTCTATCCGTCATGCCACCTGGTTGCCCCCATATACATTCTTATTAAACATTTTCACATTAGTGATGTTGTAAGGAAGAATTGGAATCAATAGGAGGAACCACAGGAAAGAGAAAACAAAACAAAACGGAAGAAAAAGTAGCAAATACTATGCTTCGATCTGCATTCAAATTCCATAGTTCTTTCTTTAGATGTGGACAGCATTTTCCATCATGAGACTTTTGGAGATGTTTTAGATCCTTGCATTGCTCAGAAGGGCTAAGTCTATTAATGTTAGTCGTTGCACAATGTGGCTGTTGCTGTCTACAGAGTTCTCCTGGTTCTGCTCACTTCACTCAGCATCAGTCCATACAAGTCTTTCCAGGTTTTTCTGAAGTCCACCTGCTCATCATTTCTTTTTTTTTTTAAATTAATTTATTTTGATTTATCAAGAATCACTTCCATAAGCTTTTGAGTTTTAAATTTTTCTCCCCCTCCCTCTCCATCTCCCTTCCCAAGATTGTGCACAATCTGACATAGGCTATGCATATACATTCCTATTAAACATATTTTCACATTAGTGATGTTGCAAGGAAGAATTAGAACCAATAAGAGGAATCACTAGCAAATAGTATGCTTCAGTCTGCATACAAACTCCATTGTTCTTTCTTTGGATGTAGATAGCATTTTCCATCATGAGGCCTTTGGAGATGTCTTAGATCCCTGTATTGCTGAGAAGGGTTAAGTCTATCTATATTAGTACCTAACTGATTATGTTATTCCCTTCAGCCAAATCTGATGAGAGTAAGGGTCAAACTCTGCGCATCTCCCTCCCTTCTTTCCCTCTGCTAAGTAATAGGTTTTTGTGCCTTTTCCTGTAATGTAATTTACCCTTGTCTGCCTCCTCCGTTCCTTTTCTCGAAGTACATTTTCTTAGTTAGATCAGATTAATCCACTTACTTGGGTCCATTTAACCCACTTGATTAGATTTTTTTTTTAATCATTACATCAAAGTTAATTTATACCCACCCCCTTTATGTATACCCCTCTAACATGGTGTAATACCAATACAGTTCCAAGAGTTACAAGAGTCATCTTCCCTTGTAAGGATGTAAACAGTTTGCCCTTATTAATATTTTTGTCTTCTTTATCTTTTCATGTCTCTCTTGAGTCTTGTATTTGAAGATCAGATTTTCTGTTGAGCTCTGGTCTTTTTATCAGGAAGGCTTGGAAGTCCCCTGTTTCATTGAATATCCATCTCCTCCCCTGAAAGATCATGCTCATTTTCGGTTTTGCTTCTTAATTCTGCTTATTTTGCTTGTGTAGAAGGTTTTTAAAAACCATACACTGTATGGTTTAGCTTCCCTTAGTCATAGTGGTAAAAGATATCTTCTTTCTTTATCTTTATCCATATTTATAATGTGACAACTTTATGATTCTATGATATTATAATTTGTTATTGTGACCCTTTATAGTTATATGATATATTTATTTGGAGTTTATTGTGAAATCTGTAACTTTTTTTTTAATAGGCAGTTGGGGTTAAGTGACTTGCCCAGGATCACATAGCTAGTAAGTATCAAGTGTTTGATCAGAGACCAGATTTGAACTCGGGTCCTCCTGACTTAAGGGCTGGTGCTTTATCCACTGTGCCAACTAGCTGCCCCTTTATTGTGAAATCTGGCATAAGATGTTGGGTCTAAATCTAATTTTTGCCAGATCGCTTTTCAATTTTCCCAATAGTTTTTGCAAAATAACAGTCTTTATCCTGACAGTCCTTAGGTTTATTGAACACTATACTATTATGGTATTTTGCATCTGGATCTTGTTTACCAATCTCTTCCATTGATCAGCTTGCTGTTTTTTAATCAGTATCATTTTACAACTATTTTTCATAAATAGTTTTACTAATATACATCTCTCAAAAATGTCGAATTATTGCTTAAATCAATTTTGATTTAACTTGTTCTTTGAATTTTTTTTTTTTTTTTGGGAAGAGATGTGAAGTATAGAGGAGGTAAGATAGGGCAGATAGGATGAGATAAGGGCTGGGAGAATTTGTAGTAAGTTTATTAGCACATAGTTATTTGATGTCTTTATAGTAATCTGAATAAAATCCTAGCATTTGGGGGCTAGCTTTGTTTTTTGAGTTTCACAGTTTTGTTTATTTTGTCACAGACATAAGTGTACAAGATTTTGTTCTTCTGAAAAGTTATTTCAGTTTTGATTTGACTCTTGATAAAAATAATGAATTTTTTCCTCACAAGACTTTATTTTATGGGTAGAAATTTAAATATGCCTGATTTTTAAAACTTAATTTTTGAATGGAGTTCTCAGCAGGGAAAAAAATTTGGTTGTTTTATCATCAAATGTCCTTAAGGCAGAACTCTTTATGATCAGGAATTTTAGAGTATTACTTGGTCACTTATTTTGTCACTGGATTTAAAAAAAAAATTATTTTGTCTTGACCGTTATGAGAATTCACCCTCTCCTCAGTTCTTAGATTACTTGTTGTCCTTATAAGTTCTTATTTGTAGTTTAATTTAATGCAGTCTATTACACTTAAATTTTTCTGTGGTGAACTACATGGAATTCAGAATCTGATGTTAAAGATGTTTCTGATTTTGAGTGTGTAAAAATATTGCTCTTTGTGAAGGTTTTTTTTGGGGAAATCTATTTTAAATTTTAGCATTGAGTCTTAATTGGATTTGTTGCATCTAATTCTCACGTTTGTATGTTTATAAATCATAACTGTACATTCTTCCTTAAGAATTTCTGTTTTCTGTGTTCTCTCCTTGATTTTTCCTGGTATGACTAAAAACGTCTTTCCTCATTCTCTGCCTTATCCTTTTGAAATGATTAGCAGCACTGGTTAATATCTTTAAAGTTCTCTTTAAATGATTCTTCTTTTGCTCATGGTTTATGTTATCTAGGATACTTTGCATTTGTAACTTGTTGATTTTTTTTGTGTGTTTTTTTCATTTACACTTTTGTAGTCGGCTGTGTGTTATTTTCTTGCATCTGCTTATTTCATTGTGCATTGGATAATGTAGATTTTTCCATGCTTCTCTATATTTATCACATTCATCATTTCTTATGACACAGTAATATTCCATTATATTAATATATTACAATTGTTTAGCCATTCCTCAGGTGATGATTATAAACCCTGTTACCACAAAAAATGCTGATATATATATATATATTTTGGTATATATGAGAACTTAACTAGGCTTACATCAATGACTTAGGAGGTCACTGAGTAGTGGGAAGTCTTTGAGAAGTGAAATCTCTAACTCCGTGGATATGGATTTTATCACTTTATTTGCATAATTCCAAATTGCTTTCCAAAATGGTGGCACTGGATTTATACCTTTACCAACAATGATGTATGTGCAACTCCCCAAAAACCTCTCTTAACATTGACCATTCCCATCTTTTGTCATCTTTACAATTTGCAGGGTATAAGTTGAAATGCAGGGTTGTTTTGATTTGTATTTCTCTTAATAATTTAGAACTTTTTTTCCCCTATGATCATTAATAGTTTGCAGATATTCTGAGAATGGTTGATTGATATCCTTTGACCCATTTGTAGGGAAATGGCTTTTGGTCTTATATATAGTTGTTAATTAGCTATACAAAGATTTTTTTTCACCATTTGACTGCTTCCCTATCTTATCCTTATCTATCATTATCTTATCCTTACATTAATTTTGTTTGTGCAGAAGCTTTTTAGTTTCATGTAATTTAAAGTGATTGTATCTTTTATAATTGCCTCTGTCCCTTGTTTGCTTAAGAATATATTTCCTACCCCTAGCTGTGAAAGGTATGTGATCTGCTTCTCTTGTAATTTTCATTATGGTATGATCTTTATATGAAGTTTATGTACCTTTTTTGATTTATTGTGGTGTCGTGTGAGATGCTGGTCTAAGCCTGATGTCTGCCAGAGTACCTTCCAGTTTTCCCAGCAGTTTTTATCAAATAGGGAGTTTTTTCCTACATTATTTCTGTTTCAAGTTGATAGAACACTGGTTATTTGAATTCCAAGGTTTTTCTTTCTCCCTTATCTAGTCTGTTCCATTGACTTCCTTCTATTGTTTTTTTGTTTTGTTTTGTTTTTTGTTTTTAGGCAGTTGGGGTTAAGTGACTTGCCCAGGGTCACACAGCTAGCAAGTGTCAGGTGTCTGAGGCCACATTTGAACTCAGATCCTCCTGACTTCAGGGCCAGTGCTCTATCCACTGCGCCACCTAGCTGCCCCTTCCTTCTGTAGTTTTAAACCAATAATAAGTTTTGATGACTACTTCTTTATATATAATACAATTTGAGGTCTCCTTGGAAGTCTTCTTCATTCAAATTTTGTCCTTTGTTTTCCAAGCTGTTGACTCATTTTTCGTATTTCTCCTGCATAACTCTCATTTCTTTCTCCATTTTTTATTCTACCTCTCTTACTTGATTTTTAAGATCCTTTTTGAGATCTTCCAAGAAAACTTTTTGAGCTCAAGACCAATTCATATTTGCCTTTGAGGCTTCACAAGTAGGTACTTTGACATTGTTGACCTCTTCTGAGTTTGTGTTTTGATCTTCCCTGTTGCAACAGTAGCTTTCTATGGTGGTCTGCTTCTTACTCATTTTTCAGCATATTTCATGACTTTTAAAGTTGAGCTCTGCTCCTGGGGCACAGGGGGTCACTATCCCAAGCTTTTTTATGCGGAGGGGCCAGGTCACAGGCTTTCCAAGCTGGGTCCTCAGGTGCTTGTGGCTTTCCCACTGCTCTGGGGTGGCCTAGCGTAGTCATTCCTGTTATGCCTGGGCTCTGGGGCTCGCAATTTGCCTTCTTTACTGGGGCTGGAGGCTTCACTGCTGGCCTGCTGAGCTAGTATCAAGGGGCCTTGGTAGCTGATCTGTGCTGGATAAGAGCCTCCCACTGGCTGGTCTGGACACCTTCTTCTCTGGACTGTGCTCCCCTTTTACCCAAGTGAGGCAGACCTTTCCTGAAGTCCTTCTGAGTTATCTTCAGCTAGAAAATTTTTTCACTTTGTCGTTTTGTGGGTTCTGTGCCTCCAGAATCCATTTAGAGGCTTAATTTAATGTTGTTTGTGAGGGAAACTGGGGGAGAGCTCAGGAAACTTCCAGGCCTCTCTCTGCCATCTTGGCTCCGCCCTCTCCTTGGGAGTCTTTCTAGTAAACTTTTCCTCCTCCTTAGCTTAAAACTTGAAACTTAAACTTTTCTCCTTCATAGTTAATTTACTCGTTTGGTCTTGTTGTAGACTGGGAAATCAGTTATATTTGTTAGAATTGTGTTTAAAATAAAAGTAAACAGACATTTAGTGAGGGGCTTTTTTCATATGAGTAAAGTGTATTATCTTTAGTTTATGAAAGGCTAGATGGCCTAGGAAATAGAGTGCTACACATGAGTCAGGATGACCAGGCTTTGACGCCATCCTCACATCCTAACCATGTGATCCTGGACAAGTCATTTTAGCTGGTCGTAGTAGCAAGTGAATAATGAAGAGATTTCATTAGTGAAATGACCCCATTCAAACATCCCTCCCCAATTAACATTAGAGTCATTATCAGTCCTTTAGTTTCTCACTTATTTTTAGATGGTTCAGAAGTGAATGATCTGAATATTAAAGGATCGAGGTAGACCATTTAGAAAATTGAAGCCTTAGTATTTTTGCCAAATTTTTTCCAGTTAACCAAAATCTTTTCTCTCTTCTAACCCCCACACCCCAATAGAAAAAATCCTTGTAACAACTATGTGTAATCAATCAAAACAAATCCCACGTTGGCTGTGTCCAAAAAATTATCTGTCTCATTCTACATTGAGTCCATCCCCATTTTATCAGAAGGTGGGTAGCATAATTTGTAATTGGTTCTGTGGAATAATGGCCATTGTACTAAGCAGTTCTTAAGTTTTCCAGAGTTGTTTGTCCTTATAATGTTGTTATTATTGTTTAATTGCTCCAAATTTTTTTTTTTTTACACTTCACTCCTGGTAATGGAGTTCAGAAAATCAAAGAGGAAGTGAGAGGCCCTGTCATGCTATCATACAATTTAGATGGAGAAATTATGATAGAAAAACGCAATCAACACTTCTTATTGAGTCTTTGTTCTCTGAATTAGTGAAAAGTTGCAATTGTAGCATACATTTTGTGAAGTTTTGCTTTCTTCTCTAATCTGATAACCTTATTAGGTTTACCAGGCACAGGTATAGCTCTTCTTATTCTTGCTGTGAACATGTGTCTGTTTAAATTTTGTTTGCTCTTGTTTTTTGATAAGGCTATTTTTGCTGTCTCTGCTTTTCTTTCTTTTTTTTTTCTTTTTCTTTTTTTTTTAAACAAGCTTCATCTCATTTTGGTTATTAGTCTTCTTGACAGCAGTCTTCTAATTTTTTGTGGAATTGGAATTTTTTTGGGGGGGGAAGGGGTGGAGAGGAGAAGAATTTGTTTTGTTTGTGCCTCACCTTCTGCCCTTTATATTTATTCTTTTAGAATTTGTGTTCATTGGGAAACCTTCCTGTATTGTAACATTCTTCTCTGTAGATACCCTCCTTGGTTATCATAGATTCTAAGATGACATGATTACTCTCTCCCAAGGCATTGGCTTCTCCAGATATTACCTCCTTGTTTATCAGAATAATATCCGTGATTTTAAGCTTTAGAATTTTCCCTCTCTGATCCTGTCTAGTTTTTTCACATTTCCTGCTCTTTGTGGGTGGATATCACCTAACCTCATTCATAGGCCCTTTTTCCTGTATCTCACTACACTCTTTGTCTTAACGATGATTTTATTTTCTCGCATGGGTATGCTGTATGCATATAACTCTGTATTGTACATCCTACTTTAATTTCTCCCTTGAATTCCATTTCAGCATAGCCAAATACTACTACACATCTATAAACTTGCCCCTCTTCTAATTTCCCCGTTTCTGTTGATAGTACCAGTGCTATTTATCATGTCTGAATTTGAAACCTCAGATAATCTTTGATTCCTCTCTGTCTCTCTTCTCATGAGTAACTATTTATCTATCTCTACAGCATGTCTCACATGTGTATTGGTTGTTCATCACTGACAATGCTACTGCCATAATTTGGGCTTCTGTTACCCCATGGTCCCTCTCTTTTTCCAGTTTTGCCCCTTTCTCGTCTATCCTTCACAGATTTTTCAAAATCATCCTCCTAAAGTACAAGTATGTGCTTATGTTTTAATCCAGGCACCAGGAACAGTAGACTAGGTGCCTTGGCCATAGTAGATACTTACTATGTTTTGGCTTGAAAATAAAAATATTCAAATAAACAGAAATGGGGAAATAAAAAAGGAGATTTTTTTTTTTTCGTGTGGGAAGGTGTTAAATTTTATTTTTAGACTTTAGGGAAGATAGAACATGCAAGTAGAGGTGTCTGTCTGAGTGCCGGGTAACTGGTGGAAGTGCATGCTTCAGGGCCAGATGGTAGGCAACATATTTAGAAGCAAGGCAAGTGCTGTAGAGCTTCCTTTGTGATGCTATTGTTACTGTCTTCTTGGGACCAAGTCAGGAATTACTTATCGCTTTTCATCATTAAATTAATAATATGATACAAAGGTACATAAATGTTTTTGCAAAAATTTTCTTATTTATGCTTTTAAAATTTTACATTGCTGTCACTTCTCAGTGACTCTTCCTCTCATACTTCCCCCTTCCTTATATAGCTGCCTTCTGGCTTTACACCTATGAGCCTATGAATACTTACTGGGAAATAAAGCAACACTTTGGGCATATCTGACAAAGTAGACCTCATTTGTAGTCCACTACCACTGAGAAGGGAGAAATACAGCCTGGTCCCTGTAAGTGTGAATAATGAATCTGGCAAGTGATTTCACACTATTTAAAGTTATTATTGTATGTAAAATATGGTAATTGACTCCAGCCCCGTGGAAATATGTGATGAAAAATTTTAAAAATAATTTATTTATGTAATATAACAGCAAAGGATAAGAAAAATCTATTTCTGATGAAGCTTATTACAAAATAATAGAATACTTATAGAAAGCAAAATTTTTAAAAAATTTATTAATATTATGTCTAAAGCCTACAGTGATAATATGATGAAAATATTGTTATTGTTTAAATATGTTAGCAGTATAGACTGTACTATCTTTTTCTGCCTTTAACTCTTTGAACATACATTGGTAAATACAACTTTATCCAGATGTCTATGAATTTGCACACTCATATTCTTACACAATGAAGCAAATTTGGTTGGATGACCTAAGACATTATCTAAATAATGCTGTGTTGTTGTTCCCATACTTTTCAACAGCTGGACTAAAATAACTTGAAAACCAGTCTTCAAAAACAGCTTTTGTCACCCAGATTTTGTTAGTTGATCATCAAAAAACTGGAAATGGTTGATGGTTGCAGCCTCTCAACGTTGAGGATTTCAATACTGATAAACAAGCATGGATTTCAAGACTGATAAACAAGTGTGACTTTTAAGTCCCCATCTACATTACCTCCCAAAAAATGATTTCTTTCTTATAAATATAAGTTCTGGAATGCATCCTTTTCCAGAATAAGCCTTCTTTATCCACTTTAAATATGTTGATCATTGTATTCACTTCTTCCAAACATCAGGGTATTTAGTCCTGTTGTCCTTGTCTGCACTGGTGTCTTTCCAGTAATTTTAACATTATGCAGTTGAACTCGATTTTTAAAGTAATCAAACCGGCCAGTGCTTGCAATAAAAGTTTGTTCACTATCTGTTTCATTTCCATTTTCTTTCACTACCTTAATTAAACTTGAAGTTTTTGTCTGAATGGCACTTCTGTTCAATGGAAGGTCTTTGTATGGCAATTTACAATCCATACGTTAAAGGTACTCTTTCCATCATTTTAACACTTTAATTCTGTGTAGTTGTTTGCCAACCACACAAAACCTATTGCAACCGAGACTTTTTCTTTTATTTCACCTGCATGTCTTAATAATATTCCATACCGTCGATTCAGGCTTCCAACATCTTGTTCTATTTTAATGTGCCCATATTCGTCCCATTCAATTACATCAGATTTTTGTCCTCATTTAATGACTAGCCCCTTACTTTTGTACTGGCAGTGTTCTCATCTGAACTATACTCCCTTTTGTTCATTTGGTTAAGGGCTCTTTTAAAAGACATTAACACAGCTGTTAGTACTATGCTGTGCAGTAGCACATCACATTTACATGGATGGTAGGCAAATGCAGACTGATGACATTGGTATGTTAAAATCCTCAACTGTCTCACACTTGTTGCAGTAATTGAGTTTTGGCTTACATTAAATGCAGCCTGCTCCCATTTTATACTTTGCTCTAAAATGAAATTTATATTATTCAAACTCACATTAATCACATCTTAGCCATATTTCATTGTCTTCTGAAGTTGAGGTTGGTCATCGCAGTGATCACAGGTAGATCACAGGTGTGTTGTTTACTTTTACATTATTGTGGTAATATGAATTGTTCCCTTGGTTCTGCTTGGTTCCATTCATGCAAGTCTTCCCAAGTTTTCCTAAATTTTTAATATTTGTTGTTTCTGTGCAGTGTATAAGGATGTTTTAAATCTGATACTTAACAAATAGACAAAATTATTTTAATACATTTATGATTTGTTTAGCCATTTTTCAACTGATGGGCATCCACTTTGCTTCCATTTCTTTGCTACCATAAAAATATATACACATTGCATATTATATTATTTGATGTTATACAATGCATTATAAAATGCTGTTCAATATTTTCATGTAGATGAGACCTTTCAGTATCTGATCTTATTGGGGAATATACCTTTGTAAAAGTGTATATACAGTTTACTGGTTTTTCTAATATAGTTCCAAATTGTTTTCCAGAAGAATTGAACCTTTTCACAGTTCCACCAAAAGTAATTAATGTTCCTCTATTCTTACAAACCCTACCACATTCTATTTTCATTTTAAAATTACCTTTACCAGTCTGATGTGTGATATAAAAGATCAGAATAAACATATTTAATCTTTGTGTTGACCACTAACTTTATCCTTCCTTTAAGTTTTAATTTCTGGCAGTGCAAAGAACAGAGGAGAGATCTGGGTCTTAGTCTTGATTTGTCACTCTAGCTTTTTAATCTTGAGCAAATGAGGACATCTCTTTGGGGTTTCCTTGTATGTAAAAATGAATGATTGGTTTATATCAGCCAATGTTCCCTCCACTTTACATATGCTATGATTCCTTCTTTATTTAACGGTTTATTGGAGCCACTGATAATACTAGGTTGCAAAGCTTACTAGTTAGACTTTTAACTCATTTCCCTTTCTCTCTGGGACAGGTGCTAATAATAATAATGTGAATTAAATAAAAGTAGAAGAGAGGCAGAAAAGGCAATGACAATGTAGCACAATACAGCATTTGGATAATCAGTCTTAGCCTTTCAGGAATAAAAAAATCTAATTTGTAAACACCAGCTACATTTAAGTACTGTATTACATTAAGGTCTCAAACTGAATCCAAAAGCAATTCTCAGCATGTAATTTTCATCACTTGAAGTCTGGATTTAGAAGTAATCCCCACCAGGGCCAATCTAGCTGGCCAACTCACAACATGTCCCCAAGTGATCTTTCTAACCTTATTGGACACTGCTCCCTCTTCTGCACTCTGCAGCCCAGCCAGTCTGACCTTTTCTCTGTTTATTAGACAACGCTACATCTTCAGTCTCGGTGTCTTTGCCCTGGCTATCCTCTGTGCCTGGAATGCTTTCCCTCCTTGCTTCTATTTCATAGTGACCCTTTCTTCTTTTAAAATACAGGTCAAAAACCCATCTTCTTTTTGAAGCTTTTCTTTATCCTCCCAACTGCTAGTGCCCTCTCTTCCAAACAACTTTGTATTTAATTATTTTGTCTTTTAAAAAATTATTAACTTCATATTCATACTCCACATTTTTATATGCACTTGTGTCTCGCATTTGAATGTTAACTCAGATTGTTTCATTCTTCAAACTTGTATCTCCAGTGCCTGGCACATAATAGGCACTTAATCAGTGCTTGCTGATTGACATTTAGTGCCTTGGGACCTGAAATAGACTTAATAGCTTGGGCCAGATGAGGAAGTGGAGTGGAGGGGCATTTTGTTCTTTTTAAACCCACTTACACTATGCAACTGAGAATAGTCTTATTGGCCTATAGTTCCTAGAATAGCCAAGTTTAGCTTATCTTTAACCCGGTTTTTAAGCTGTGGGACCTCTGCAGTTAGGTCTCTTTTCTTCTGGAACTATGGTGAAGTGAATATATACTAAGCTCTGACCTGTTCATCAAATGGTCAATAAATATTGAATTGTAAGCATTAGAGAGAGAGAATTTAATAGGATGGGGTTCCTACCCTCAAGGAACTTATAATCTGTTTAACTTTGATCTCTAGGATTTAACCCAATCAAATTGACTCTCAGAGTTAGGGAAGAGAGTTGGCATTAAGGTTAACTATAGGTAAGATCCTCAATGCCCTTAAAGTCATTATTGTAGACAGAGTGTTCCTATAAAATTGGATTATTAGATATTAACAGTCAGCCATATGGCAGGATGGGCACATCACTGCAGAACCTATTCATTTCCTTACTTAAGTGCATAAATACCCTTTATTCTTGTTCTTCCCTTTATTGTAAAAGCTAGGAAGTTAGTTTATAAATGTATCTTAATTTTTTTTTTGTATCTTAATTTTTGTAAAAGACTTTTCAGCAGAACAAGTTAGGAGAAAGGATCATCTCACTGAAAGTGTTTTGTTGCTACCATCCTTTTAGAAAAGAATGACTAAATTAAATTTAATCTTTTTTTTTTTTGGGTAAGGCAATTGGGGTTAAGTGACTTGCCCAAGGTCACACAGCTAGTACGTGTCAAGTGTTTGGTGTGAGGTCGGATTTGAACTCAGGTCCTCCTGACTTCAGGGCCGGTGTTCTATCCACTGCACCACCTAGCTACCCCAAATTTAATCTTTAGTGGAGTGCTCGATACAGTGTTGCGTCTTTTAAAATATGGACAGCTATTGCTTCTTAGAACTATCCAGATTTAAGAATAATTAACTTTCACCTAATCAGTGAGAATGCTTTGAGTCTAATACTTATCTGATTAGAAAATTAAGAAAAACATTTCTTTGGTATCTTGAATTGGTATTAAATTCTGTTTTTGTTCATATTGATGGAAATGTCAAAAATAAGCTAAGTTCTTCAAAGGGGCATCTGATAGGTAAGATTATCATTAGGTGATCCTCTAGAGTATTGAGCAAAACGTGTTAAATGTATCTTTCAAGAACCAAGATCAGAGGTAAATGGTACTTATTTGTAAGATATTAAAGGATATATAACCTACTGAAGCAGGTAGAAATGTGAATGTGGAAGTTTAAGTATTGTTGAGATTCTTTGGCCTTCAGGAACTTTAGATGAAATGATAAATTCATATTTAGTTTTCCTAGATGGAATTTTTATGTGCAAATATAAGACTATACTTGCTATTTATGCCTTATTTTTTTATGTCAGGGATTCTGAAATTGGGGTCTGTAAACTTTTAAAAATATTTTTATAACTATATTTTAATATAATTAGTTTCCATTGTAATCTCATGTTTTATGCTTTAAAAACATTCTGAGAAAGAGTTCATAGGCTTCGCTAGACTGCAGGAGGGGGTCCATAACACAAAATATGGTTAAGATCCACGCTGCCTATATAGATACTCTTTTTTCTTCTATTGTCATGTGTTTAGTTAGCATCTCTATTTGGGTGTCTCCCACAACTATATTTTGTCATGTGTTTAATTAGCATCTCTATTTGGGTGTCTCCCACAACTATATCTGCAGACTTCATCTCACTTAAACTCTAGTCTGGCATTTTCAGCTGCCTGAATGCTGTATGCATTCCCTTATGAAAAACCTTCAGTTGTTTCTTTTCGTCTTTAAGACAAACTTTAGCCAGGTAATTAATGCCTTTCACGGTTTGCCCCAATCTATCCCTCTAGCCTTATTTTTGTATATTTTGTGTTGCAGTCATGCTGGAGCCTATTTCTGTTTAGAGGCCACCTTTTTCTTCAAGATTGAAGGAACTGAACCGCCTTGCTGCCAAGAGCAGTAGTGTGATATAATGGAAGGATTCCTAGACTGCCACTTCTGGTTCTATCTTAGATTCTCAGGTTCGACCTGGGTGACCGTGGGCAAGTTACTTAATGTCTCTGGGCCTTGTTCCTTTACCTTTAAGAAGAAGGGGTTGAGTTAGATGATCTAGGAAACTCCTCCTAGTTCTAAATCTGTGGTTGTATCATATTCTATTATATCTTTCCCCCTAACTATTAGAGCTTTCCCTCTTCTTAGATGATACTAGAATTCTTAGTGGAAGGATTCTTAGAAGCCATCTAGTCTAAACTCCATTGTTGCTTAGTCTTTTCAGTTGTGTCTGACTCTTTATGGTCCTATTTGGGATTTTCTTGGCAAAGATAATAGAGTAGTTTGCCATTTCCTTTTCTACCTCATTTTATAGGTGAAGAAACTGAGGCAAATGAAGTTAAGTGACTTGCCCAGGGTCACACAGATGGTAAGTGTCTGAGGTCAGATTTGAACTTGGGAAGATGAGTCTTCTTGACTTTGGAGGTGGGGGTAGGGATAGGTGGAACACATAGCCTTGAGGCCACATGTAGCCTTCTAGATCCTTGAGTGCCACCTTTTGACTGAGTCCAAGTTTTGCAGGATTTGTTTTGTGAAGTTTAGATTCAAAGTGCCACATTTGAGGGTTCCCCACCCCTGCTGTAGGCCCTGGCCTGGCATTCTGTCCACTGTGTCATCTAGCTGCTGGTCTGACCTCTATTCATAAGTTCCCAAAGTGGGCTATGCTGCCCCCTGGGGTGCTGGAAGGATCCGGGGCGGACATAGTAGCCTCAGGTGCAATTGGGGCACATTGAATAAAAATAAGGGGTCTTTGGAATCATAAGGAAAGAAGAAAAGATAAGAAAAATTTGAAAAACCATTTATACATGTTTCATCTGTTGTATAACAGAGTTAAAGTCATAATGATTAAATTATTTTCCAAATGAACACATAAAATGCAAGTTATAACTGATCAATGGTGAAGTCCCCTAACAGGTCTTAATGAGCAGGTGTTGGCAGGCAAGCATGTTGTGCATTGTCGGGAAGGGAAGTCCAGCATGCATCAGCAGGAATATGGGTGTGTAATGACTTGTTTACATTATGATACTGTGTGATTATATGACAATATTGCATCATCAAAATTTTACAATAAATTATTAAATTTAAGGTATATCATTAAAATTAATTTTTTTTGAAATGACAGATTATTTAAAAAAAAAGTTAAAGGGTTAAAGAAAGTAGATTTCCAGAAGGATGCTGAGTAAATTTTTTTTTTTTTAAAGTGGGCAGTAGGCTAAATAAGTTTGGGAACCTCTGCTCTACTTAAACAAAAATTCCCTCTCTGACATGTGGAGTTACCTTGATGAAAACATGTCATGCTTAGAGTCCCTCACTGTAAACCTACCATTTTGCAAGAAATTGCCAACCAGTCAACAACCTGAAGTGGGAAATCTCCAGTGCTGACCTTTATAGAATTAGCCTCCCTTCTCAGAAGGGACAACAGCCAATCTCCAGATGTGGTTACAACTTCAATGAGTGGGAGGTTGTTGATCTTTTGCTATGCTTCTGTCCAGAACCCACAGTTTATCAGTGGGGCCGACGGGGAGGGGAACGCTCCAAGTATAGCAGACTAGCCATATTAAAAAGCAGGCAGAAGAGGAAGCATTTTGTGCCAGGATGCTAGTTTGGCTGGGTGGCAGTTTGAATGGAGGGAGTAAATGTGCCAGAAAATGGAAAGGTAGACTGGGGCCATGTTGTGAAGGACTTTAAATGCCACGCAGAAATTAACATTTCATCTTGAAGGTAATAGGGAGTCACTGGAGTTTATTGATTAAAGGAGTAACATAGATTAATTGTAATAGGAACATAATTGATGGCTGTAGGAAGAATGCATTGGAGAGGGGAGAAATGAGGCAGGGAAATCAATTGCAGTAGTCAGGCATGAAGTGCCTGGTGGTAGTGTCAGAGAAGAGAAGGGGGAGAGAGATGTTTTGATGGTAAAATTGTCAAGACTTGGTTACAAACTGACGTGGTATGAGAGGGGAGATGCGTACTTTGGGGTTTTGCCGGAGCAACTATGTGGGAGCCTGCCTTTGGTGCTCATGCCATGTTGGTGGGAACTATCCTTCTATTTCTTGATTTTTTTTTCCTTTTTAAAATTGTTTTTCATTTACATTATTGTTGTGCATTTCACTATACTGGTTCTGCCTTCTTTATGCTTTATCATTGTATACAAAATTTTCCATGTGTTTCTCTGAATTTATATTCGTTATGTTAAAAATAAACTTTTATTGTTATCTTTTGTTTTTATATCACCTAAATTTTCCCCTATATTCCTTTCCCTCTCATCCCAGAGAGCCATCCATACAACAAGGAGTATCTTTTTTTTTTTTTAAGGAGAAAGAGGAAGGGAAAAAAAAACATTCAGCAAAATTGATCAATACATGGGAAAAACCCCAAATCCTATGCAATGTTGCACGTGTCGCTTAGTAACATATGAGGCTAGGTCTTCAGCTGTGAAGATGAGTCAGGGGATCCTTCTTGAGGTTTTAAGATGGGAAAGTTTGAAACTGCCACCTTAGATTGTGGGTGGGATAGATAATCAAAGGAACAAAAAGATTATTTTGTTACAAAGAGGGTCCAGTTAAGATTAGATAATATAAATTTGTGGTGGATTAAACTAGTTTAGTTACATAACTTTCTTCAATTGGGTTTAGTAGCATTTGAATAAGAGTGGATGGAGCAGATAGTGGCTTTAATCCAAGATTGTGACAAACTAAAACCCAGAGCAGCAATAGGGTAAGGGGGCCCAGGATTCAAGAATAGAGAATAGTATAGAATTAAACTGGTCAACAAAATAGTTGAGACCCAGAAGGGAGGTAGGTAAAGCTGGCATGGGAGAAAATGGTCTGGGATGGAATGATTGGAGTATCATACAGTGAAGAAAAAGTACAGCTTCAGTGGGAATGGGGAATAAGGTATAGAGGGAAAGATGGAGAACAGTAGGAGGTTAGGATTAATTTTATAATTTGCAGGAGAGTGCTTTTAGCTATGTGCTATGAAGCACGTACATTTTTTTGGGGGGGGGGTGAGGTGAGGTGATTGGGGTTAAGTAACTTGCCTGGAGACACACAGCTGGTGAGTGTTATGTGTCTGAGGTTGGATTTGAACTCAGGTCCTCCTGACTACAGGGCCGGTGCTCTATCTACTGTGCCAATTAGCTGCCCCTTAGATTCTTAATAAATAAATAAATGCTGATTGATATATTTTCTGTTTTCTACTGAATTTCCAAGAAGTGCTTCATTTAAATACAGATTTTTTTTTTAAGCATCAGGTGATTATAAAAGTAAGTAGGTGAATCAGTGGATAAAGTGCTGGATCTCATGGCAGAAAGACTTGAGTTAAAATCCAGCTCAGACCCTTACAAGCTGTGGGAACTTTAAAGTGATAAATAAATACCATCTATAGTTATTATTCTTATTAAAGTACAAAAAGCCATTTTGCTAAACTATAACTTTTTCAGCCATAAGTCTGAGTGACAGACTATAAATTTGACTATTTTAATAGCTGGATCACAATATTTCTCTTGGGCATATTCATATCAAAACTACAAATAATAAGAAGATACTCATTAAGTTGATTTCTAAGCAGCTATGGTTCTTGATCTATCCATGCTCTACATAACATTTTTATGTAGAGGAAGTATGTGTTTTGAATTAAAGGAAGTATAATTTTTTTCTTTACCATTCTTTGAAATCACTTTATTTTTGGTCTTTTTGTGTATTGCTTGTGGTGGAGTTCTCAGAAATGTGATTAGAGCATGTAGTAGTATGTCTTACGTATAGTAATAATAATAAAAGTAGGACTTGAAGTTTTGTAAACCGTTTTAATAATGGTCCTATCAGGTAGGTGCTATTATTATACCTAGCTATGAAAAAATGTAGGCTGAGAGAGGGGAAGTGACTTGTCAGGGTTTGAGCTCAGCTTTTTCTTTGACCAAGTCCAGTACCTTATCCACCAGATCACCTGGGTGGGAGGTGAATAATGAATTGCATAAAATTTTGCATTTTCTTTTGCTTTTCAAATGTCTTACTGAAGCTCTTGTTTTTACTTAATAGTTATTTTTGGCTTTCACACTCTTGGTTTCTTTTAACAAAGCAAACCAGTTGAGCAAAACCAATTGACCCAACAATTTGTTTCTGACAGTGGGTGTGTATTTTCTGAAATAGCTTCTATGGCATTTTGATTAATAATTATCTAAGCTCATTTCCATCCCTAGTTAAGAGTAATTTAGTTAATTAATTGTCACTGTAACAAAGTCTCATGGAGCCACCCTTTGAATTCTGGCTCAGAAAACTCTCACTACTTTATTGTTTTGTTTGTTGTGTGTAGTATTGGGGACAATCATTTCACACCCTTAAGCCATACGAGAGTCCTAAACGAACAACAAAACATTTAAGACATAAAACAATGTAAACAATAAAGACTAAATAATTGTGCAAAACCAAAGAGAAATAACAAGGCATCAAAAGGCATTCCTAGCTCTCCTGGATAGCAGTGGGTCCAGTGTCCCATGATTCTGGGAGTACTGGTTAGGGAAAGTAATTCTCAGCTAAATCTTAATATGGTGGTGGGGAAAAAGCCTGCTGCAGTTGGGTAAAGAGATGACAATGTCATTTCTTCCCTTGACTCTTTCCAGCATGTGGTCTTTGGCTGGCATGGTGATCTGCAGCCCCTTCAGGTGAAATACACCAGGCTCTGACTCAGCCAGCAGAGCTCACATGGAGAGAATCTTCTGAGTTGCCATCCCCTGTCATTTCCTCAGCCAAAGTGCATTCTTTGTTGGCCATGGATGTCTGTTGTTAAGTAGTCTGTCTACATTCTATAACCTCATTCTACCCTATTTCTCTGCTGATGGCAGCTCAGAAACCTCTCAGGATTCCTTCTCTTTCCATGCAGCTCCGTCTTGGCTTACTTGTTTCTACCTCATCCTTCTCTTCGTCTTTCTTTTTAAGAGATTTATGACTCTGGATACAGCTTCTAGTCCAAGCACAATTACTGTAGGATTTTAGGGTCTTGAACCTTCCACTAGTTGCTAGATTTCTTGCCTCACCACTGTAGGCTCTGAAGAGCCAAGCTGGAGAGTTCCATTATGGGCAAAATCATTCCTTTCCATATTTCAGTACTATGAGACCAAGCATTTAGTGGCACTTTTGGCCAGTAATATTTTACTAAACCTTCACAGTGAACCACTTGAAACCCGAAAATGAATAGCAAACAGACATCGTGTGTGTGTGTGTGTGTGTGTGTGTGTGTGTGTGTGTGTGTGTGTTGATTTATGTTTTTGATCCAGAGATTGATTCTTCAACTAAACAAGTCTTCCCTGTTCCCTGCCAATCTTAGTGGAACTACATAGTATTAGGTTCACTATTTAGTTAACTCATCAGCACCTCATTTGTATAGTGCCCTTTCAAAGCAGTGTTACATACACCATCATGCTTAAGTCCCCACAGTTACCCTTGTGATTATAGTTTGGAAATACAGTGCTATTGTCCTGATTTGACATGTGACAAACTAAAACCCAGAGGGATTGTGAGTAGCCTACACAGATTTTCCTAGTATTAATGATTAGGATAATAATGATAACTTTCACTTATATTGCATTTAAATTTTATCCTGCAGAGCTAATGTTGTAGAAAGAGAACTCCTATGAAAAAATTTGGATGTTAATTTTTTTTCCTCCAAAAACTATAATTTGTGTGAAAAATATTAATTTGCTATATTTTACTCCAAAGTTTTTGTTTCTACTCTTGATCTTGGATCTGTTTCAGAATCCTGAAATAGGTTTATTCAATATATTTTGATCCCAGAGTGTTTTGGGAGATACTTATTTAAGGTGAAGTAATGGAAGAGTTAGGACTAGAGTCAAGATCTCCTAACTTCTACTGGTCTTTCCGCTGTAGGGTTCCATCTTGTTGTCTGAAAGGAATCATGGGTATATGGAGAAGAACATTTTGAAGGTCACACTTAAAAAGGTGATGGCTGGTATTGTCTTCCATACTTGAAACTTGTATATGAATTATCTTAGAAAATTGCTATCATATTACTGTTTTTATCTTGAATCATAAACAATTACTTAGCTGCTGAGTGAGGCTAGCTGATGATTTCTGCTATTATTAGGAGATTCTGGAGACTTAGTGTTTTGGGAGTGATTGTTAAATTTTCAAGGGGAGCATGTACACCACAAATGAGGACTGGATTTATTGTTTTGTTGATTGTCTAGACACTTTTAAGTGATGGAGAAAATGTTAATAATTCAGATTAAACTTAAAAGTGTGTCCTGTGGAGTCTTTTTGGGGGGAAGGGATGTTGATGGTGGAGGGAAAGGATGAGCCTATTATTAAGCATTTACCAGCACAACTCTGCTTAGACCGCAGTTTGGATTGCCTTGTTGAAACAGTCCAAGTTTATAATAAAGTTGTTCTCTAGTTCTAGCCTATCTGTAGTTATTCATGTTGGTTTATTGGTCTCTCTCTATTCTAATAAGTGATTAGAGGAAGGAAAATAGTTTCTGGTTTTTGGAAAGGTCATAGAATCATGGGGGTCCTTTAAAAAAAAACCCAACAAACCCAACAAAAATCCCTTGTGTAATTTAGATTCCTATTTTAGGTGACTTAGTATTATATGATTTGGAGCCTAAAAGAGCCATCATCAGTCCAATACCTTGTTCAGAATATATGGTATAGTTAATTTGTAGATGTTGTGAGCAGTATTTCTAAATTCTCAAACAAAATATTGTTGTGTAGGTAAAAGTCAATTAAATGTGATGACAGACCTAGTTAGCAGAGTAGGCTGTAGTTTAAAACAGTTTTTCCTTTTAGTATTGTCAGAAAGGATAGTGTTGATGACTGGTAACTGAGGTTTAAAATTTTTTTTTTTAAAGTACAGTGGATTTCTGACAAATATTTTTAGATACAAATATTTTTGCTGTATTCTAAGAGGATTAATTTTTAAAATGAAGAAATTAAACTATAGAGAGGCAAAGTAAATGAGAATTTGTTATTTAATCATTCATTCAGTTTCCGTAATGTGTGAAAGTGTGAAAGAGTAATATCTAGCCCTATTGGATCATGTTACTTTTTTTTTTTTTTTTTTGCTCTGGGGATGAATACAGAGGTATTACACAGCACAGTTAAAGGTGTTACAACTGATAGGACATGAAGAGATGATCTAGGTCAGGTTCCCCATTTGATAAAAGAGAAAACTGGGGCTTAAGTAGTAGAGGTCTAACTGGAATTCACACCTCCTGACTATAAATTCAGGCTCTCTCTTTTTAGGAATTAAACCAGGCTTTGAATTTCACACACCTAGTGGACTTTATTTTATTTTTTAATTTTTGAGGCATTTCGCATTAAGTGATTTACCCAGGGTCACATCAGCTAGTAATTGTCTGAGGCTGCATTTGAGCTCAGGTTCTCCTGACTCAGGGCGGTGCTCTATCACTGTGCTATCTGGTCTCTTCCCCTGACCCCCACCAGTACTTTATAGTTGCATTATCTTCTACTGATAAACTGAATTTAAGGGATGTTCAGGAAAGGATAGATTTAGAGACAAGGGAACTTTCAGATCATCAATTTCAGTGCCCCCCTCCCCCCTTTTTACACATTCAGAAACTGAGGCTCAGAGAGGTTTAAATCTCTTGTACTAGATCATCAAGTAGGTAATGGAACTGGAATTTAATGCCAGGCATTCTCATGTAAAACACTTTAGGAGCCCTCTTCTTTACCCCACACTGCCTTTTCTTGTGCTCTTTCTCAACCCTTAACCTCTTTCTTAATGTGTGTGTGTGTGTGTGTGTGTGTGTGTTGTGTGTTGTGTGTGTGTACACAGACGGATGCCTTTGGCAGGACAGACTCAGAAGGGGATCTACACCCAAGGATTGTGATTCTGGATATAGAGCAGATGTAAGAACAGAGTGGGGCTCAGTTCTAACTCTTAGGCCAATCTGAAACCTACAGAGGAATACCTCAGGCAGGGATCTCAGCTGAAAAGAAGCCTGTAGTAATGTCATTGCATCCACAGAGCTCCCCCGCTTGGCTGATAGGGCCTGAGTCCAGTAGCTTCTACTTGCAGAGCTCAGGCTAGCTCACTTTGCCCTGGATCGGAACACTTTGGGAGTCCTGAAAGCTTGTATGTAGGTCCTTAGCCTGAGCTATTCCTGAGAGCAGCAGCAATAAGACCATCCCTGAGTTTTCCTCCAGCAGTGTGTAGAGCACTAGCATCAAGTCTGAAATCAAGGATGGAAAAAATGAATAAGCAAAAAAAAAAATTTCACAATAAAAAGCTATTATGTTGACAAGGATGCTCAAGACACAGATCCAGCTTGAGTATAAATTCAACTAGAATTCCTAGAACAGAATAAAGCAAGTTAGAAAAATGAGTTTGAAAATGTTATTATAATGAAATGAGAGTTCTAGAGGAAAAAAAAATGGAAGAAAGATTTGGAAAGGGAATTAATACCTTCGTACAAGAGGTGCAGAACTTTGTGTAAGCAATAAAACTCCCTGAAACTTAGCATGAACTAAAAATAGAACTAAATAGAAGGCAATGATTCCATGAGACAACAGCAAATATTAAAATCAAAAGACTGAAAAAAAAATTAAGGGATCTCATAGCAAAAACAGCTGACTTGAAAACTAGATCAAGGAGAAAAAAAAATAATAATCATGGGACTATCTGAAAGCCATGAACAAAAAAAAGAACCTAGACATCATATTTCAGGAAATCTTAAAACTGCCCATATTTTTTAGAACCAGAGGACAGAGTGGCAATAGAATCCACCAGTCACCATCTGAAAGAAATCCCCACATGAAAAGTCCCAGGAACATCATAGCCAAAATCCAGAGCTCCCATGTCAAAGAAAAAATACTTCAAGTAGCCAGAAAGAAAAAATTGAAGTGCTGAGTAGCCACAGTGAGGAACATCCAGGATTTAGCAGCTGCCACTTTATAGGAGCAGAGAGCTTGGACTTAAGTTTTCCAGAAAATAAAAGATATAGGATAAAGATAAAGATAAGTTACCCAGCAAAACTGAGTATGGATTAATCCAACAGGGGGAATAAATGGATTTTTAATGAAATAGAGGATTTTCAAGTATTCTTGATGAAAAGACCAGAGTGGGGGAGAATCTTTGAAGTTGAAACACTAGAGTTAAGAGAAACATAAGACACACATGAGTGAACAGTCATAAAGGACTAAACAAGAATAAATTGCTTACATTTTAATATGGGCTATGGGGAGATATGTTTTCAGTGAACCCTATCTTCAGGGGTCATAGAGGGAGTCTAATAGAATGCCTGGGAGTGGGTTCTCTTTATATCTTGATGACTTTAAGAATGGAAAGGGAGGAAGAGAAGTACATTAAGGGAGGGAGAAGGGAAGGGAAAGAAGGTTAGGGGAAATTATATCAGCAGGATGCACAAATAGACATCTATTTAAACGAGGCGGGGGGTAGGTGGAATGGCTGACATGTGAACCTCTCATCTGAACTGGTCTAAGAAGAATTCACACAATAGTTGGGTACAGTAATACATTTCACTCATATAGGAAGAGAAGAGAAGGGAAATGAGGGAATTAGAGGACGGGTAGATTAAGGAAGGGATTAGTTCTAAGCAAAACAAACTCTAAACTCTAAGGTTGTACAAAAACATATATAGCTTGTACAAAAAATACATATCTTTTTGAGGTGGCAAAAAATGGAAATCTTGGAGGTGCCCATAAATTCTGGAATGGTTAAACAATTTGTGGCATATAAATATGATTGTGCTATAAGGTGATGATGGGGATGGTTTCAGAGAAATATGGGAAGACTCATGAACTGATGTGAAGTTAACTAGATAAAAATCAGGAGAATAATTTATGACACCATATGATAAAGACAAACAACTTTGAAAGAATTAGGGACTTTGATATAATGATCAGTCATGATTTTTAACTCGCCGCCTCATAGAGAAGGGAAGGACTTACAGTATAGGATGAGACAGACTTTTTTTTTTAAACATGGCCAATGCAGAAATTGGTTTGCTTGACATAGACATGTTTATGATGATTTTTCTTTAGTTCTCAATTTAGGAGTGAGGGATTGTTGTGAGTGGAAGAAAGTAGAAATTTTCTGATTGGGAAAAAAAATGAAATGTAATGATGATCAAAATATATTTTAAAAGTTCACAAAAAAGGATCTCAGATTAAGTTTTACCTATTCATTGTGCCTTATAACTTAGAAGTAGAACTAGAAAAGGACCTTAGATCTCATTGCTAATGTTACAAACAGTTGATTTGGTCCTCATTCCTTGGAACTCTGATCTTGCTTAGAAAGTGCCAGGTTATTTTTTTAATATACAATAACCAAATAAACTTCAAAGCAAATCCTATTTGAAGAGGATCCTAATGATAGATATCTACATATGTTCCAGAAATAATAGTTCTATGTTCAGTTTTACCACACTGAAAACAAGCCTTTTGCTTTATGAATTATTTCAATGTTTTTTTTGAAGTTCTGCCTCTGATTCCTTAAGCGTTATGTAGAGTATCTTTAAGAAATAAAAGGAAGGAAGCAAGCAAGCAGGCAAAAAAAGAGGTCATCTGCCACCTTGGTATGGCTGACACTGTAGTTTCCCACCTTCACTTGGCAATATCAGACTTTAAAGTTAACCATCATTGTTTTTATAGTATTTTCTGTTGACTTAATTAGCTGACATTTGACCCACTGCTTTTTTCAGAAGAGTCCCTTCGTAGGTATTGGGTTATAATGTAACAACCAAATGTGTATGGTGAAAATCTTTCTAAAATGTATTAATCTAGCTTATTGCTTTAGTATGTAGGAGGTACTGAACATAACTGAATCTTTTCTTTTTTGGAATATAGTGTCTCCTAGTTACTTTTCTGAGAATTGGTTTTCATTGTGTAGTCCTGTACCCTCTGGTTTGAACAAAAGGAGAGCATGTTAGAATAGAGGTATTTTATGTATTTTTTTATGTGTGTCTGTACAGACAAATGATTTATATCCTTTCACAAATGAGTTCTTAAGTCCTTAAGTCACCTTATTTTATTCTTGCGGACTGGTATCCACAAACATTAATTTCTAATCATAAGAACACATACTTGGATGATGAAATTTTCTTTGGATTACTTAAGGTTTTTTTTTCCTTTTAAGCACTAGAACTTAAATATTTTAACCATTTTTTATAGAAAGCTTATGACTCTGAATAATTGTTTGACTATGTACTTTACATTTCAGCCTTAGTTTTCCCCTCTATAAAATGGAGATATTTATATTATTTACTCATAGGATGGTTGTGAGGAAAGCCCTTTTTAAAGCCTTAAAACCCTGTAGAAAGGTGAGTTTTTCTTTACATTTAGTTGAGGAAAAAAGAAAAATTAAAATTAAGTGTTAAAAAAAAAGTTGGAGTTGCTGTTTTATTATTAGGAATGCCTCTGGGTTACTAAAATGATGGACCTGTTTGACCCTACATGCATGGTCCTATACACTGTGCTTTTTGTTGCCTTGTTTCAGTGATTTTTCTGTCTTCCCACTGCTTAGTGTTATTTATCGCTTTTTTTCCAGTGCCTTTGTCCAAGCGTTAGTTCATCTCTCTTGTTACTTTCTAATTAGTTGCATTTTACCTGTGGTGAGCTGGGAAGTAGATAATCACACTCTTTAGGATTATTACTAGTAAGAGTGACTAGACTGAATATTGGAGGAATCTTATTAAAATACATGAACTAGAACTTCCGTGGAGGGACTGACGTTTATATTGGTTGCTCAGAGACTTTAAGAAAATATTTTCAAGGTATTGGTAATTGTGCTCCCAGATTGTGGAGACTTGCCAGATAATTGATCTCTGGGTAAATCTTGTATTTTTTGATTAGAACCTCTGATTTCATTTGTATTGGTCACTTCCAAATGCAGATCTGCAATTGCTCTGTAATTGTAATTAATAATTGTAATTGTAATTGTCAAATTTACAATTTTAGAGAAATGCTTTTGAGCACTGAAAAGCTAAATAACTTGCCTGGGTCACAGCCAATGTTTGTGTGAAGTGGGATTTTGACTGAGGTGTTTCTCTCTCAGATGGAGACAGATTTTCTCTCCCTTATTCCAGGCTGCATACCTCTCAAGTCTTTGCTTTCAAGTTTGAAATTAGACCAAAGTAAGAATTGTTCATGAAAAAGTAACAAATTTGTCTTTGCTTTTCATTTGGAACAGAGAACTTATTTTTTCTGGCTTATTTCTTGACTGATACTGAATTAGAATAAGTAAAAGCACAATAGATTTCACAGCAAAAACAAGCAGTATTTAAGAAAAAATAGAACACTTTCTCATTTCACTGGTGGTAGCTCAGTTTCCTCATCTGGAAAAAAGGGGGTTGGACTTGGTGTCATCTGAGATTTCAGTGTCTTTTAGCTCGACAATTAAATGTGCTTACCATGACTTAGCACAACTAAGTGCTGAAAGTTGAAAACCAGCATGTTCTTCATTTACAGTCTACTGTAAAGGATATGCATGTAAACATCAGTGTCTGCATTTATAGATTTAAGGTAGAATGATAATGGGTGCAAAGGAGGAATCCACACAAAGTGCTAGAGCAGTGTTTAAACAACGAAAGATCGTGGGCTCATTTGATCGTTCAGTTTACAGTGGGACAGTATCTTAGAGCTCAGCTAGTCTAGGCGCCGCCTCCTCCATTTTACACAGGAGGAAATAGAGGTTCGGGGAGATTTTTATATTTGCCAACATAACAGCTTTTCTAGAAAGGTCTCTTAAGGGACTTGGAAGAAGGGGAGGGATAAAGCTTCACTGAGTTTGTCTCTAGATATATTCTATATTACTCTTTATAGAAGTTGTAAGTTTATATGCTGTTATGCTAATGATAAATTGGCTGAATGCTGCTTTAATTTAATAAAAACTAGTATTCCATTGCAAATGTGATAGTACATTTAAAATATATTCAGAATCATTTTTTCCCCACTGAACTTTGCACGCTGCTTTTTCAAATCTGCAGCTGATAATGCTATGCAATCTGGATAGTTTAGCAAACGACAATATACCTTTTTCATACAAGAGTTAATCAATAGCCAGGGTGGTTTTACTGGTTGATTATATTAGAGGGAAAACATTTTCCCCTCTTATTGTACTTTGTAAGCTTTAACATTTACATGGTGTTGTTTATGAAGAGTAAGGGAAAAAACACTGAGGTTTGAAAAAAATATAAAGTTTTTAAACACTATAATTAATTTTCACTTAGATTAATTTGTGTTCCAGTTTTTCGTAAGACATTTAGACCATTTTTGTTTTGTGTTTAGCTACATTTTTTGAAGAGTGGCTTTTTTTCCCTGCCCCTATCTCTTTCATTCTCTCCCCTCCCCCAACTTTTACCTGCAGATTTGCATGTTTGACCTAGCAAAGTAATTGGGCCCACAGCAACATGGGCGTGCCTCCCTTAGAAACACTTAGTTTCATGTATGACTCATAAGCTGAGGCACAGACACCACTTCCCCAATCTACAGGAGCCATTTTTAACAGCACCAAACTGCTGGATTTCTTTTATCTTCTAGCCCCTGGGATCAAATCAAGAGGGATGAAACTTTTTTAAGGTAACTGTGTTTTGGTTTTTACCTTTGGTGGTTGTTGCCTCAATTCTATGCTAAGAGAGGCTTTACCTGTGGAAGAACATGGCTGAGTGTGCTCATTACCTCCCACCCCCCTTCTCTCTCTCTCTCTCTCTCTCTCTCTCTCTTTCTCTGTCTGGTAATATATCCAGTTAGTCACATGCTTGATTGTACTTACTATCTGGGAAAAACGAATAATACTGTTTCTGATAGGTTTGAGGCTTTCCTAGTAAAGGACTTTGGACATTTTATATCATGGAAATCATTGTCAATATGACTTGAGAAAAGAACTATTAATTTAAAAGAAAAGGTAATATTTTGGGGCTTATTTTTGTTGTAAAACCAAGCATTCTAAGTCAAATTTCATATAGTAAATTTCTTAATTTTTCTGTTTTCCTCAGAAGCAAGTGGATCTTTAATTATAGGTCATAGTATTCTTATGCAATTAGTAATAAATAGATTTTTACAACAGGTATCTTTTGATATTTAACTTTACCGTCTGGAGTATAGAGACAAGTGATCAATCTGTCTCTAATGTGGCTGACTTAACTATACTTTAGATTTAGCTACACTTGAGATTTTTTCGTTATACATTCACAACATCCATTTTTTAAAAATTTGTTTTAATTTTCAAGCAATTGTTTTCTGAGAAATATGGTAGCATTTTCATGTCTGCTTTAAGTGAGGTCAATTTTTGAAGATGTTTTTTGAGAGACATTTTTCATTGAGAGGAAAAAAGGTTAAAATTAGGTTATTAATTGTTGGAAATGGATGATTTTTATTATTTAGTTGGCTTTTATTCTATGTTGATAGTGTTTGTGATTCCAAATCCTATACTTTTATTCTTAATTAGAGACTGCAATTTTCCTTACCCAGGAAGAGTGAAATATGTTGGCCTTTCACCTGTGTAGTAACCGTTATTAAAATTTGCCAGTGTTCACGCGTGAAAAGAAAAAAATAAGTGATGTGGATTGTGGAGACCTTCTTATTTTCAGATGTTGAGAAATCTTTACTAAAATTAAAAAAAAAATTTCATTGAAAAGATAAGTCTTGAGAAAGCTAATATAAACTAGAGTAAGCTAATTATAATTCTACACCGGGAATGAAAAATTATTTGTAATAAGACTTTTCTAAGTCAAATTTGATTGTGACAGTATTTACCTACTTCCTGAGTGCTGAGAGCCCTTCAGATGAAAGGGAGTCTACAAATGCATCCAGTTATTGTTCTTTACTTGTTTGAAAGGAATGTTGGTTCTAGTGGGTCTTAGTATTGTGATATTTTTATGAGAAGGTCATTCACTCTGCCTTTTGGTTGTTGACCTGCGAGCAGCAGTAGCTTGTTCCTTCTCCTTTTTTACACTATCAGCATAGTCAGCCATTGAGTAAGCAAATACTTTCTTCTCTCCTGTGTACCTTGGTAGGGAACTCTTCTTTTGCTTGAGGGCCACCAGCCTATAGAGAAAAAAGTCAGTGAGGGGCCATGTGCAGGGAAAAAACAACCAGATTGGGGTGTTTTTTTTTTTTTTTTTTGAGGGAGGAAACATAATTATGTACAAACACAGAATATGTAATATATTAGATGTGAGTATACAACATGCTATGTTACATATAAATATGGAAATCAGACTGATCTCTTAATTTCCAAGTCTAATGTACTTTCCCCCTAATCTTTATCTTTCTTGACCTCTATTGAATTTGACACTCTTGAGTACCTTCTTTGTTTTTTGGGTTTTGGTGACCCACTTTCTTTTGGGTTTCCTCCTACCTGAGCACTTCTTGGTCACCTTTGCTGGAACTTCATCCACTTAATGCCCACTAAATGTGAGTGTCCTCAAGACACTGTCCTGGGCATTTTTCTCTTTTCTCTATTCTCTTACTTGGTGATTTCATTATGAGTTTAGTTCAGTTTATATCTTTATCCAGATAATACCCAGATCTGTATCACTAGCTGTAGTCTCAATCATGCATCATCAGCTGCCTATTGGCATTTGAAAGTGGGTGATCCGCATGTTCTACATGCATCTCAAATGCAACATGTCTAAAATAGAATTCATTTCCCTCCAAACCCACCCCACTTCTGAACTTCTCTCTTACTATGAAGGGTACCAACTTCTTTCTTTTACTTTTTTTTTACCATTAAGAAAAATTATTTATTTTTAGTTTTCAACATTCACTTATATAAGATTTCTTTTTTTTTTTTTTAAGATTTTGAGTTCCAAATTTTCTCCCCATCCCTCCCCTCCCCTCACCCCAAAATGGCGTACAATTTGATATAGGCTCTACTTATACATTCACATTAAACATATTTTCACATCAGTCATGTTGTAGTGAAGAATTGAAGCCAATGAGAGAAACCATGAGAAAGAAGAAACAAAGAAAAAGAGAGCGCAAATAATATGATTAGATGTGCATTCAGACTCCATAGTTCTTTTTCTGGGTATGGATAGCGTTTTCCATCATGAGTTTTGGATCCTTGCATTGCTAAGAAGAGATGAGTCTATCAAAGTTAGTCATCACACATTGTGGCTGTTACTGTGTACTTGGACTTTCAAAGGTCTATCCTTTCCTACCTTTCCAGGCTCTTGGGGGTAGCGGGGGCAGCCATATTAGCCTACTTTGCAACTCTTCACTCTGAATGGAGTGCACCATATCTCCATCTCAATGTCTTTGCATTCATTGACTGTGCCCCATATCTGGAATGTTTGCTGAACTCCTATCAGCTTACTAGAATCCCTGTTCAAGCCTTAACTCTGATTCTATCTTTTGCCAGAAGGCCTTGTGCTGCCCCCCTCAGCTGTGAATGCCTTCCCCTCTGAATTACCTCCCAAATACTTTGTATGTATCTTATATGTGCCTATTAATGTACATGTTGTCTCCTCCCTTAGAATGTAAATGTGAGCTTCTTGAGGGCAAGGACTCCTTTTGCTTATGTATTCCCAGTGCCCAACTCAGTGTTTTACACAAGGTTAGAGCTTAATAAATGTTAGTTGATTGATTGACTGAAGCCAGTTAACCATCTTCTATGCCATGATGGCCATCCTTTTCAGAACTAAATAAATTGAAATCTTGGGTACTCTGTTCTGCCCCTTCCAGTTTAATTTTTTTAAATTGTATTGCTCTTGACTTCCTAATGTGCCTGAGATCAGAGGCTAGTGAACCTCAGAGAAACTGGTTCTCTGGGCTTCATCACTATGGCCCCTTGTAGCCCAGAGAATTTCCACACTTTGGTAAACTGAGCCTCTGAAAGTTAAGTATAAAGAACAGTTGAAAAGGAATGAATTAGTTTAGCATTTCAAAGGGCGATAAGAGACAGCAGTGAAGCGCTTTGCCCACCCTGATGACCAACTCGCCAACCAGTGTTAGGGGTGTAACTGGAACAGTTTAGGATCATAGAGCTCCAAAACTGCAAAAAAAAACAACCCCAAAGGCCATCTGGTTCAACCTCCTCGTTTTTACCGATGAGAAAACTGAGGTAAACAGGGTTAAGTGACTTGCCCTGGGTCACACAGCTAGTAAGTGTCTGAGGCCACATTTGAACTCAGGTGTTGGGGGAGGGAGGTTCTTGGTTTACTGTGCTACCTAGCCAAACACTTCATTTTTAGGCCACTAGATTCTGCAAGACAAAATAATCTCCATTCTGCCTTAAGGCATTCCTTAAGAGGCTGGGGAAACCCTTCTTAACACTGCTGTCTAGATAATGTACACCTTTTTTTTTTGCCGTATTCCTTTTGTTATGTGAATGGGAGAGGGAAAGTTTCTTTGCCCAACTGATGCCCTGATATGATCTGTATAGCTTTTATGCTGGTCCATGGCCCTTGTGGTTTGGGACATCTGGCATGCCTCACTGGTTCTGTATCTTTTCCACAGCCATGCTGAACACTGTGCCCTTACTTAATGGGAAATGGGAAGAGAGCCAACAAACTGCATTGCTAGAAAGCCAATATCAGTTGTTTCCGTCAGTTGTGTGTTATTGGAATAGTCAGTCCCTGACTGTCCAAGAATCTGTGGCTGATCCGCACAGGGAGGGACTATGTCTCTGAACCACTCCTGCTTTTCAATTATCCAAGTCAAATGGGGTTGATCTGGAGGCTTCTATTACAAGAGTAATCGCTACCCTTAATGGCATGGATATAAGCAAAGACCATTAAAAATGGATTGTTACAGATCTATTTTGAGTGTTGGCCATTAAATCAACAGTGATTTTTTTGAATCGATAAGATTCCTAGTCATCAACAAAAACCCGTGAAACCTATGCTGCTTGTCTTGTTAATGGGAGGGGAAAAGGAGAAGAGATTCTGAATTGAGGTCATGATTCCTGGACATAATCTTTTGGAAATTATGAGAATTTGCTGGTCACAACTTGCTGTTTGTGGGTGTCTTTGTTCTCTTTTCATTTTGTTTGTCTTGGAAGACCTGTCGGATAAGTTTTATAGCTAGTCTACTTGTTATTGGCCTTCTGAGCTGACCAGTAAAGATACTTTCCTGCCCAGAGTGCCCTGGACCCATTAATATCGCTGACACATGCCGTGGCATAATAGTTGTATATTCAAAGTATGTTCTGGTGACTATTTACTTATTTTTTATCTTTTTGCATTTTTACTAGCATTAGACTTCTTGAATTTTAGAACTGGAACAGACCTTGAAGGTTATCTAATCAGTCCTCTCGTTTCTAATAGGAAGAAATTGAAACTCAGAGTAGTGAAATAACTTGGCCCAGGCCACACAACAAGCCGATTAGTAACAGAGCTGAGCCTAGAACTCAGGTCTCCTGATTCCCCATCTAGTACTTTTTCCTCTATGCTTTGCTAGTTGGGCCAATGGATCCTTCATATAGCTATTACTCCCATCTTAAATGAGATGTACACATAATACAAAGATCTGAAATGTTTACTTTTTAATTTATAGAGGCCCAACTTAATATCAGTGATACAAAGTAGTCCTGGGTCTGTTGTTGAATTGATTATCATCTTTAGACTTTTAGAATTTAGAATTTAGAATTGATTATCTTTAGACTTTTCATTAGGGCTTATTATCCTTGATTATCCTGTATCCCTTGGCTGTAATATGCCATGGAAGGGGGAGATGAGATGTGAATTCCATCTGTTAATGGGAACAGGTGCAAGAGCATAGAAAGGGAGGGAAGGGTGAGGAAAGGAAATAAGAATTTATGTAGCCCCTATGATGTGCCAGGAACTGTGCTAAATGTTTTTACAAATATTATCTCATTTGATCCTTGAAGCAGTCCTGGAGAAGGGATTATTCTCACCATTTACAGCTGAGGAAACTGAGGCAAAGAGGTTAATTGACCTTTTCAGGGCCACACAGCAGTGTCTGAAAATGGATTTGAACTCAGGTCTGGCACTCTATCTTCTGTGCTATCTAGCTGCCTCTGTCCTAGATCCTTAAGTTATTTTAAAAAAAAAAATTGGAAATCCTGTTTCTTCTCTTTAATTTTTATTTTTTTCTTCTCTTTTTAAAAAAGGGGTTTTGTTGGTGACATTTGTTTTCACAAATTATTTCCAAATAAATCCCTCATCCCAAGAAGTTTCCCTTGTAACAAATAAAAACAACTAAGTAAAATCAAGTGACATGACTAGGTCTGACAGTATGCAATGTTCTTTATCTATAGGTCCATACTTCTCCAAAGAAAGAAGGGAAATATATTTCTCTTCTCCAGGCCAAGATTGGCCATTACCACCATACAAGATTTGGCATAATTTTAGTGTTATTTTCCTGGTTCTTCTTTACTTCACTTTTCATCACTCAGTCCATATAAGTTTTAGAGGTTCCTGTTTCTTTGGAATTTATGCTACTTTAATTCTGATCTTAGGGAATTCCTAAGTTTTGTTACATGGTTGGCTATACTTGTAAATTTGTGATTAGGTCATATTTTGGTATGTGTTTAATGCTGAACTTTCCAGTATATCAGAGCATATATTCTTGAATTTACAGCAGTTTTCTGCAGTTTGGGAATAACTAGTTTGATTTTTTCTTTGGTTTTATGTAAAATTTTTTTGGAAACATGTATTCTATTAAAAACATCTGATTTAAAATAAAGTCTCCAAACTCCATGTGTGTGAACACTGCAAAGCACTCTTGTATCTTCCAGTCAGGAGTTTATAGTTAAGTAGACAGTAGTGGAATAACCAAGGTTTTTGACTGGAAATGGTACTTTGTTCTGGCAATAATATGAAGGGTTGGTCAGTTGGAGAAGCAAGGTGATCAGTTAGGGTGCTGGTGCCCCTTGCATGCCTAAACTTTCTGTGTTCTGCCTCTGAACCAAATTACTCTTTCATGTTCTGCCTTCTTTCCTCTCCATTCCTTTTACTTTGATGGTGTACATCCTCTATCCGGAGTGAGTTCCTCTATTCTTGACACTTGCTCCCCGAAGCCATCTCTGAGCCTGCCTTTGCACACCAATCACTACCCTACTTAAATGTCTCCTTATTGTTCCTTGGGTTAAATTATTTCTGGGTCTCTCTCCATTCCCCCCCCCCCCCCAATAGTCATTGGACTGTAAGCTACTTGAGAGCAAAACCTCCTTCTCCCCAGTTGCATAGTTGTTTAATGAAGGGAATGACTCATCAAATGCTCCTCCATTCATAAGCTTTATGCTCTTCTGGCCCTCCACCAAGGGTCAAGGGTCAAGGATACTGAGAAAAGTAAAAACAATGCCCAGAAGTTTAGTTTCTCATGGGCACACCGAAGATGCTACCACATGTGGGAGGAGGGCACTTTGAGCCAAAGGCCTCGTGCAGAAGGTATAATTTGATCTGAGAACATTCAAAGCATGGGGGACATTCATTTATTCTGGTTATATTGACGTACTCTGGACATGTTAATAAATATTAACATAGTTAATATATAATATAATATATTATAGTTAATATAATATAATATAATAATATAACAATATAATATATAATAGTTAATAGTTAATAAATATTTGTTGATTGATTGATAGGTCTTGGTGATAGGTCTTGGGAGGCAGTACAGGAAAAAGAAAACTATTGTGCTCTTTACCACTGTAGTCAGAGGACCTAGGTTCAAATCTCATCCCTTGCCATTGCTTGTATTGCCTTGGACATGTCAACATTTCTGACCCTCAGTTTCCTTATCTGCAAAATGAAGGGGTTGGGCATGATGCCTTTTGTCCCTTCTAGGCTCTATATTTCTGATCCATGGGTCTTAGGAGTATTGTTTTCAGCTTAATATTTTAGTGATCAAAAAGTAAGTGATTTAAAGTGTGTTGATTCGGCCTACTTTGAGTAAGGAAGTCAGTATATAAATTAGGCTGAATTAAAATTTAAGCATTTTATTTAGAGTAACTCAAACTAGCTGAATTGGGGTTTTTTCCCATTAGAAGTCTCCCTTAAGAAACAGATAAAGGTGTTTGCTATTTCTAGATAGTGATTCTGTTCTAAAGGGGTGTAGGACGCTTAATGGCAAAAAAAAAAAATTTTTTTTTAAAGTAATTAATTTGGAAGGATCTTAGAGAAATCATGCTCTTCATTTACTGATGAGTAAATGGAAGCATTAAGGAGTTAATTGACTAGTTCTGTCATAGTAGCAGCACAACAGCTAGAATTCCAGAACTCCTGACTTTCTTGTCCAATATTTTTTTTTATTATAATTTTGTTGTCTTCTTGTGGAAAAAAAAGTTTTTTACTAAACACTGGTCTTCGGAAGCCTACTTCCTGTTCTCTGTTCTTTTGGCGAGGCTGTTAGACCGCTTGAATTTTGAATACCCACTCTAAAAGGCTTCTAGGGGGCAAAGTGGATAGAGCACTGGGGCTGGAGGCAGGAAGTCCTTAGTTCAAATTTGGCTTCAAGCACTTACTACTTGTATAACCCTGGGTAAATAACTTAGCCTTAGTTTCCTCATCTGTAAAATGTAAAATTCCTCAGTGTAAAAAAAGCTGGAGAAGGAAATGGCAAACCATTCTAGTATCTCTGCCAAGAAAACTCCAGAACAACAAAAACAACAACAAATACTTAGAAAGCCTTGATATGAGTTAAATGTATCCGTGATCTCATTTGGATTTCCTTCCAGAAATTTAGGCCTAACCTATCCAAGCCTACGGATCCGGTGGGACCACTCACTATTCATGTTTTCCTATTAGAAGACAAGGGAGTCCACTCATCATCTTAACAATAGTCTTAAGAAAAAGACTTTTTTGCCAAGATATGTTATCGACTTAGCGTGGTAGTGGTTTTAAAATAGATGTGTGCATTTTAGATTTTTTTTTCTCGTAGTTGGTTTGGGAGCTGTAGCTTTTATATCTGCTTCAGTTAGGAAGAAGCAGTATACTTTTTAGTTTGATTAATTACTAAAAAGAAATTCTCAAATGTTCTTCCCTTTCCCCTTAACAATGAACCACAGTTTTGAAAAACATTGATCATTTAATAAAAATGATTAATAATAAAAAAGTTAAGGATATAATTTGGGCATAATAGTATTTACTTTTCCTGGCATTTTTGCTTTAAAATTGGCAAACATTTCCTTTGTGATCTCTTTTCCCCCTTACTTGAAGTCTCTCCAGGAAATTCTTTGCAAATGTGGTATGGGCATAGCATTTGCATGGCATTAAAAAATATCCCAACAAATAAATGACGATTCTAGTCTAACCTTTTAGCAAATGAAAGTTAAATATAGCCACATAGTCAATTTGATCATCCTCTCCTTAAAACAAGATTATCTCTGGGTAGTTTGGTCTAGTAGACTAGGAATACTGAAATTTGAATAGGACTAGAAATCTGACGCTCTCATCAATTTAGAGTTACTGGTTCACTGTTGCTCAGGTTAGTCCTAATAAAGTCATATTTCAAGATGAGCTATTCACATTTAAGTAGTAAGCACTCAGTTATCAAAATCAGTGGTGGGGTTTTTTTGTTTTTGTTTTTTAAAATTAGTTTTCCTGACAATATGGAAAAGGTCAAGCTGGATGAGTCTAATTATGCTCATGTGTTCAGATCTAGACTTCAGGTTAAGGAGATAGAGGAGGGGGAAGTCTTTGCTGGATTTTTTTGTTTTTGTGTGAAGTTACAGGATTTAAGTCTTCCCAGCTGACACTTTATTATCGACACTCAGCAAAAAGAGTATTGCAATGTATTCTTAGGTTTATTCTTTGTGTGCCATCATGTCTGCTATATTTAGTTTACGCGTAATTCTGAGCCCTTTTTCATTTAGCACTTTTTTTAGGTAGGGAAAATAATTTTCTAAACTTATTGTTAAATATTATTGTGTGTAAGGCATTATATGGCACTATGAAAGATTAGGAAGTGCTGTGAGTGTGTGTGTGTGTGTACATTGTAATTTTCAAAGGGCTGCTGTTTGTTTAGAAGCATATAGATATCCTCATATCCATCTTATCAGTTAAGACATTATTCCTATTTTAAATCTATTAAAAGAATTTTCAAATTTGATACTTTATATTGCCTGTTGTACTATCATATATACACTTGCTTTTTGTTGCAAATGATTATTGCACATGCACTAGTGGTGTCTCTAATTAGATTATAAGCCCCTTGAGAGCAAAGGCAGCATCACTGTGGCCAAGTAAATGAGCAGAATGCTGGGCTTTGAGCACAAATCTTGCTTGAGACGTGTATTAGCTTTTGTGATCATGGATAGTTATTTAGCTTCTTTGTCTCAGTTTTCTCAGCTTTACAGAATAACAACTCACACTACCTACCCCACCAGGTTTTTGTGAACTTTGAAGCACAATATAAATATGAGTTATTTTGATGTTCCAGACGATAGGAAAATTGTGGGGTTTGGGGAATAGGGGTTTGTATCATCTTCTTTACACGAGGGAGATCACAGTAGCTTTGGGAACTAGGAGGTTGAAGCTGTAGGGTCTAGACCCAACTCTGTTACTGCTTTTGTGTGTGTGTGTGTGTGTGTGTGTGTGTGTGTGTGTGTGTGAGATTTTGGGCAAGCACCCTCATGCATTTTGGTTTCAAGCTTATTCAGGTGAAGGAGGCTGAACCTACACAATCTCTGACATCCTTTCCAGATCTGATTAGTGTACAAATACAATTGTGAGATTTTGGGTTTGCCTTTTTTCCATTTATTCTCTGCTTTTGGAAGTTAACTATTGGAAAGCCAGTAAATACATTTATATTGATAACCTTTTGTTAGATTTCCAGTAATGTTTTGCTTTTTGATTTTGTCAGTGAATTCGGAAATGTGCATGACCTCTAGGCTACCTTTGATGAGATTTCAATCAGAAATTCCTAATTAGCCTTGTCTGTGAATATCAATTAGTTTTGACTTGGTCATATATTGATTCTGTGCATTTCTAAAAATTTATCTTTAAAGGTAAAGGGATTTAATTGGTTGCCTTATTCATTAAGTTTGTCCTGTTTTCTTGTAAATTGAAAGCAGACCTTAGGGGTTTCTATTGATTATATTTTGAGCACTGAAAAACAATAGTTTTGTGAACCAAAGTAGTCAAAATTAAAAGTTAATTAAAAAACTTTAAAAATGACTTGACATTGTAATTGTTTGGTTGACCTTTATACAAAGTCTAAAGAAATGCAAGAAAATTATTGTTAGCTATTAAAAAGGAAGCTGAAAAACCAAAGCTATATTTTAATTGTAGAGATAAGTGAGATGCCAAAGCTGAAATAATGAAGTGTGTAGAGTATATAGTAGGTGCTTAGTAAATATTGGTTAAATTGGGGGAAAAACAAATTACGTATTCTAATCTCTGATTGCTTGAACTAGTAGAATATAGAAAATTAAAAATCACTGTATGTAGATGTTGATTGCTTTAGGGCTGTATGAAGTAAGTTAATGAGGTAAGGTAAGGTTCTGTTAACCTCTATGTGCAAGTAGCCTAGTCAGTTATTTAAGGGTATCTTTCTTATATTAGGAAATTGCATGTGCATTTGTTCAGTTATTGTTTCTCAAAGAAAGTGAAACTGCTTCTTTCGGTGTGATTACCTATAGACCTTTAGTGAAATGGGCAGCTGAAGAAAGGGAAGTTCAGATAGGATGAAGAAAACTGTTAGTGACTTGGCCACCACTTTGTGAGAGATTTGTCTAACTTTAGTTTCTTAAAAAATTTTTTTATTATTTCCTTTTGTTTTTACATTACGTACAGTTTGTCCTGTATCCATACCCTCCTCTTTTCCAGAGAGCCAGACTTTATGACAGAGGTTAACCTTTTAAAATATTTTGATAACTGTTTCAATATAATTAGTTTCCTTTTTAATTTTATGTATTTTATTTTATGCATTTATAAACTGTGCTCTGAGAAGGGGCATCCAGCACTTATCATAGGGCCTGGAACCCAGGGTGGAGAACCACCCTGCAGCCTCGAGGCTCTCAAGTTCTGCCCTTTGACTGACTCCAGACTTCACAGAACAAATCCCTTTAATAAAAGGATTTGTTCTATAAAACTTGGACTCAGTCAAAAGGCTGCCCCCAAGGACCTAGAAGTCCACAGGTGGCCTCAAGGCAGATGGTTCCCCGTGCTGGAAACATAGCAAGCACTTAATAAGTACTTGTTGACTTGACTTGAGGAAGGGGTCTATAGGCTTCACCAGCCCGTGACACAAAAAATGTTAGATAAATACTCCTTACTTGTAATATAGAAGTAAAGAGAAAGGGGGAAAATTTTAGCTCAACCAGTCAATGTATCAAGATCCAGCTTATATAAATGGAAAATTGCTCTGCATTCCTTTTTATTAGAATGAAGTTTAACTGAGTTTGATAGGAAAGAAGCATCATGCCTCCTGCTCTCCTACTAGAACATAATAGCCAAATGCTGCTTTGTTCCCACATTTGGCTAATTATTCAGATAGTCCATAAACTGTTTTTTATAACTGCTCTGGTACTTTTCTCACCATTGTGATGGTATAAAATGTTAGAGATAGGAGGAAGGTAATCATCTAAAAAAATTCCCCAACTCTTACATCCCACCAATTAATCAGACAAATAGAATTCTCTGGATAGAAGGAAGAATCGACTAATGTATTTCAATTAATATAGCATGGGATTTATTTCCATATTAGATTTATATTTACATTTTTAAGAATCATTTGAATAGGTTAATCTTTTTTTAAATTTATTTTGATTTATCAACAATCAGTTCCATATGCTTTTGAGTGTAAAATTTTTCTCCCCCTTCCTCCCCACCACCCTCCCAAGATGGCACACAATCTGATGTAGGCTATATATATATACACACACACACACAAATTCTTATTAAACATTTTCAGATTAGTGATGTTGTAAGTAAAAATTAGAACCAATAGGAGGAACCACCAGAAAGAGGAAACAAAACTCAACAGAAGAGGAAAAAAAATAGCAAGTAGTATGCTTCGATCTGCATTCAGATTCCATAGTTCTTTGGATGTGGATAGCATTTTCTATCACGAGGCCTTTGTAGATGTCTTAGATCCCTGAATTGCTGGAAAGGGTTAAGTTTATCAATATTAGTCATTGCACAATGTGGCTGTTATTGTGTACAACGTTCTCTTGGTTCTGCTCATTTCACTCAGCATCAGACCATACAAGTCTTTCCAGGTTTTTCTGAAGTCCTGTTCATCATTTCTTATAGTACAATAGTATTCCATTACATTCATATACCACAACTTGCTCAGCCATTCCCCAGTTGATGGGCATCCTCTCAATTTCCAATTCTTTACCCCCACAAAAAGAGCTGCTAGGAATATTTTTATATATGTGGGTCCTTTTTCCATTTGTATGGTTTCTCTGGGATATAGCCCTAGAAGTGCTATTGCTGGGTCAAAGGGTATGCACATTTTTATAGCCCTTTGGGCATAGTTCCAAATTGCTCTCCAAAATGGTTGGATCATTTCACAACTCCACCAACAATGCAGTAGTGTTCCAATTTTCCCACATCTTCTCCAACATTTATCATTTTCCTGTTTTGTCATGTTGGCCAATCTGATAGGTGTGATGTGGTACCTCATAGTTGTTTTGATTTGCATTTCTCTAATCAATAGTGATTTAGAGCATTTTTTCATATGACTATAGATGGCTTTAATTTCTTCATCTGAGAACTACCTGTTCATATCCTTTGACCATTTATCAATTGGTGAATGACTTGTATTCTTATAAATTTGACTTAATTCTCTGTATATTTTAGAAATGAGGCCCTTATCAGAGAGACTGGTTATAAAATCCATATGCTTTTGAGTTTAAAATTTTTCTCCCCCTTCCTCTCCACCACCCTCCTCAAGACGGTGCACAATCTGATATAGGATAGATTTATACATTCTTATTAAACATATTTTCAGATTAGTGAGGTTGTAAGTAAAAATTAAAACCAATAGGAGGAACTACCAAAAAGAGGAAACAAAACTCTCAACAGAAGAGAGAAAAAAATAGCAAATAGTATGCTTCAATCTGCATTCAGATTCCATAGTTCTTTCTTTGGATGTGGATAGCTTTTTCCATCATGAGGCCTTTGTAGGTATTTTAGATCCTTGTATTGCTGGGAAGGATTAAGTTTATCAATATTAGTCATTGCACACCATGCCTGTTATTGTGTACAACGTTTTCTTGGTTCTGCTCACTTCACTCAGCATCAGACTATACAAGTCTTTCTAGGTTTTTCTGAAGTCAGCCTGTTCATCATTTCTTATAGCACAATAGTATTCCATTACATTCATATACCACAACTTGTTCAGCCATTCCCCAATTGATGGGCATCCTTTCAATTTCCACTTCTTTGCCACCACAAAGAGAGCTGCTGTGAATATTTTTGTACATTTGAATAGGTTAATGTTTTATGACAAAGGTTAGCTATTTCAGGCCACTTAATTATTAATATTTATGATATCTTTTAGCCTGTACTGGACATAATGTTATGCTCAGAGGTAGGTAAATAGGTGTTAAAAGGGCAAAGGCCCTTATTAAATTTGTCTGAGGATGGAGAAGATTGACAGGGTTTGATAAAAGAAGGAAAAAAAATATCTTGCGACAACTAAATAAAAGACCATAATGAGTTGTAAAACATTCCTAGGGTCCATGTGATTACTAGAGAGATAGGGAAGAGAGAGGCAGAAAGAAAGGTGGCATTTTAATTTGTGGTTTAAATTTTAAATAAGGATTAAATTTGAGTAAATTCTTGAGTGAAATTCGTTTGAGCATAGTTGGTGCTTCAACATGCATGAGTGGAAGATGTCTCACAGATAATTAGAAATGCTTATTGGCTAGTGAATTTAAAGAGAATTATTATAAAAATAGCCCCTGAACTAAAGAGTTAGACCAGGTAATCCTCAATTTGCACTCAGTTTGAAGAGAGCATTTTTGACCTTTGAGATAGCTACCTCTTGATAAATGGTTGAGGTTTGGGAGGGCTGTTCTTTGATCTATAGGTTCATTACATTACAGAAGTATCTATATTTATTGACCTAACAAAGTTTTAAGAGTTTGAATAGTTAACTTCATTTTGTACTTGTGGTTTTTAGAGTTTTTCTGCATGTGATATAAAGTTAATGTAGGAATAAAGGCCAAGTGTTTCTTTTTCATATTGAATTTGGTCTCCAACAGGGAAATACTTTTTTCTTAATTCAATGAAGTGGTGATATTTTGTTTCTGACTTTCTCACATAAACTGATGGACTGTGATGTAGTAGATCCAAAGATGTAGTAGAGAGGGCAGGAAATACTTGACATTTGTGTGCTCTGTCTTCCTTTCTGCTTCCTGTCAGTTAAACCACCATTGGGGTAACAGAAGCACAGATGCACAAAGCTACTTGTTGTTCTTGAATTTCTGTAAGGGAGACTAATTTTTCAGTATCACCTTATAAAAATCTTTGTTTTGCTTTTATTGCCTGTTTTTGTGAAGTATCTTTAAATTGCCAGAGTAGAAAATAATTTTTATTTTTTTATTTTTTTTAAATTTTAAAAAAAATTTTAAAATTTCATAGGTTGGATGCTCTATACCTCCAGGGAAAGAACTGATCAATAGAAGTGTGCATAGTGTGGTTTTACATATATTTATAAATATGTGTCAAATGGTGGCCTTCTTTAGTGGGGAGGCAGAAAATTTCACATGTTGGGGGTTACAGAAAAGTTTTTGAATTAATGAAAATCTTACTCTGATAAAATGGACTGAAGATATTTAAAAATCTTGACACCAGCTCTTTAAATGCTAAGTGTCATCCTGATATGGTCCTTGCTAATGAGAAGGCTAAGGCTGATGGATACATCGAGCTCTGGAGTTCTGACCCACACTAGGGCTAAAGCAGCAATATGTCTGGCATTAATATGGTGAGTAGTGGGGGGAGGTGCAGGCAAATTGGCCCAAGATGGACCGAAGCTTCCCTGCTGATCAACAGTGGAATTGGTTCCATGTGGTAGCACTTCCAGCATGGGTGACCATGGGAGACCCAGTCTCCTTCCCTCTCTCCTCCCTCCCCCAAATGCTAAGTATCACGTTCTGATTCAAGAAAGTTGGATTTATATAGAAGGAGTATGTGGCTTAGAATGTGGAGAAGCTGTTCTCTATTCTGACATATATAAACATTGGGAAACTATTTGGTTGCCACCTCATTTGTAGATATTGCTGACTTTTTTTTTTTCTTTTGACATGTTATCCAGCTCTTCTAATAAATCAGTGTACAGTGAGTGTAGGGCATCATTAGTAAACTTCATGGGAATTAAAGAATATTTTGGAAATAACACTTTTTATTAAAACAAAGTTCCCATAAAAATACGAAGGTGTTCTTCAGTGTTAAATTGTGGAACAGAACTCATATTTTCCATTATGATTATCTGAATACATTCTTCAAGAGCTTATGGTAACTGCATTGATTGGAGTTTTCAGATCTTTAAAAGTTATTTTCCTTTACATTATAATAGGAGATATGTATATTCTCAGATGAGAAAACCCTTTACCACAGTAGGTTGGCAGTTTCTCTTCAGCTTGATAGCCTTGGGGAGTTGGCTTGAGCACTGAAAAATGTTCCTTGATTTTTAGCTACTATTTTTGTAGTCATTGTATAAATTTTTCTCCTGATTCTGCTCACTTCCCTCTGCATCTGTTCATATAAGTTTTACCAGACTTCTGAATTTATACTTTAGTTGTTGTTGTTATCATGTAATTTCTTATGATTTAATATTACACCCTATTCTTATATAATAAAATCTTCAGACCTTCCCTCCGTGGATGGGTATCTTATGTTTCTGTTCTTTTGCCACAACTACGAATGCTGTTATAAATATTTTGTACATGAATCTTTTCCCTGTCTTTGACTGATTTGGGCTACTTGCCTAATAATGGTGTTACTGGACTGAAGGCTATACAATTTTGGGGATATAGTTCCAAATTGCTTTCTAGAGTAGTTGAGCCAATTGACAGCTCTATCAAGAGTACATAAGTGTGCCTATCCTCCTATATTGCTGCACACACACACACACACACACACACACCACCACCACCACCCCATTATTATTTTTGCTAAGAATTGTTTTAATTTGCATTCCTTTTATTAACGACTTGGAGCATTAAAAAGAAATATTGATATGTTTTGTTTTTATATCACTTAACTTTTCCAGTTAACTCTTCTCCCTTCAGAGAGCAGTCCATTATAACAAAGAATAAAAATAAAGGAAAAAGAAGTTCAGCATAAACAACCAACACATTGAAAAGCCTAACATTGAATGTGTAGTGTTCCAAATCCGTCAGTCACTCTTACTGCGAAAAAGGAGGAAGGCCCTCTCATATCTTTTCTTTGCGGCCATTCTTGGTTATTATTACATCACAGCATTCACTTTTGGTTGTTTTGCCTTTCTATTTACATTGTTATAGTCATAGTATATACATTACTTAATTGGCTCTGCTTACTTGAATTTTTTTTTTTTTTTTGGTTAGGCAATGGGGTTAAGTGACTTGCCCAGGGTCACACAGCTAGTGTTAGGTGTCTGAGGTCAGATTTGAACTCCGGTCCTCCTGAATCCAGAGCCAGTGCTCTATCCACTGCGCCACCTAGCTGGCCCTTGATTTTTTAAATATAGTTATTAATAACTTTTTGGAAACCTGTCTCCTCTTTGTGCCCTTTGACCATTTATTGGAGAATGGTTCTTGGTTTTACATTGAATCAATTCTTTACATGTCTGGAATATCCAACTTTTATCAGAGAAATTTGTTGCAAAGATTTTTCCCCCCGGTTGGCTTTCCCTTTTAATTCTGACTGTATTGATTTTACTTGTGCAAAAGTTTTGCAGTTTTTATGTACTCAAAATTCTCCATTTTCTCTGGCTTCTTAGGTCTCTTCCAGCTCTAAAATCTATGATCCTATGAGGACGGAAGGAAAAAAAGCATTTATTAGCACCTATAATGTGCCAGGTACTACATTAAGGGCTTTACAAATATTATCTCATTTGATCCTCACAACAGCCCTAGGAGGTAGGTGCTGTTATTTTCGTCCCTATTTTACATTTGAGGAAACTGAGGTAGACAGAGGTTGAGTGATTTTTGAGGCTGGATTGGATTCTAAATCTGGCATTCTTGCCAGTGTGTTACCTTTCTAAAATGATATTTATCCATTGTTTGGTCAACATTTCTTCCTTTACTTTGATTGTAAAAAATACCTTTTCTTTCTTTCTCTAATTTGTTTATGGTATGGTTCTTTTATATTAGATCATATTTCCATTTGGAATTTTTTGTGATTATATTTACTAGGGTTCTTCATTAAGAGAACCCAGTGTTTGACAAAGTTCTTTTTTTGCTGGTTGTACTTTGGTTAAATACTGCTCTTTATATACTGCATGGGAATAGTTGGTACAATTTCAGAGTGTAATATACTTCTGTGATTGTTTTCTATCAAATAATTTCATTGCTCTTATAGAAGGGTATGTGGGATCCTACATAAATGTTCTGTATTTCAGCATCAGAAATTGTGCTTTATATGTTGTGTATAGGATGTCTCATGAAAAACTTGAGTGGTGCCACATGGGTCAAGGAAATCTACCTTAATGCCTGTCATACTGCCTGTATATAAGCTCTCAAATCTCCAACTCACTTGTGCCCTCCTCTATAACGTAGGATTCTTATAACACCAGGATTTAACCTTTTAATGAGGAAATTTGAACAGGTAAATTGTTTTATAGAATAAAACTTGATATTTTATGCCAAATACACTTCAACCTTACTTTAAAAGAGTAGATTTAATGTTAAGAAATGGAAAATGTTATTTTACCTTCTGATTATCCTAGACATTTAATATAAGATACTCTTTAAAAGTCGTATCTTTATTTGAGTTACATTTAAATTCAGTTCTAAAGCTGTTGTTAGGCACTTGCTATGAGTTGATGTCAGGCATCATGGGAGATGCAGAAGAATTGTGAGATTCTGTCTCCTGCTCTAAAGTAATTTAGGGTCTCAGTGGAAACAGTCCTGGGGAGAACACTGTTTATTTTGCCTCCAGGTTGTACTAAATGATCATTAAATCCTTTTCCAGATCTTTAAACATTCTAGGATCTTATATTTTAATTAAAAAACAATATAAGAGGGTATATAATGAGTTCTAAAATACATGATGAAGATTTTATAGGAGGACGGAAAAGCTGAAGATCAGGATAGATAATAGTAGGAATTAGTTTCCTTTTTCTTTTTTTCTCTCCACTTAATAGTATTTTTTTTCCAATTACATGTAAAGATAGTTTCCAACATTCACTTTTATAAGATTTAGAATTTCAAATTTTCTTTACTCCCTTCTTCCTCCCCTCTCCCCAAGATGGAAAACAATCTGATATATAGGCTATACATGTACAATCATATTAAACATATTTCCACATTAGTCATGTTGTGAAAGAAGAATCAGAACAAAAGGGAAAAACCACGAGACAGAAAAAGCAAAAAAAAAAAAGGAGAGAGAAAATAGTATGTTTTATCTGCCTTCAGACTCTATAGTTCTTTCTCTGGAATGTGGATAGCATTTTCCAATCATTAGTCTTTTGGAATTGTCTTAGATTATTGTGTTGCTGAGAAGAGTTAAGTCTATCAGAGTTGATCATCAAACAGTGTTGCTATTTTTAGTTCTTTTTAGGAATAAAATTGAATTATGTCATTATTACGGTTAGAATATTTTTTGTTTTCATGGATAAAAAGTGTTCTCAACTCTATGCCCAAAGAATGTCTCTCTCCCCCCATGCTCCTGGGGTTGGGAGTGTGTTAAATAGGTGGTCCCTAGTATAGGAATAGATTATGTTCCGTGTTTGAAGTTTACTTTTTTGTTACTCAGAAGCTATTTCCCTATAGAAACAATATAAAAGCTTATTATAATCTCCTAAAGTGTTTTGAACCCAACATGTATCTCTGTGCAGATTATTCCCAGATTTGTTTGTTCAGCCCTAACCTTTCTTGACCTCTAGTCTCTGGTCTAGAGATAGCTTCCAGTATCTCTAATTAGCTATTGGACATTTCAAACTTGATGCCTCATTGGCATATTAAACTTGACATGTCCAAAACTGAACTTATTGTCTTTTCCCTCAACCCTCCACCCTTCCTGAGTTCCCCATTACCATCAAGTAGCCATCAATTTCCCAGTCACCCTTGACCCTTCTTCTTGTATCTGATCGATTGTCAAGGCCTGTTGATTCTACTTCCTAACATCTCTCCTGTCCATACCACCTTCTTTCCTCTGACACTGCCATCACCCTAGTGCAGACTCTTATCACCTCACACCTGAACTATTTGCAATACCCTTCTGATTGATTTCCCTGCTTTTTCCCATTCTTGCCAGTACGTCCTCTGTTCAGCTATCAGAGTGACCTTCCTAAAGCTCAGGTCTACTATGTCACCCCCTTCCTCAATAAATTTTGGATCAAATGCCCCTTCCTGCCTTTCCAGTCTTCTTATATCTTGCTGGGATCCATTGACACTGCCTGCCTTATTGTTTACCTCTGGACATTTTCACTCTTTTCTCATTTCTTCTTCCTTCAAGTCCCATCTAAAGTCCAACCTTCTGCAAGAAACTTTTCTCCATTCTCCTTAACCTTAATGTTTTCCCTTTGAGATTGTCTCCAATTTATCATGTATATATTTTGTTTGTACATGGTTATTTATTGTCTCTCTTATTAGATCATGAACTCCTGAGAACAGAGGCTACTTTTTATCATTCTTTGTATCCCCAGTGCTTAGCACAGAGCCTGGCACATAGTACTTAATAAAACCTTGTTGACTTGATGGATTACTGGAGGGAAGAGCTAGTACAGGAAGAGTTGCTTTTCTCTTTTTCCTGGGAATTAGCCCTGGGCAAAATTTCAAAGTGGATGAAAGTTTTTTTCTTTTTTTGGGGGGGGAGGGGTGGCTGGATAGGGCATGTCCTTTTACTTTACTTTGTGCAGCCCTCTGAAGATTAACCTCATGATGTACTAAATTCCCTATCACTCCTTATGTTGGATCCTGCCCTTCACTTTGTTAAGCTGTTCCTGGCTTTCATAGGTTATTGTCTTGTTCTGCCTTTGAACGCTTATTTGCTCTCAAACCTCTGTATTTTTCAGAAATCAGCTACATCTTCAACATTACCAATCTATCCGTGTGGCCCAGAGGTCACATTGTCTTTTCTTAGTCTCATCAGATAAATCTCTATATGTTTACCTGTAACATCTGAAAACATCTCCCTTATGACCTTTTTTTCCTTTTAAACTTGTGTGCAAAGTTAACTTTATTGGTACTGTTGAGAAGGTGGTTGTAAAATTCTTTGCAGAAAATAAAATAAAATTCTTTGCAGAGCTAGGAAAACAATATACACAATGATTACAGTAATGTAAATAGAAGGAATGGTGACTGGAAAAGAAACAAAATGAATAGTGTAAAATTAAAACAAGAATGGTCCCAAAGAAGAGATATCCTCCCAGGATTCCTTTCCAGAGGTAGAAATTCTATGGCTGTGGAGCATTGCATATATTAAAATTTTTTTTAATGTATTAATTGGTCTTTTTCATTGTTTTTTATTCTGCTATCTCTTTTTTTCTATTAAAAATAATTTGCAATATGGGATGGCTCCATGGTGGAGGGGGAGGGGAAAAAGAATAGAATGGGAAATTTACAGGATGTAAAATGAAATGATGTATCACTTTTTTTTTTAAGAATGATATAAGGGAAATCTAATTGCACTCATGTTTGTTACATTGTCTGTGTCTATCTAAATTCCTCAAAAGTCCTTAGCATAAATTACTTGAAGGTAATTTAGTTAATATCATTAAATTATTAAAGCCAAGTTTATTTTATACTTTTCAGAGATAAAGGAAACCCACAAAATAGAACTATATTCTTTTAATAACAGAATGATCTGAGGACAAATAGAATTTTCACAAACATGGCCCTCCCTGGATTGAATGTTCTACTCTCTATACCAATATAAATATCTCTTGATCAGCAGACGTTAAGAGGCAGTGAGCTTTGACTTTCTCACAGAAATCTTATTTAGCTTCTTGCAACAGTTCAATCACTGTCACAGTTTCAAAATATTTAACATCAAGATCACACATGGAAGTCCTGGAACATAGCCAGTCTACCAGCTTCTAAAATTTCCCTTGTGTCAAAACTCTTTACTTGACATAAGCAAAGCACCTTCTGTATGTTGAGTGACAGCTGAAGAAACATCATGTAGCAGTGATTCCTAATTTTTTGACAACCTATCAGTAGGGTTTATTTTTTTATTTTCAGTTCCAAATTTTCTCCCTCCCAGCACCCTTTCCCCTGCCCATTGAGAAGGGAAGAAATGTGATACTTTATTTGGAGTTTGTAATATTGTCCTCCTACCATTCCAGATTTCTAATTCTCTCGGTGTTTTTATTTTTTAAATTATGAAATGCCCTGGCTTGGGAATCAGTTCTCTAAGTAGCTTAATACTTAGAGAATCCATGAGTATTTCCCTCACTGATTCAAATAGTAACCTTTGTGTCATTTTAATAGACAGTCTTAGTGTTGCTGTGGCTGAAAGATTTATTGCCTGCAACTAACTTGCAGGTGAGTCTTTCTTGGACAGGAGAAATACAGTTCACTACCAGGTCTGTTCATCAGACTTTCCTGTAGTACTGCTTAGAATTTGTACTTTCTTGTCTACACTTACTTTAAATGGAATTTCTCTTTCTATCTCTTGCTGCTGAGCTTTATTAGTAATATATAGAAATGCTGATGATTTATGTGGGTTTATTTTATATCCTGCAACTTTGCTAAAGTTAATTATTTCAAGTGGTTTTTTAGTTGATTCTGTTGGATTCTCTAATTATACCATCATATCATCTGCAAAGAGTGATGATAGCTTTGTTTCTTTATTGCCTATTATAATTCCTTCAATTTCTTTTTCTTCTGTTATTGCTAAAGCTAACATTTCTAGTACAATATTGAATAATAGTGGTGATATTGGGCATCCTTGTTTCACCCCTGATCTTACTGGAAATGCTTCTAGCTTGTTCCCATGACATATAATGCTTGCTGATGGTTTTAGGTAGATGCTACTTATCATTTTAAGGAAAACTCCATTTATTCCTATGCTCTCTAGTGTTGTGTGGTTTTTTTTTTTTTTGGCTAGGCAATGGGTTTAAGTGACTTGCCCAGGGTCACACAGCTAGTAAGTGTCAGGTGTCTGAGGTCAGATTTGAACTCAGGTCCTCCCGACTCCAAGGCCGGTGCTCTATCCACTCTGCCACCTAGCTGCCCCATCTGGTGTTTTTAACAGGAATGGTTGCTGTATTTTGTCAAGAGCTTTTTCTGCATCTGTTCAGATAATTATATGATTTCTTTTAATTTTGTTATTGATATGGTCAATTATACTGATAGTTTTCTTAATATTGGACCATTCTTGCATTCCTGGTATAACTCCCACCTGGTTATAGTGTATTATCCTCATGATAAGTTGCTGTAATATTAAATGCATCCTTTTGAGATCGTGATGTAATAAAAATTACATGTAATAAAGGGCCTTGAAAAGATAAATTATTCTGATCCTAAAGAATGAATGGGTCAAACAGCAAATCATAGAAACAATCAATAACTTCATCCAAAAGAATGACAGTAATGAGACAACATACCAGAACTTATGGGATGCAGCCAAAGCAGTTCTTAGGGGAAATTTTTATCTCTCAATGCTTATATGAATAACATAGAGAAAGAGGAGACCAGTGAATTGAGCATGTAACTAAAAAACTTAGAAAACGAACAAATTTAAAATCCCCAATTAAATACCAAATTAGAAATTCTGAAAATCAAAGGAGAGATTAATAAAAGTGAAATTAAGAGAACTATTAAACTAACAAAATTAAGAGCTGCTTTTATTTAAAACAAAAACAATAAAATAGATAAACCTTTGGTCAATTTGATTGAAAAAAGAAGAAAACTAAATTACCAGTATCAAAAAATGAAAAGGTTGAATTCACCACTGATGAAGAGGAAATTAAAACAATACTTAGGAGCTATTTTGCCCAACTGTATGCCAGTAAATCTGACTTTCTTAGTGAAGTGTTTGAATACTTACAAAAATATAAATTGCCCAGATTAACAGAAGAGGAAATAAAATACTTAACCCCATTTCAGAATAAGAAATTGAACAAGTCATCAGTAAACTCTGCAAGAAGAAATCTCCAGGGCCAGATGTATTCACAAGTGAAATTCTACCAAACATTTAAAGTTAACAATTAATGCCAATACTATATAAACTATTTGGAAAAATAGGTGAAGAAGGAATCCTATGAAATTCTTTCTATGATACAAATATGGTGCTGATACCTAAACCAGGAAGAGCCAAAACAGAAAGAAAATTATGGACTAATTTCTGTAGTAAATAGAGATGCAAAAATGTAAAATATTAGCAAAGAGAACTTAGGCTTTTGTGACTTAAATTTGAAAAACCCAGGATAATCTTTATGCCTTGATATGAGACACTAGAATAGGACTTTAATGGATAAGTACCTAATGAAGAAAAATTTAAAGGGGCAAGTGTGGTATACACATTGGCCCTTGAAAGCTCAATCAAATAGTTTACCTATTTTGTCAGGTAAATTATCAAGTGAAGAGGATGGAAATAAGGTTTGCAGCAAAAATGATTGAATAGTTGTTTGTAAGGAGATAAATCACACATGTACTAAATATAAATATGTAGCATGTCTTGACCTTTGTAGTCATAAACAACATAAACTTTAGGAAACAAAACCGAAGATCAGACCCAACTAAAACAAAAAAACAACCCCATAACCAAACAGCCTTCTATGGTTTCGTTTTTTCTACAAATGTAATCTCATCCAGTTGGCTTTCAAAGTAGTTCATAATTGGTAATGTAGTAAAAGACCACTGGCTGTGAAATCAGATGACCTATGGTCAAATCTCAGCTTTCATACTATTTACCAGTGTTACCATGGTCAGTTCACTTTGAGCTTTGTTTTTCTCATTTTTTTTAATATTAAAATCTATTTTATGGATTCTCACTTAGTATCCAACTTGATTTTATGAAAAAATATAAAATTCCAAGTTCACATATATTTGAATAAGAAATTTTTGTGTACAAACCTGTAAGCAAATGGTACATTGGAAAGTGTGCTGTTTTTCTCATTTGTAAAATGAAAGGGATTGACTAAGATGATCTATAGAAGTCCCCTTCCAAATCTTAAATTGTGTGATCCTATGGGCCCAACTCTATTTACCCAGCGTTACTTCCTCTTCAAACCAAGCCTTCTACTCTTACCAAACTGGTCATCTTACTGTCCCATGAACATGTCTTGGTCATTTCCACCTTCATACCTTTTGCCTACATTTTTCTTCCTACCAAAATCCTGCCCACTTCTTCCCCTTTTCATCTGTCCAATTCTTCCTTATCCTTCATGGCCTAGCGCAGGTTACACTATCTCTTATCAAGCTTTCCCTGACTATTCTTGCTCACCTCCCTCTTCTTTGAATTACTTACAGCATCTACATGCAGATTAAACTTAATTATAGAGTACTGTCTTGAATTGCTAATTGATTTGTCTGCTAGATTTTTCCCCAGACCAGGAGTTTCTTGAGAGGACTGACCATTTTTTTTCTTTCAAATATTTAAAAATTAGTTAATTTTTAGTTTTCAACATTCACTTTATAAGATTTTGAGTTCTAAATTTTTTCCTCCTCTCTCTTTCCCACTCCTCAAGATGGCATGCAATTTGATGTAGGCTGTACATGTATAATCATATTAAACATATTTCTACATTAGTCATATTGTGAAAGAAGAATCAGAACAAAAGGGAAAAACCATGAGAAAGAAAAAACAAAAAAAATAGTATGCTTTGATCTGCATTCAGACTTCATCGTTCTTTCTGTGGATGTACACAGCATTTTCCATCATGAGTTTTGTGGAGTTGACTTAGACTTCGCTCTTCTCAGCAATGCAGTGATCTGTCAAAGTCAGTCATTACACAGTGTTGCTCTTGCTGTGTACAATGTTCTCCTGGTTCTTCTCAGTGCACTTAGCATCAGTTCATTCAAGTCTTTCCAGGCTTTTCTGAAATTTGCCTGCTTATCATTTTTTATGGAACAATGGTATTCCATTACATTCATATACCACAGCTTGTTCAGCCATTCACCAATTGAGGGACATCCCCTCAATTTCCAATTCTTGGCCACCACAAAAAGAGCTGCTATCTTTTTGCACGTGGGAGTCCTTTTCCAATTTAGGACTGATTGTTTACCAACCAACAGTAAATACTTGATTAGTTTATGCACAGAACATTATCTTTCCTTGTTGATTATGGACCTTTTCCCACCTTTAATAGTTTTGAGTTATATCAGTTATTTTTGAAGAATCTATTAAGTATCTTCTTTTGTGCTAGGTACTGGGAATTATAAAGACAAGCAAGAAACAGTCTCTGCTCCCAAGAACCATATATTCTGTTGGGGAATGCAACAAGCATATAATAATTATATACAGTACAGGTAGGTAGTTTTTAGGTGGAGGCCTACTGTATGCCAAGCACTGTGCTAAGTACTGAGGGTACAAAGGAGTACAAAAAACAGTCCCTGCTCTCCAGGAGCTCATGGTCTAATGGGGGAGACAACATGCAAATGCCAATGTATAGACAAGATAGACACAGGGTAAATTGGAAAGAATCAATCTAGAAAAGGTATTAACGTTAAGGGAGAATCTGGGCAGGCTTCTTGTAGAAGATGGGATTTTAGTTGGTACTTGAAGGGAGTCAGAGGCAGAATCTAGGAGAGAGAGCACCCCAGGCATGAGGAACAACCAGTGAAAATGCTCAGAATCTGGAGTCTGTGTGAGGAGTAGTAAGGAGGTCAGCGTCATGGGATGTTAGAGTTCTTGGGAAGTGTAAGATAGAAGAAGGCTGCAAGGAGGGGCAGGTTATGAAGGGCTTTCAGGCCAAACAGAGGATTTTATATTTGATTCTAGAGCTGAGAAGGAGCTGCTGAAATTTATTATTGAGTATGGTGATTGTGGTGGTGGCATGATCAGATTAGTTGTCAGAGTGACCAGATTACTTTGACAACTGAGAGGAGGATGGACTGTTGAAGGGAGAGATGTTAGGGAGGCCAGCTAGCATGCTGTTGCAATTGTTTAGGTCTCTATCAGGGTAGTGTTAGAGGAGAAAATAGGGTGTATGTGAGAAATGTTATGAAGGTAAAATCAACAGGACTTGGCAACTGATTGGACATGGGGAATTAGAAAGGGGAGCTGAGGATGGAACCTAGGTTGTAAGCCTGGGTGACTGCAAGGATGTTAGCAGTAATAGGGACGTTTAGGAAGAGGGAAGAATTTGTTGGGGGAAAGATAATGAATTCAGTTTTGAACATGTTGAAATTAAGATGTCTTTGGGACATGCTGTTAGAGGTATTTAATAGACACAGATGGGGGTCTGGAGGATAGGACTGGCTAAATAGATCTGAGAATCACCTCCATTGAGATAATAATTGAATTCATAGGAGTTGATAAAATCACCAAGTGAGGTAACATAGAGAAGAATAGAGGGCCCAGGACACTCGCCTTTAGTAAGTGTAACCTGAATGAATGTTCCAGTAAAGGAAACTGAGAAAGGGTGGTCAGACAGGTAAGAGGAAAAGGAGGAAAAAGTAGGGTCATGGCAACCTAGAGAGAAGAGGGTGATTGACAGTGTCAAAGACTGCAGGAAGGTCAAGAAGTTTGAGGATTGAAAAAGGCCATTAGATTTGATAGTTGGTAGCTTTGGAGAGAGCAGTTTTGTTGAATGATAAGTCAGAAACCAGACTGGAGAGAGTCCAAGAGAGAGAAAAAGAAGTGGGAGCACATATTGTACAGTACCTTCTGAAGGAGTTTATCTGCAAAAAGGAGGAGAGATGTGAGAAGATAGCTTAGTGGGGATGGATAGATTGAGAGGTTTTTGAGAATGAGAGATAATGCACATGTTTGTTGGCGGTAAAGAAGCAGCCAGTATATAAAGAGAGATTGAAGATGGTGAGAAGGTTGGGATGATGAAGGGGACAATCAATCTACTGGAAAAAAGGAATGGGATCACTTTTGCCTGGACGGGGTTTGCCGTGGCAAGAAGAAGGGCCACATCTTCATGTACACCTTCATGTGAGTCAGGGGTAAAGAAGGAGATAATTGCAGAAAGATAAGGAGGAGAAAAGAGGGCGCTCTTGACGAGTGACCTCAGTTTTTTCCAGTAAAATATAAGGTAAAATTCTCAGCTGAGAGGGTTGGTGGTTGGGTGAACCATGGGAAGTTTGAGGAAAGATAAGATTTGGAAAAGCTGCTGTGTTGAGAGAGATAGTGAGGCAATTAAGGAAGTATGAAAGGATTGCCTTGACATAGTAAGGGCCCAGATGAGATTATGTAACATAATTTGTAGTAGATCCACTCACCATGATTTACTATAGCATTTCTTCAGTCTGAGGTGTGTAGGAGCGAAGGCAGTGGATGAAGGTTGTTGATGATATTCAAATACACACAGAAGAGGTATCATTTAGTAGTTCACATATAGGATTCTAGACCTGGAGAAGGACCTTAGAAGTCATCAGTTATCATCAAGCCTAGAATAACTGCCTACTGTGTGCAGAATATTTTGCCTAGGAATTAACCTGAGGACAGTTTATCTCAGTTCAGAGATACACCATCAGACTGGCAGCAGGGTGATGGATTTTTTCCCCCACTTAATAGTATTCTATTTTTTTTTCCAATTACATGTAAGGTAGCTTTCAACATTCACTTTTTTTGGGGGGGGGGGTGAGGCAGTTGGGGTTGAGTGACTTGCCCAGGGTCACACAGCTAGTAAGTATCAAATGTCTGGTCTGAGACCAGATTTGAACTCAGATCCTCTTGACTCTAGGGCAGGTGCTCTATCCATTGCACTATCTAGCTGCCCCTTAACTTTCACTTTTGTAAGATTTTGAATTCCAAATTTTTTCCCCTTCTCCCTCCTTTTCCTCCTCCTTGCCCAAGATGGCAAACAATCTGATATAGGCTGTACATGTGCAAGTATATTAAACATATTTCCACGTTAGTCATACTGTGAAAGAAGAATCGGAACAAAAGGGAAAAACCTTGAGGAAGAAAAAACAACAACAAAAAAGAAAATAGTATGCTTCGATCTGGATTCAGACTCCATAGTTCTTTCTCTGGATATGGATAGCATTTTCCATCATGAGTCTTTCGGAATTGCCTAGATCATTGTGCTGCTGAGAAGAGCTAAGTCTGTCAAAACGGGTCATTGCACAATGTTGCTGTTACTGTGTACAATGTTTTCCTGGTTCTGCTTACTTCACTCAGCATCAGTTCATGTAAGTCCAGGTTTTTCTGAAGTCCGCCTGTTCATCATTTCATATAGAACAGTAGTATTTCATTACGTTCACATACTACAAGTTGTTCAGCCATTCCCCAGTTGATGGGCAAGATGATGAATTTTTAATGCCATTTAAAGTTATAGAGAAATTATTACCATCTGCATAGGTGGGAGGAAAACCCACATTAATGAAAGCATGGATGTAAGTATTTATGTGTTGGTGAATGACTGCTTTAATGTTCATTTGTAAGATCCTTTAGGGCAAAGCCTGTGTTTTGGGGGACTTTCTTGTGGGTGCATGTGTGTATGTTTAGATCGGTGTTGGTTCTGGACTCCAGATCAAGGGACCTAAACTCTAGGCTTGGTTCAACAAACATTAAGCACTTGATTTGTCACTAATTTGCCATGTGACCTTAGACAATTTAAATCTCTTCCCCTCTCTGACCCTCAGGTTTTTTATCTGTGAAAATTATTTTATTAGATGATTGCCAAGGTTCTTTTACAGATTTGACATTATCAGTATGATTCTATTGATACATATAAATGGCTGAACAAGTAAACCACTTACAAAGAAACTTGGGCTGTTTCTTGCAGGCTAATTCCTGTTTTCAGAGAAAAAAATCTTTCTGCTTTGACTGCCCAAACGGGTTTGCTGTGGAGGGCATTTTAACATGTTTATGTGTTCTCTGAATAGTGTACATTCTTGTCAGAGGTTTGTTTTGGATTCCCATGAGAGGAAAGTTTTTTCTAGATAGGTTCATGATCATCATGAGAAAAGCAATGCTAAATACAATTTTGATTATTATTGCCTTTATTCTTTATCCTGAAGAAAAAAGTTTAGGCCATGTTGCTTTTCTTATTTTTAAAAAAAAATTTTCCTTTGTATGTGATAAGCTTTTTATTCCTTAAGTTTTAACATTTTCATATCCAGATATACATCCCCTCCATGTGCTCCATTATAAAGAAGAAAAATTGCTAAAAAAAAAAAAAACTGAAATGGTGATTACCTACGTAGATGTTAACATGGCATACTCTTCTTGCAACTTACTAAAGAAAGGAGGGAAGTTCATTCTCTCATCTGTTGTTCTGTATATATTTTTTCTCCTAGTTCTCTTTGTGAGGCAGCATGGCATGGTAGAGAGAGATCAGCCCTGAGATCCAGGAAAACCTGGCTTCAGGTTCCACTTCTGACAGCTCTGGTGGTTTTGGGCAAGTCACTTTAAACCTCTCTGAGATTGACTTGCAGAAAAAGTGCAGGTATTAGTTCAGGGAGTTACCTCAACTGAGAGTTTCCTGTAAAAATGAAATCACTAGCCTAGTTCCCATCCCTCCCCACTAATTCTGCTTACTTCACCATGCATCAGTTCATACAAGTCTAAGTTCTACTTCCTTGGCAAAGCCCTTAATGTCTTTAGGTCTCAGTTTTCTCTCCTGAATTGGAATGTATGTCCTCTGAGGTTCCTTCCAGCCCTCAATCTATGTTCCATGTTTTCTCGTGGTTTTCTTAATTTCTGGTCTCTGTCATTTCTGATTTTCTGTTTAGTTCATCTATCATAGTTTGTTCAGCCATTCTCATGTCAAGGGGGCATTCACTCTGTATACTGTTGTGAATGTCTTGGGATACATGTGGCCTTTCCCTCTGTCTTTGACCTGGAAATATGTGTACTGTATAGTAGGAGCCATGGAGAAAAAGTTATGAATAGATTAATGACTTTTTTTGTGCAATTCCAAATTGTTTTCCAGAATGATCGGACCCATTTACTGCTGAACATTTGTCTTCCTGAAACCTCTCTAATATTGACTGTTTTCATCTTTCTTCGTCAAACTTTAGAGTAGTCTTAGTTTATGTATCTCCTGATTCATTATTTGGACCAGTCTTTCATATTGTTATTAAATAGTTTGTATTTTTTTTTTAAAACTGCTTCTCTGTTGTGGAATTAACATTGTTTCTTAATGACCACGTAAGTATAACTGACCTTGCCTATTATAGATTTTTGCTTGTAGTTTCTTTTTAAAATCTCACATTTTAAGAACAGAGTCTTTTAAAGGGTTAATTCTGAGGCTAACAGGTATAGACAGATCTAGGTATGTGATATGTTTCGCTGTTTTGCAAGGTGCTACAAATGCTGGTACTGTGTAATTGGATACGAGGCAGGCCAGGCAGTCAGATGAAGGAAAGCGAGAGCAATGCAAAAGAACTGGAATTTCAGGTCCAGACCATGAGTCATTGCAGTTTGCCCAAAGAGTTCTGGGGTTGTTCAGCTTGGCGTCAGTGAAAGGAGAAAATGTTGAAGGGGAGTCGTCTTATTCTCTTGGATCTCACTGATATTTAAAAAATTAAGGTGGTCAGAGCAAAGGTAAGTTTGCTACCGTTTCTCAGGCCCTCTTGAGTCTTGAAGAATTGTGGTCTTCATTGTCTGTCGAGCTGGTGAGGGGTAGGTGACAGTCAGACCCTCAATATAAAAAACATTTGCTTTTCTTATATAAAAACTTAAATTCTACATTTTCAAAAAACTCAAGCTGTTTTGCCTTCTTGATGAGTGAGATGGGAAAGTTTAAGTCCTGGTTTAAAGGAACCTGTAGGCAGGATATTACAAGTGATGTTATGTGAAAGGATGCAAAGTACCTCCCCTACCCCGCTCCCAGTTCTTTGAATTGAATGTGAGAAGGTATCAAAAGGCAGGATAGAGAAGAGGAGGCATGGTCCATAGTCCTTGGGATTGAGATATCATTGATCCACATATATAACTTGAAGCCCTGGTACCAGTAACATTGCAGAGGGTTTCTATTCTGGTTGATCTGGGGAATGGTTTCATTTAAGCTAGCCAGCTGAGGCTCATACACTAAAGGGTGCTTTCTCCTTTCTCCTCTCTCTGAGAATTGCAGGATTAGAACTGCCCTTGTTTGAGCATGTTACTTATCACAGGGAAGTCCAAGCAAACCTGTTCTGTGACCTACCTCATTTTGATAATGTTCTTTTAGGTTGTCCTTATTAAATTAAGTATTTTAGCTCCTACTTCAGCAGTGTCCACGTTCATAACGGTAATGTAGCTAAAGAAGTGGAAATCTAAGCTCTTATTTAAAAAGTTTTAAAAATATTTTAGTGATTTACATATGAAGCTATACACTAGGCTTTTACATAAATGCTTTCTCAAGTGCCTTTTTTGTGTTAATGGAAGTAGATGGAGAGAATGTGGTAGAGAATAGGAAAAAGCATTACTAACAGTGAAAGAAGATAATATCTGGAAGTCTATAACTTTATAATTAATTGTCATGTGACCTTGGGAGTAGTTAGCTTCATCCTTCTTGTTAGTGTCTCTCTGTGCAAAAATATGGTTGAAAATGACTTGCTGTGCTTTTTTTTTCCTCATGAGGAGGATGTCAGGATTAACATAGCAAACAATGGAGAAAGCATTCTGAGCTCAGTAGAGTCAAAAGAGTACTATAATTTATGGGGTTATTCTGCTGCTTTCGTTTTTAAGTCAGTATATTCATTTGAGGGAATTCTTTGGTTTTGCCTCAGATTTCCTATTTCTGTCATTTGCATTTTCTAAATATATTGCTTAAGAAGTTGCTAGGAATATTTATTAACATAGATTTAGTGATTAGAAAGAAGCAGTGAACTAGAATTCATACTGGTTGCATGAGAGGATGTCAGTGACCTCTGAGAGTTTTCTCATCTGTTAAATGAGAGTGTTGGAATAATTAATCCTGAAAGGTCTATTAATTCTCTTAAGTCTTAATGTGGGCAAGTTCTTGGAGTAGTTAGAGACTGACTCAAATAATCACTTCGCTTCACCTGGAATGTTGTGAGGTTTGCTTTAGTTGATTGGGTTTAGTGTTGAAAGGATCAAATGGAAAGGGATTTTCATCAAGAAATATAAGAAACTACTGTAGTATTTGGACCAACACTCATACAGTAGAACAGTGCATTGGCTAAGTAATGCCATTTATAGCCTGTTATAATGAGAAGTGTTATAAACATACCTTAGAACTTTCTAAGTTGGAAACTTTAGTTTTTTCATGTGTAGTTTAGGAAATTGAGTAATCTCTGTATATCAGTGCACATGGAGATTGACTATTTAAAAAAAACAACTGGTAATTTTGTGAAAGTCTTGACACAGCCACAGCATGTGCATGAACACTTAATGATTTTCAGTTCTTCATAATCTGCACCAGTGAAAAGGATCATGGCTGTTCAGCATTATAAATCACAAATGATTTGTTTATCTCTATGGGGGTTGGAGTCTCATTTTCCATGGAAGGCTCTTTTCTGATGGCAGTTCAGTTTTGGATTATTGACATGTTGGAGCAGCCTTTTGAAAATATTGGGATTCAAATACATTTAATTTCTGACTACAGAGAGATATTTAGTCCATAAACAATTGACTATGTAAGTAAGTAGAGACTGATGTTTATAAAATGTTTTATTGATGCTTTATAAAAATATCATTTTCCAATGCTTCCCTTCTAATAGAACCCTCTGGTAGCAAAGAAGTACATTTAAATAAAACAAGCTGACACTTTGATTGTGTCTGATAGCACATTACTGCTTTCCCACCAGTAGGCTTTACCATGTCTGTCCTGGGGGAAGAAAAAAGTATGTCTCTTCATCAGTCTTCTGGTGTCAAAATTTATAATTTTGTGGTTGTTTTGATATTTTTAGGGTTTTGATATCTTTAGAGTTGTTTTCCTCTGTATCATTGTTTATATTTTCTAAATTGGGTCATGATTCATGAGCCAGTCATTTTAGAAATGGAAGAGACTTCAGATATTGTTTAGCCCCAACCCCTTATTGTCTATTTTTGTATATTATTATTTATTTCATACCTTATTTGGTTATGGATTCTCCTCCTAAACTACTGTCGATATAAAAGGTAGTCTCTTTTGCTCTCCTATGTTCATTTTAAACAAATGTGGCCTTTTATGTCAAGGTCACTTATCCACTCAGAGCTTATTTTGACACATTGTATAAAATTTTGGTGTAAATGTAATTTCTGCCTTTTCAAGTCCCAGATTTCCTAGGAAATTTCCCCCCCTTACCTGCCCAAACTCAGTTTCCTTTGCTGCATCAGATCCTACCTATGTGTGGGTGTGCCCCAGGGCACCAACCTGGGCCCTCATTTCTCTTCCTATACTTTAAGAGATTTTATCAAGTCCCATGGGTTCAGTTTCTTAGAATCACAAATTTAGAGCTGGAAGGGGAAATTAGGTAATTTAGTGCAACCCGCTCATTTTAGGAATGAAGAAATTGAGACTTAAAAAGCTGAAGTAATTTCCCCAAGGTCACACAGGTGGCAAGTTGACAATCTAGAATTCTTACCCAGTGCTCATGCCATGCAGCTTGAGCTCTTCCAGCCCTGCATAATCAACTGCCTGATGTATATCTCCACTTAAATGTTCATATGCACCTCTGACTTAGCATATCTAAATCAAAATTCATTATCTTCCTCCTAAAGCTTAGCCCTCTTCCTAACTTATTTATTATTGTTGAGAACATTGCCATCCAGTCACTCAAGTTTGCTTCTTTGGTGTCATCCTTCACTCATTGCTTGTTAAACATTCCACTATGTCCAGTTAGTTGCTAAGTCTTATTGATTCTCTCTACAACTTTTTCTTACATCTCTCCTTTTTTTCCTCCTCTCTCATGGCCTCTACTTTGGTTCAGACTTTCCTCAGATCTTACCTGCACTACTGAAATAGACCCCTCATGGTATCCTTACCTTGAGTCTCTTCTCTATCCAGTCATTGCTCCACATAGCCACACTACCAATTGAGGTTCCTAAAGCACAGCCATGACCATCTCACTCCCTGTTCAAGTAGCTATGATGGACTTTGGTGCTCTCTGTAGCCTTTGACTCTGTTGACTCCCCTTTCCTCATGAAAACTCTCTCTGGGGTTTGATGACACAGTTTTCTCTTGGCTCTCCGCTTGTCTAACTGTTCATTCTCATTCTCCTTTGCTGGATGATCATCTGTATCCTGCCTCCATAAATGTGGGTATACATTGAGGCTTTCTCGTAGGTCCTCTTCCTTATCTCTCTTCTTTCAGGGACCTCATCACCTTATATTGATTTAAATTTTATCTCTATTCAGACAACTCCCAGATCTTTATACCCAATATTAATTAGTCTCTCCCTCGAGCTCTAGTCACATATAACCAACTGCCTTCTTGATGTTTTGGGCTGAATATCCCATAGACATCTCAAATTCAACATGTCCAAAACTGAAATGGCTATCTTTCTCTCAGATACAATCCACTTTTAAACTTCCTATTTCTATTGTGAGAGTATCTATTCCAGTGACCCAGGTTCTCAATTTTGGTACAATTCTTATTTTTTCACACTCATCCAACCCCACATATCCAGTCACTTTCCAGATCTTGTTCTGCCTTCACATTTCTCTTATCTGTCCTTTCTAGTCATATGGCCTGTAATGCTTTCATCACCTCTTGCCTGGACTTTTCAGTACCTTCCTAATTGCACTCACTACTTTCTGACCATTTCCATGTCATGATGCTTCATAGTTTTAGTCTCCTTCTCTGCTATTCCCTGGGAGACTCTATTGGTGAGCCTTTACCTTATCTAGTAAGAGGACTGGATTTACTCTCCCTGATCACATATTTAATTATTAGGTTGGAGCCCCAGAATTCAGCTGGCTACATCTTTTCTTCAGATTTCTAGGGGGTACGGCTAATGGGTTGTGGGATTTTTCTAATACTGTCAGCATTAGGCATTTGCTATTGAGGTTCTCTCGCTATGCCCATATCCAATAACCAATGATTACTCTTCTAATGTTATTTGCCAGTGTCAGTATCTCTCCATTGTCATTTAACAAGTCGATACCTCCCAATTATTATTAATAAGCAATTAAAATCAACTAGCTTTTGCAAAGGGATGTTTACTGAAAAAGTGTAGCAAAAAATAAGGTACAAACGCATCCCCGTGCACCTGGACGTATTCTTTTTTGCATGGGCACACTCTTTCTTGTACCATCTTGATCCTTGAGAAGAGTGAGCTCAAAATGTCAGCTACAAAATATTTCCATGGTTTCAGGCTTTTCCCAAAATTATGTGTGAGATGCTGACTTGTCAGTAAAAATATTATGGAACCTTAGATTTCTCTCATTGGCTTATTCCTTCCACAGGTGCATTGCTGACTACAATCAATCTATGGCTTTTCATCCTAGGTGATTCTTGTCCATATCTTTCTGACATCCTCCATAGAGGTTCACTGTGTATTTTGGAGACGTTTTTTTCCCTGGTTTTTGAAATATTTTGTTAATAAAAGTGTGATTTGGAGCTGTTATCCTTTGTTCTCCTTATATGAACTGCTCCTCTTCTATTGTGTTTGTTTCCTATATGACATTGTTTATGCCACAAGTCATTCTTGATAATAGGCTGCAGCCTACTTTAATCCACCAATGATCTTTCTTTTTCTCTTTATTTTTATTCATTCATTCATTCATTCATTCATTCATTCATTCATTCATTCATTCATTTATTTATTTATGTTAGGCAATTGAGGTTAAGTGACTTGCCCAGGGTTACACAGCTAGTAAGTGTCAAGTGTTTGGTGTGAGGCTGGATTTGAACTCAGGTCCTCCTGACTTCAAGGCCGGTGCACTATCCACTGTGCCACCTAGCTGCCCCAATGATCTTTCTTTTAAAAAAAAATGTACACACCTCATAGGTATGAAGTGGAATCTCAGAGTAGATTTAATTTGCATTTCTCTAAGTATTAGTGATTTGGAGCATTTTTTTCACATGGCTATTGAAAAATTGGATTTCTTATATAACTACCAATACCTTTCTTTTGACCATTTGTCAGTTGGTAAATGGCTTGTATTCTTATATATTTGAATTAGTTCCTTATATAGGTTGGAAATGAGGTCCATATTAGTGAAACATGGTACAAAGATTTTTCCCCTCCAGTTGCCTCTTACCTTCCTAATTTTAGCTGCATAGGTTTTATTTATGTAAAAACCTTTAAATTTTATATATTCATATTTGTCCATTTTGTCTTCTTTGATCCCTTCTATCCCTTATTTATACATCAGAATAGTAATTTCTTTTTTTTTTTCCTAATAAACAAATCACATGTTACCTTTTGTATCTAAATCATATGTTTGGACCTTATCCTAGTATACAGTGTGATATGTACTATACTGCTTTTAAGCTACTATGCATAATTTCTGCCAGACATCTTCCCAAAGTAATAAATTAACTTAGTGTTGTCATTTTTATTATATTGGCTCAGGCTACCCATGACCAATAAACATTTCTCCAAATAGACTATCTTTATTTTCAATAAGGAGTGCATTGTAATTGTATTAATAGAATTCCCATGTATATCTCGGTAGGTAGCTTTCCAAGTATTTTGTGTGTTCTGTAGTTATTTTAAATAGAGTTTTAAAAAAATCTCTTCTAGCTGAGTTTTTGGCATTATACAAAATGCTGATAATTTATATGGATTTATTTTTTGTCTTGAAAATTTGCTGAAGTTCTTAATTGTTTCAATTAATTTTTAATTGACTCTGAGGGTGCATTAAGTATACTATCATATCATCTGCCAAAAGCAATAATTTTGTTGTTTCTTTGCTTCTTTGCTTATGCTATTCCCTTCAATTTCTTTTGTCTCAAGCTATTGCTAGCAATTTTATCCCTATGTCAAATAGGCATAGGGACAATGAATTATATCAAAGAACAGCAGGGAAATGGGGCTTTCTTGTTTTTTTCCTCTTATTTAATGGAGAAGTTTCTAGTGTTTCCCCATGACATTTAATGCTAGCTTCAGGGAAGAATTTTTTTTTTTTTGACCAAGATTGTCCTATGATTTGTAGCAGTATAGAATCACTGGTGAAATGATGGAGTTAAAAAGATGTGCTTTTGGAGTCTACGAATCTGAAAACTCATCAGTGAAAAATAATTAAATGTAATACATAATATGTAGAGCACTCTACTGTATGAAAAGTCATAATCTAAAACAAGGATTCACATTGATGGAGTTTGCAAGGTCATTTATTATTTAATTTTCATTTGTGTTAACCTTTCTATCTTCCTACAGTTAATTTTCTTTACTTTTTTTTTATATTGTTGTTTCTTTCTTTGATTTTGTATATCTCTGCTGATATCTGTGAAATACTATTCTATTTTTAAGCAGCTAAGTGGCACAATAGATAGAGTGCTGATCTTGGAGTTAGGAAGACTTGTCTTCCTGAGTTCAAATTTGGCCTTAGACACTTATTAGCTGTGTGACCCTGGGCAAGTCATTTAACCCTGTTTGCCTCAGTTTCCTTGTTTGTAAAATGAATTGGAGAAGGTACTGTTACACCACTCCCCTATATCTGCTAGAAAAAAAAACCAAAAACCCTAATGGGGTTGCAAAGAGTCAGACCCGATTAAAACAACTGAACAGTAACAACAACAAATTCTTCTACTTTAACTTTCTGAGAAATGTATCTGAGAATGTTAAAAAAAAAAAGAATTGTCAAGTTTATATTTTATTAGAATAATTGTGTATAAGCTATTGATACTTGTGGTCACTGACACCTTTAAATATTTAGTTCTCTGGAAGCAGTGTCTTGGAGAAGTCCTGAATCTTGAGTCATTCAAAAGGTTAATTCAGCTTCTCCATTATTTCATGGCAGTTACTGCCATCTGCTCTCTGCCAGAATTAAGGGCGTCTTGTGGTATAGTTGAACTAGTAAACAAAAAAGGGAAGTGTAACTCAAATTTAGTAGGAGGATCAAGGCTCAAGCACCTTCTAATGTAAAACTTATTTGGGTGTTTGGTGTTTGCCCCCCCTCTTTGTGGGTTAATAAATGGGGCCCTTTTGATGAGCCAGGTGTGTCTGTGACATTTAGGTACTAAGTTTCAGGTTGCGCATTTGCCTTACTTCTGCCACAGAAGCAGGATTATTACTTCCTCTATGAATTGGACTCCCATCTCTTTTTCTTGAGATGGTGGCCCAGCTACTGCAATGAGGGAGCTTTCTGGGGGAAGTGATCATAGCTGTTCCTAATGACACCTTACTGTCATCCATCTCCACATTTCTGATTTCTAACTAGATTAAGATATTAGTCACATTCTTTACGGTGACCTAGTAGTGACTTAATCATTTTTGTTTTGTTTGGGAGGAGATGTCCTTGCTTCAAGCTGCCTTAAGGTTGTTCTTGCCATGGGAAAGCCCCTAGCTCCACTATCCCTGACTTTATAAAGGTATACAAAAAAGTTTGCTGTATATGGCTAATAAGAGAACCCTCTCACCTTCTCTTTCCTCTCCCTTGAGTTTTATGAAGCGTAGTGGTTACTTGTAAACTGTGAGTATACATTGTTTTATGTAGTAAATGTTTTCCTGATTTTTTTTTTTTTTGGTATATGTATTTTGAGCTTTGGCAATCATTCAAGAGTCATTGAATTGCCTGCTGTGGGTAGGAACTGTGCTAGTTAGGCCTGGCGATATAAAGACAAAGGTGAAACCGTCCTGGCTTTTGAAGAGTTTTACTGTCTATTTGGAGACACAACCTGTACCTGTGTACGCTATGCAGAACATAACACAAGACAGACCATGGTTAATGTTGGTAGGGGGAGGCTGTGGGGTGGAGAAAGTCAATCAGTGCAAAGTCATGGAGGCAGGAGATGAAACAGAAAAGTTTATATTTGATCCTACAGGGAGCCACTGGAGTTTGTTGAGTAGGAGATTTGCATTGCAGGACATGTCCTGTGAGGAGAATCACTTTGGCAGCTGGATTGTAATGTGAGAGCTGGATTATCATATTAGAAAACTTCAAGCTGAGACCAATTAGGAGGCCACTGTTTGTTTGTTTTTTAATTATTTATTTTAAACATTCATTTTTAAAATTCTGAGTTCCAAATTCTTTCTCTTCCTTTGTCCCCTCCCTTACGCATTGAGAGGCAAGCAGTATGATACCCATTGTACATATGAAGTCATGAAAAATATGTCCAATTAGCCATGTTGTTTCTCCCCCCCCCCCCCCCCCCCTAAAAAAATAAAATAGGAAAAAAAATATCCTCAGTCTGTGCTCAGACTATCTCTGGAGGTAGATAGCATTTTTCATCCTCCTTGGAATTGTTTTGGACCACTGTATCGATCAGAGTAGCTAAGTCTTTCACTATTGATCATTGTTACACTATTGCTATTACTGTTTTTCAATGTTCTCCTGATTCTGTTCCCTTTGGTTTGTATCAGTTCATATAAGTCTTCCCAGGTTTTTCTGAAACTGATCATTTCTTATAGCACAGTAATATTCCATCACAATCTTATACTGCAACTTGTTTAGTCATTCCCCAGTTGATAGGCATCTCTTCATTTTCCTATTCTTTGGTACTACAAAAAGCTGCTATAAATATTTTGGTACATATAGGTCTTTTTCCTTTTTCTTTTATCTCTTTGGAATACAGACTTAGTATTATTGATAGGTCAAAGATATGCACAGCTTGAAAGCCTTTTGGGTATAGTTCCAAATTGTTCTCCAGAATGGCTGGACCAGTTCACAACTCCACCAACAGTGCATTAGTGTCCCTATTTTTCCATATTCCCGCTGGCATTTTCCACATTCCTCCCACATTCCCTCATTTTCCTTTTCTGTCATGTTAGCTAATCTGATAGATGTGAGGTAGTACCTTAGTGTTGTTTTAATTTACATTTCTCTGATTATTAGTGATTTAGAGCATTTTTTCATATGAGTGTTGTTAGTTTTGATTTATGTCTCTGAAAACTGCCTAATCATATCCTTTGACCATATATCAATTGGGGAATGGCTTTTATTTTTATAAGTTTGGCTCAGTTCCCTTTTTTTGCTTTTCATGAGTGCTGTTTTTGAATGTCAAGTTCATCTCTGGTCTTTTCATCAGGAATGCTTGAAAGTCCACTATTTCATGAAATATTCTTTTTGTTTTTTCTTCCCCTCTGAAGGATTATAATTAGTTTTGCTGGGTGAGTTATTCTTGGTTGTAATTCTATCTCCTTTGCCTTCTGGAATATTATAACCCAATTCCTCTACTCCTTTATCGTACTAGCTGCTAAATCTTGTGTGATCCTGAGTTTTTTTTAGAGCTGGTTCTGGGGTTTTGGAAGTTTTTAGTGTTTCTAAGGTAGTATGATCTGGAAAGAGGAATGGTCACTGCTCTCCTAGTCTGCCCTCTGATTTTACCCAAGAAAAGTCCTGGCTCCCTTGCCATCACAGGCTGCCCTGGAACTGCAACCACTAAACTGGGTAGGGTAAATAGCCCCTAGTCCTGTGCCCAGTGCTAGCACAAGGGATCCCTATACTCTGACCAGTTGTCTCATCCCCTTTCCATCTCTGGTCTGAGAATTCCCAAAGCTGCTGTTGCTGCTGTCCTCCCCTCCACCTCCAAATCCACAGCTGCTGTTGCCACCACGTGGACTCTGGGCCAGCCTCCACCCCAGTGTCACTGACCTTTCCTTCCAACCTTTGGAAGTTGTCTTGGGCTGGGAAAATGTCTTATCCTGACTTTTTGTTGGCTTTGTTGCTCCAGAATTTGAATTGTGGTGCTATTTTAAAATTTGGAGGGGAATGTTGGAAGAGCCTGCCTGGGTTGCTGCCTCTACTCAAGACATCTAGGCTCCATCCACCTAAGAGGCTATTGTAATAGCCAGGTGAAAATGCCCGGAAGAGAACGGAAAAAGATCAGTGGGAAACACAGACAAGCAAGACAACTTTGAAATTTGATACATACTTGGTATGCTAAATTGGATACATACTTGGAAGGAGAAGCACACTGTACATAGTTCAGATTTGTGTCTGCTCATGAAATAGTTTTTTGTTCTGCATTGTATAGAGGAGTACTTATCTTATTTGGTATTTATTAAGTACAAAATGAAATAAAAAAAAATTTTTAAAAATAGTCCAGTTGAGGTGACAAAGGCCAGACGTGAGTGGTGGCAATGTGAATGATGGGGAAGGAATGTGTTTGAGAGAGATTGTAGAAGAAGGATCAACAACATTTGACAACTGATTGAGTATATGTGTTCAGGAAGAATTAGGAGTTTAGGGTGACTGAGGTTACAAACCTGTGTGACTGGAAGAATGGAGGTGCCCTTACCAGAAATAGTGATGTTTGGAAGAGGAGTGGGTTTTGGAGAACAATAATGAATTTTCTTTTTGACATGTTGAAATTGAGATGCAATACCTCCAGTGCAAAATGTTCAATAAACTGGTCATTCAGAACTGGAAGGTAGGAGGGTTGGATATGTAAGTGTGAGGGTTGAAAGCATAGAAATGATAAACATACATGAGCTGATGAAGGCACCAAATTAAGGTAATGCTGAGAGAGAAAGGAGAATTGGGCGTGGGACAGAAAGTGTGAATATACCCACAAGAAAGGGATGAGATAATGATGATGAGCCAGCAAAGAAGACTGAAGAGTAAGTGGTCACCCAGATAGAATGAGAACCAAGATTGAGCATTATCCTGAAAACCTGGAGAACAGAGAGTCAACATTGTCAAAAATTGCAGAGAACAAGAATGAGGACTGAGAAAAGGCCACAGATTTGGCAGTTAGGACGTCATTCATAACTTGAGTTCCTGATTTCTGATTTGCAGGTGTCTAAGGCTATAGGGTTGGAGCCACTAGGCTGCCTAAGAAAGGATGAACTTGTCTGGATCAAAAATGGAGCAGGTCAGCTCCTATGACAATTTGTGTAGTTAGATGTTGGGCCCGTGAGTGGTCACTGCCCTTCTAGCCTGGGTGAGATAGAGCGACCCATTTCTAAAAAACAAAAAACAAAACAGTTTTGTAGTTTTATTTATGCAATCCTGAATGGGTCTTGTTTACTCCCAGATAGTTTAGTCTTTTTATTTTTTTGGGCGGGGTGGCCATTTCAAGTGGAATTTCTCTAAAATTTTCTCCTGGTTTTTGTTAGTTATGTACAGAAATATTAATCTTTTCTGTGGATTTATTTTGTGGTTTTTAAAATTGAAGTTATTCTTTACTAGGCTTTGTTTACCTTCTGTACTTTCACCAAACTATTCTTCCATTTTGTTCTATCTTCTCTTGCTTCTCTACATTTTATGCAGGCTGTCTCCCATGACTTCAGGGAACTTATGCTCTGTTCTGAAGACAACATGCTTTTATGAACATAGTTTTGTCCCCTGTGCACATAGCTTTTCCATTAACTTCATTGTAAGCCCTTTAGTATAGGGACTATTCTATCTTTCATCTCTATCTCTAGTAGTGCCCAGCCATATTTTACTTTTAGTTGGTGTTTATTGAATGCATTTTTCTTAAAGTTGTAAAAGCTTTACTTGTCTATCACCTGATTTTAAACACTCTTTTTCTTTTTCCTTTTGGTGAGGCATTCGGGGTTATCACCTAATTTTAAAAATAACTTGTTCAGTTTTTGTGTTATATATGCATGCCATGTAAAATTCTATATCATACTATTCTTGTGGATCCAATATAATTACATGCATATTTTGAAAGAATAATTCCCCAGAGTTATGCCCTCCCCTTTTAACTTGCCTAGAATTTTATAAAAAATTTTTAAGAGTCTTAGAAATATCAGAAATCTTCTGTGTCACAACCAAGTGTAGGAAATAGCAGTGTTTGAGTGAAGTCTTTCCCATCTCTTTTTTTGTTTTAATTGCCAGTTGGGGAATTCCACATCTGTGCTGATGATCTCTGGTGTCCAGAAAATAAATGAAATGAGCTTTACTTAAGTTAAAAAATAGGGTATGTGACTTGCACAACTCAGCTAGGTTTTTATTTTTAAGTTTTGAGGGCAATTGATTCATCACATCAACTTGTGTTTCTAGGTCTCTGCCATCTTTAAAAACAATTAAAGAATTAATGACCATCCTTTCTATCCCCTTGGCTGATAGCTATCCCAACCTTTTTTATAATATCAGTACTAACATCTCAAATACCATATAAAATCATTAAATGTTAGTACATTTCCAATTTCATATTACTTATTTCATGTCATGTCTTATGGCCAACAATACTTTAGGATTTATTAAAAAATCTTTTTTCCCCCCTTATAAATACAGGTAGGTTTTATGGACATACACCTATTTTCTCTGAATTGTTTCAGTTCTTGAATTGCCTTTCTGCCCTTTTCTTATAATGTGCAGTTTTTTGCATGTTCTAATTTGCCATGACGTGGTCAGTGCTGTTTCCTTCCTGTTGCTTGCAAGCCTGTGCTGGAGATAAGAGTACATTTCAGTACATTTAAAAAAAAAACAAACCCATCGAAGATCAGAACAACACAGTAACTCGGTTTTAAACCATTTTTATCTCAGAAGATTTTTTTTTAAGGGCCTGAAGTTCTTATTGTGTTCTGCTTATTTACAGAAATAAGGTAAAGATGACTTAAATATCTAGAATGGAACCAGAAAACATGGTACAAAAATGATTATACCTATAGAGCAGGCTGAGCAGGGATGTTCTGATAAGGGAAAAATGAATATTATACTCATAGGACTTCTAAGTAGGTAATTGACCTGGTTGGTAAAAATGAGGTAGGAGGCATAAATTGGTTTTGTTTATGATGTTGCCTTTATAGTAATTATGTATTTGCTAATCATAAATATTTGAAAATTAAAATATTCCAGATATAATGAAATTTTTGGAAAATGTTTATGAAAATCAAACTAATAAAAGTTGAGCCAAGCTTTCAATAAGAAAATACTATGTGATTGACTTGATCATAGCTTTATAGCTGGAAGGCACCTCAGAGACTGTCTGATCCTTTTAATTGCTAGGTGCCCTTAGAATTAATTTTAACTTTTTTTTTTTAATATGACCTGCTCTTGCTGTGTTACAAGTGGAAGCTAACCAAGTGACTTGTTTTTGTTTTCAGGGGAGGACATATAAATGAAGAAAAATAAGTCAATGGAAGGTTTCCTTTGTTTAAATTAAAACACTGGAAAACCCAGAAAATTTATGTGTTTTTGAGAGCAAGTGATTTGTACAGCAAGTTGAGTACTGGAATCTTCCATCTGATACTTGAACCTGAAATTTTTCTCATGAAGCATTAAAGGGAATGCTTTATTATGGCTGCTGTTGTACAACAGAACGATCTGGTCTTTGAATTTGCCAGTAACGTCATGGAGGATGAACAGCAGGTATGAGAGATAAAGGAAATTATATTTAAGTATCTTTGTCTTCTCTATTTGTATCTTATAATTTTTTAAAAGAGAAAATTTAAAAATATAATGGTTTAAAAAACATGAAAACAGCAAGTTAATTTATCAACGAAAGTGAAAGTAAAGAGTTTGAGGGAATGTGAACTGAAGTTATAAACATTTGGATTCCAAATTATTATTCTCTTCTAATATGGGCAATGGGCAAGTGAATTAATTCCTTGCCTCAAGTTACCCATTTTCAGGGTTTTGGTTGACATTTTATGGTGATTTGAAAATTTTGGCATACATGTTGGGTAATAAAGTGTTACAAAACACATGTCAGTAAGGTTGTTTTTTTTTTTTTTTTAACTTATGAATTTTTCTATTGCATGTGACCTGTGGGAGTAATACAGTAACAGTAACTTATATAAACCAGTCTTTATAAATATAAATATGTTTTATATAAATGTGTTCTGAATAACACTGATTAAAAGGAAGCTGTTAAAAATAGTGTCCTATAATATAATTAAAACAGGAATCTCTATGCCTTTGGATAAGCCATTCAATCTCTGTGCCTCAGTTTCCTCATTTGCAAAATGAGGGAGTTGAGCTTGATTTCAAAGATTCCTTCTGGTTCTAACATGATTATATGTTTTTTTGGGACTTTCATTGGCAATACAGAAATTAATATGTGCCTAAAATAATTTGGTGGCACTTCTAAAGGACACTGAGCACTGAGTTAACTACACTTGTGAGCCACACCTCCTTCCCCTTCCCCCCACCCCAGAATACGAATGTATTGAATATGCTTTTGTTTTGTACTTTTTTTTTTTACCCTGATTTCTGGAGGAATTAAATTGTATTTGGGTCTTACACTCGGTCTACTTGCTTTTCCCTGAATTTGGCATTCCCTTATCTCACCTTTGATAGGTACTGATTTTTCATTTTTCTCTTTCTATCTCTATTATCTGATGCAGTGCCTTGCATATGGTCAACACTTAATAAATTTGAATTCACTGTTTTTTGTATATTGGCAGAAAGCTGTGGTATTCTAGAGGAGTTTCATAGAAAGGGGAGTCAGTTAGTGGGGATAGAATTATAGAACTCTGAGGCTTAGAGATCAGCTTCTACTTTTTACGGATTAGGAAGCACACTTAGGAAGAATTGGTGGTGTCATTAGTAAACAAGGAATAATTAGTTGTGGCAGGATCAGGAAAGGGAGCTGGTTGACAAAAATCTTGGTAGCCCTGTGAGCACATGAGAAGGACAAGGCATCCATGCCAAGATCATAGTTATATTATCCTTCTTATAAAGTGTATGTTCAAGAGTAAGTGAACCATGTTATATCAGGCTTTTATTTTCATAGAAGGGTTTCATAGGACTTAATACTATCATCCTGATTTATTTTTGTATTTTTTAGTTATCACATGTAAAACCTGAAAGAAATTCAGAGGTCGTTTCAATTGTGACCTAAACCTATGAATAAATCTTTTAGGTAACATTGAGGTACCATTTTTGCTTAATTTTTCTTGTGCTTGGACAAATTGAATGTTTTTTTTGAGAGTACTGATTAGGTTTTAATCTAGAAAAAATTGAAAGTGTGCATCGGGAAGGGGCAGTGGAGAATACCGAGTATGTTGTAAAGGTAATAGTAGCCTTCTCTTAAAACTTAGAGCAGGTGTTTAGTAAACACCACTGTGCTAGTAGATAGACAATTTGAATAAGTCAGTCCCTGCCTACTTGGACTTTATAGTCTAGGTACTGTGGAAAGGCATTGGATTTGGAGACTGGGGACCCCATGATCAAATTCTGCTTCTGCCACTTACTACCCTTGCAAACTTAGGACAGTCCCTTACACTTTCTGGCCTTCAGTTGCTCAATCTGTAGAATGAAGGAGACGGACTAAGTGCTATTAATGGCTCCTTCCACATGGGGGAAGGGAACAAGCAGGCACTGTGCTAACCACTTTGCAAATATTACATGATTTGTGATCTAAACCAATGACTTAGATGTACACATATCATCTCAGATAAAATTTTTGACAGATTTAAGTTGAATTAAGTGCCAAAAACTACATTAACATAACATTGGAAGTCTTATGGAAGAAAATTTAAACTTTACAATTTCCTTCAGAAAACTGGTGCTAACTGTTCACTGCCAAAACTGATTTAATGAGAAGTTACTGCTTCACAGCTTTCCCTTTTTAGGATGATATCCAAAAAAGTTCTTTATTAAAATTGTGTGCTTTACAAAACATGTGCGCACATGCACACACACGCGCGCGCACACACACACACAGGGCAGAGTTGTAGTTCTTTGTTGGTGCCATGTTAGTTGGATTTTGTGGTGTTCCATTATTTTGTTTACATGTATTTTGTTTTGTTCAGTCATTTCAGTTGTATTTGACCTTCATGACCCCATTTGGGGTTTTCCTGGCAAAGGTACTGGATTGTGGTTTGCCATTTCCTTTTCCAACTCATTTTACAGAGGAAGAAACTGAGGCAAATGGGGTTAAGTGACTTGTGCAGCACTTGGTAAGTGCTGAGGTCAAATTTGAACTCGGGTCTTCCTGACCCCAGGCCCAGCACTTTATCCACTGTACTGTGTAGATATATAATAAAGTCAGACATTTCATCAATGAATTTGAGGTTGGTTCTAAGAATTTTTGATGATGTAATAATGGGTTCATATGGAATTATAAAACAATGCTTTCTGAATAGATAATACATTCTTATGGGAGGGGAAGCATGATGAAGTTAAAAATATCCCTGGATCAAGAGACAGTTGATTTGTGTTTTAATCTTGGCCCTTCACTTAGTAGCTGTGTGACCTTAATAAAATCACTTAATATTTTCTGAGCCTGAATTTTCTTATCTGTGATAAATTATATGATTGTATTGTATTTTGATACAATCTAGTTAATTTTTTTCCATAGAATTATAGCCATAATATAACATAGTAGGTCCTGGATCTGAGAGGTGGCCCTTTGGCTTACCCAAGATGTTTGAAGTGGAGAGTTTTGCCCTTCCTAAGGTGCACATGTGCATCTTTATATATGCTGTAAGATAACTCTTTACACAGCTTCTCCTTGTGGTGACTTCAGGGTATAAAAACAGGGCAGAGAGCAGAAGGTGTAATTCTTCTCATTACTCTTATCTTCCTGATGCTTACTCCTCTGAAGCCCGAGTGTAGGCCAGGTCTAGCTTAATTTTCTGAACCAAAAATTTGAACACAGGATTTGACAAAGATGTTTTTTCTTGTGCTGTATTATCTTGCATTGAAGTATATTAGTTTTGAAATTAGGACTAGATTTCTGGGCTTCTTTGATTTTCTTTGATGTTCAAGGACCACACCAGAAGAGACTAGGGGTATGTATTAATGTTGAAGACAGCCCAAGAGGCATCAGACATGGATGACAGAATGCTCACTTTTATTGAATAATAATTTGTTTTCTAACTTATGACTGTCCGGATTTGTGTTAAGGATTAAAATGTAAGCAAAATAAAGAAAAATTAACATCGATGCTGTTAATAGAGACTGAAAAGTTGGCAAATTACAAATTGGCTGGAGTGAGGATCAAGGGGGAAAACAGCAGTTTGGTTTAACTATGTAAAAGTAATGATTATGACTTTTTATGCGATCTGTTTACTTATTTTTACGTAATTACCATGTAGCAAATAATAATGAAGCATATCATTAAATAAATGATTTTCTTGTTTTATTTCATCACAGCATTTAATTCCATTTGTGTTCATTCTTTGTTGTTAGCTCATGGTAGCAGAGAGTCTTCACTTTAACTTTCTTAATAATTCATTTCGATGAAAACATGGTGTTCAGCAATTGAATGACATCTTATTTATTGCCAATTGGTTGACCCTGATGTAGGACAGTGGGCGGTAATAATGATGTCCTGCTTTTTTGGCGATAGGATGCTATTGACCTGCCATCAGTAGGATTAATGGTGCTGAACATATTTGTGTTGATTCATCTGCAGGTGACAAATTGCCCAATATTTAAAAGAAAAAAAGAAAAAGATGGTCAGGGTTAAGAGTTCCATCTGTGACCCATGACAGAAGAAATCTAATGTTGGGGGTTGAGCCTCATGATTTTGATGTTATTATTATTCTATCTTAATCTAAGGTTGTTTACCTTTTTAAAAATGTGAGAATTGCCCTTTAAGACCATGAATCTACATTCATTTTAAAATCTCTATTCATTTAATTGCTTGGAGAACTTTTTTTCTATTTCAGGGAATGTGATGTGAAGAGATTTTCTGTTTTCTAAAATTGCAGGTGTTTGTAGAAAGTAGCACCTACCTCACAAAGTTGTTGTGAGGATGAAATGAGGTAACATGGAAAATGCTTTGCAACATTTTAGGTGCTATACAAATGCTACTGTTTCCCCTCCGAACTCACCCATCTTACAAACTTCCTTATTTCTCTTCAAGAGACTAACATCCTTCCACTCACCTAGGTTCTTAATCTTTATGTCATCCTCTGTTCCTAGACATTACCCCACCCACATATTCAGTTAGTTGATAAAACTTGCTGATCACAATATCTCTTGCGTGCATCCTCATACTGCCACCACCCATACGTCATACGCTCATCACTATAACCCCAGACTCCACAATTCTGTCCCTGTGCTCTCCACTCCACTCTGCTCACAAGTAAGTTTTCTGAAATGAAAATCTAACAATGTTCTCTCTCTCTCCCTCTCCCCCTCCTCTCCCCCCAACTTCACAAACTTCCTGTTACCTCTACGATAAAGTATAAACTTCTCTGTTTGGCATTTAAAAGTCTGCATAACAAAACTACCTTTCCAGTCTGTTTATACATTACTTACCTTAGTGTTGTCTGGATAGGCCTAACTGGCTTTGCTATTCATCACAGATGCCACTACATGCCCCATGCTTGGAATGTATCTTTCCTGGGCCCCCAGCTGCTAGTGGTGTTGCACCCCCCCATCTGCTTTGTACGTGTTTATATGTATATGTATGCATGCACATACATGCATGGATCCTTGTATGCTGTTTTCTCCATTAGATCTAAACTCTGAGGGCAGGGACTGTTTCACTTTAGTGTTTGTATCTCTAGCACTGAGCATAGTGCCTGGCACATAGTAGATGTGTAATAAATGCTTATTCATTAACGGTAGCCATGTGTTGTTGGTATTTGCAACCATTGCATGAAGCTTCAGCAGCTTATTTATTAATTGTGTATTTGTGGAGGATGGGGGTAAATACCAAAATGTTAAATATTTAAAAAAATCTAATAGTATAGAAAAATTGGACCTGTATCTGAAGCATTGTAAAGTGACTCCAAGTGCCTGAAACTGGGTGTTAATAAAGAGTGCATCTGAAAGAGTGTTTTGATTTTTTCTTTGAGGCTTTACTTTTAGGCATTTGGAGCTCTTTTATGGGTTTGTGCCTTGGGCATTGCATGCCTCATGATAGCGCTTTATCTTTTTTGTTTAGTTATTCTTTAGTTGTCTGCTTTGGGTAAGCCAGCATTACTGGCCTAGCTGAGAGCTCTTTTGAGGCTGAGATTGTAATCCTAGTTCCTCTGGGTAACCACCCGCACTCTTCCTCCCTTCCTCCCAACACATACTTTGTACAGGGCAAGGCACTGAGTCTGTGATTTGTTCTGTGGGAGGCTTTTTGTGCTGTGCTGTGCTGTGCTGTACTGTGCTGTGCTGTCCTGCATTGAGCCTGAGTCCAGGATCAGCTCTAGCTCTGAGTTCTGGGTGCTGAGTTGGTGATCAGCTCTCAGGGTCCCTGGATCTCTTTCTCTTTTCTCATACTCCCATTGCTTTGGTTCAGGCCCTTTTCACTTCTCACTTGGAGTCTCTCTTGTTGTTAGTAAAGTGATGAGCAGAGGAGTGTCTTGGGTGAGGAATCCTGTGAGTGGGGCCCATCTTCTTTATAAGATCATACATAGGTTTAGAGCCAAAAAGGATTTAGAAGTCATTTAGTTCCACGTCTCACTCCCCTAGATGAAGGCTTAGGTGCCTGGAAAAGATAACTAGAATTGAGTTAATATTATGACCAAGATCTGGCAGAAGGAATGTGGAGGAGAAGAAGAAGCAGCAGCAGCAGCTGACCCCTCTTATATTAAAATCTCTCCTTATGTTAAGACTGTTCCTTTATGGCTTTCTGAAGTAACAGTAGGTTAAATTCTCAAAATAATCCCACTTAATAAATTAGGTAACTTTTTAATTATTACTCAATATTGCATAGAGAATAGAGTAATTAGGCAGTGAGACAGTTTTTTTTTTTTAAATTGAGGGAGGGAAATGAGAGATCACATACAGCTTTTGAGGGAGTTGCTAAGTTAACACTGTAGGTGACTGAGTGCAGAAGCATGGTGTTACTGCTGGACTAAGAGTTGGAGGAACCGTAAGAGAGGGTTAGAAGGATGCCAAAAACAAACTTCAATCCTGAAGTCTGCAGTCCATTTGAGATATAGATTGGGCAGTTTTGTTTAACTCATCTCAATTGGGTATTAGTAGTGTTGTTAATATAAGAAAGGATGAAGTCATTCTCTAATGAGGCAGAAAATCTTGTAAAATTTTGTTAACAGTCTTTGGATATGGTTAACATTAGATCAGGTAATGAATGCTACTTATTTCAAACTTGGGATCAGCTGGAACAGTTGGAAAAACAGATCAGGTGCACCAAACCACATTTAACTATATCTTCATTCTTATTGGGAAGTGAAAATAGTGAGCATCTTAATTTGAAAATTTATAATGAGTTTTTGTAATGTTGCTAGGTCCTTCCCTTTCCCAGATTACTTGAAGGAAATACATAGTGTGTAGCATGTCTGTCTGAACTCTTCTTAATTCTGGTGCCTTTCCTCTTTTAATTATTTCCTATTTATCTTGTACATAGCTTGCTTATACATATTTGTGTGCTTGTCTCATCCATTAGATGGCGAGCTTCTTGAAGGCAGGTACTGGGTGTTTTTTTTGTTTTGTCTTTGTTTTTGTTTTGCTTTTTGGCGAGGCAATCAGGGTTAAGTGACTTGCCCAGAGTCACGCAGGTAGTGTCAGTTGTCTGAGACCAGATTTCAACTCAGGTCCTTCTGACTCCAAGGCTGGAGCTCTATCCATTGCGCCACCCAGCTGCCCCACTGGTACTGTTTTTTGCCTCTTTTTGTGTCCTTGGCACTTAGCACAGCACCTGGAGTATAATAGGTGTTTAATAAGTATTTATTGACCTACTTGTTATATTGGGCAAAGAAAAATCAGAGTAAATGCATGTGCCTTGAATAAAAGGAACTAAAAAGCTTATGGAAACTCCCTCCCCCAATACATGTTCTGTAATCATTTACGAGGGAACAGACGACAAATAACTCTGTATAAAAGATTTACTTGGGAGAAAACCATTATTTCAGAAAATTAGTTAAGGTTCTTTATACTCTCTACCACCTTACTTTTGTTCAAAGAGAATTGATACTTGTAATGATGATTGCAATATTCTCCAGTACCCTTAATAATAAAAAGGTGTGAATTTAGTGTGAATTCAGGATAGTTCTAGTATTGTATATTTTATTCTAATTATTTGAAAATTCTCATTCCTCTTTGTATCCCGAATAAATTCACTTTTTCATAGGCTATTATATTCAGGAATTAGTTACAAATTATATTGATTGTAAATGTATTGTGTCCTACTTTTACAAAATCACTTTACATGGCGTTTTATGATATAATTTTGGATGAAATAGAGAAATGTGGTTTGGGTAATTAGAATTGAGTAGTTCTATAGCTTGGTTGAACAACCATACATGAAGCATTTATTATAGGTACTTAAAGTAAAGTCAGTGGTCTCTGTTAGTGTGGTGCAAGTTTCTTCTTCCGTTGGCCCTATCCTGTTCAATACTTTTATTGATAAATGGTGTTGAATGGATGATTTAATTAAGTACTCCTTTGTGCGTATAACAGCCAAGTGCTGCAGAGATACAAAGATAATTAAATTCAATTCAACAATTATTGGTTAAATACAAGTGTTCCTGCTCTAATAAAACTTACAGCTTATGGAGCTAGAAAAGGGATGTATCACATATGCAAACATTATGACCTAGAAGGTGTGCTAATCAAATCTGTAGATGACACATAATTGAAAAGATAATAGAGAACACATTGTGTGACAATGTCGTGATTGAGAAGGATTTCTATGAGTTTTAGAGCTAAGCAGATACCAACATTATTTCATGTACTCTTACTCCTGTCGTATTTCAAGTTCACGTATTTAGGTTTTAAATAAATCAGTATAGGATGAGAAAGATAACTCAATAGCAGTTCATATGAAAGAAGACCATCATGATTTTAACTGACCATAAGCTCAATATGCAGTTATTAAAAATCCTAACCTAAACTTACTCTTCCTTAGTAGAACAATAGTGTCTATTTCATGGAGGTTATAAATCTGCTTGACTCTGTGCTAATTTGATCATATCTGGAATATTATTTTTCTTTGCTTTTTTAAATGTGTTAATCAGATTATATCTGGAATATTTTTTTCCCAAATGAGATCTGTAAAGCATTTAGCATAGTTCCTAATAGGTAATATGTGCTTACATGCCTTTTCCCTTTCCCTCCCCACTTCCATTTTTGACACACTCTTTTTTTGCATTAATTTTTTTTGTCCGTGTTTCTTGTTTTGACATCGCCTTCATTTCCAAATATACAAGCCTCCTTCTCTCCCCAGTGAGGCATCTCTCTCTTTTTTAAAAGAAATAAAGAAAAACTTTTTTGGCAAAACAAATCAACTGTATCTGACAGTATATGACATGCTCCATACGTGTAATCACCTATTCCTGCAGTGGTAGTTTTGCTTTACTCTGTGCTAATTATACTACATAGGAATATTGTCTTTCAACCCGGGCACTACATTTTTAAAAGGGATGCTGAGAAACTGGAGTATATCTAGAAGTGGCTGACTTTATTGGTCTAGAAACCATGTCATACTAGTGGTTGAAGCAATTAGTGATGTTTAGCCTGGATAAAAGATTGAGAGTGGCAGAGAGGGTGTATGATAGTGTTCTTCATTATAGTGCTGTTATGTAGAAGGAGGATACTTGCTCTATGTTGTTGCAGAAGAGAGAATTAGGACTAATTGGTGGTAGTTTTTAGCTCATCATAATAACGATTTGTCCAGAATGTAGCATCCTTCTAAAACTCTCTCAAAGTCCTTTTCAACCTTCGCTTATGGTACTTGTTAATTATCAGTTTCATGCCGGTATTTAGTCTTCAAGTTGTGAGTTCTTCATTCTGTCAAGTAGTAAGATGTTAAATATTTATTTAGGAGGGGTATGAGACCTTCGAATTAAGGGTTGTTAAGGTCCCTTCCAACTTGCAAATTATATGAGCTATAATGCCTGTTCTACTATAACATGTGAATTTCCCCATGTTTTAGTGAACCTTGATAACTAGAACATCCATATATCTAGAACGGTTAGGAATAGAATGGTCTGAATAATTGAGACTGCTGTAACCCCTCCCCTCCTTTTTTTTTTTTTCCCTACTTGCTTCAGCTTTTCTTAATTTTCTGTCTGGCCTTCAGAGAACAGTTAACATGGTTCTTGGATTGAATAGTCTTGTCAGTTTTAGTTTTAATTAATCAGGCAGCTTAGATGTCATAGGGCAGCACTCCCCTTTAATATTGCAGTGCTTATCAGCTTGGGCTTAGTTGGTTTAACATGTTGGAGTTTCTTCTATCAGGTAACATTTGTTATGAGGTTGTTTATTTCCTGGAGTCATGCTGTAACTAGACTGCTTCATTCAAGTACCTGCTTCATTTTACTTCCTACTTATTAAAATTACTGATAAAGTTCTTGTCATAGGCCTCTTTGCTAAAGCATGAGGTTTTTTTTTTGTGAATTTACATGAACAAGCATTTATAATGAACTTAGTGCATGCTAGGCACTGTGCTAGACACTGGAGGTACAAAGCAAAAATGCTCCCTGCTCTGGTACTCGCAGTGCAATGGAAGAGAGACAACATGCAAACTACTGTGTACAAACAAGATTATCGGTCTATCTAAACTTGGAGGTAATATTGGAGACAAGGCATTAGCATGAAGGGGGATTGAGTTTATATGTGAAGCACTTTGCAAATCTTAAAGCAAAACATGAATGCTAACTATTCTTATTGAGCAGAGCAATACAGCTTGTCAAGGGGCAGACCCAAGATTAGATTTTGGATCTCCTGATTCCAAGACCGTTCTCTACATTGTATTGTTCCCCAGATGGTCTTGGGGATGATTACCTACATCAGAGATGTTAGTTGTCCCCAGCTTGGACAGTACTCCTGAGTACAACTGAATGAGATTAAAATGTAATTGGGGAATATTTAACAGAATAAATAAAAATACAATAAAATTTAAAGAATGTTGGTAAGTGGCTTTCTAAGTCATTATGTGGTCTCTGGGGATGGTTCAGTGGCCCTGATTCCGTTTTGAGTTTTGGACACTGTAGTACCTCAGCGAAACACGAATAGTTTTTGTGTGGAATTTAATATGAGGGTCTGTGCTTTGGTTTGTTACTAAAAGATTGTTATTTCAATGCTTTTGTAAAGTCCTACTAGAGACAGTTTGTTACAAGGCCGTCAACCAGTCTATCAATAATCATTTATTAGGTGCCTGCTGTGTATTAGGCACTGAGAAGAAAAAGGCAAACAAAAAATCAGCCTTTGCCCTTGAAAAGTTTATATTTTGTTAGGGGAGACAAGAATTGTACATATGTAGTATACAGAAAATAAACATCAAGTAAGTGGATGAGAGTGGAAGGAGGGCACTAGACCCACTGGGGAAGATCAGGAAAGGCATCATGTAGAAGGTGGTACTTGAGCTGAGTTTAGAAAGGGATTTGAAATGATGGAGATGAGGAGAGATTGCATTCCAGGCATGGAAGGTAGCCCATGCAAAGGCACGGAGTATATGGGGAACAGCAAGGCCTGTTTGGTTGAACTGTGTAGTGTGTAAGTGAGGGCAGTGTATATAATAAGGCTGGAAAGACAGGTTGGAGCAGGTCATAAAGGGCTTTAAATGACAAAAAGTTGTTTATATTTTATCCTAGAGATAGTCGAAAAGCCCCTGGAGTGAGTTAGGGTAATGACATGGTCAGATCTATGCTTTTGAAAAATTACTTTGCCCGCTGTGTGGAAGGTGGATAGGAGAGGAAAGAGATGAGGTTCGGAGACTGCCATAGTAGTCTGGGGGAGGAATAATGAAGGCTTGAAGTAGGGTTGAGTAGAATGGAGAAAAGTGGACCTGTACCTGTTTGAGAGGTGCTGTTGTGCTAGAACCAGTGAATACGGCAACTGATTGGGCAAGTGGGGTAGAGGAGAGTGCCTCCAGCGGTTAAGAACCTGGACGACCCAAAGGGTGGTGGTAACCTTGTTAAAAACTGGGATGAATACAGAGACAGGTGTTTTGCTGGGTGGGAATAATGAAATCTTTTTTTTTTTTTAAAACATGTCGAGTGCCTATCCATTTTGAACATTGTTTGAAATTCCCAGCAGGAAGGTGGTGAGTCCAGGAAAGGGACTAGGGCTTGGATATATTAAGTCTGGGAATCATCTGCATAGAGGTTATATCAAAGAGAGCAACCGAGGTCACCAAGGGAGAGAATGGAGAGAGAATTCTGAGGATCCTGGAAGCTCAGAGCCTTGGAGTGTAACACTGTTGGGTGGGTGTGATATGGTGATGATCCAGAGAAGGTGACCAAGAAGGAGCCATCCTACAGGTAAGAGGAGGCAGGGTCAGGTGCTACAAAGAGCTCAAGAAGAACGAGCTACCAGCTTGATAGCATCCAAAAAATTTACTAAATTCTCTTTAACACCCATTTGGATCATAAGGAATAATGTCTTTGGCTTTTTAACCAGTCGACATTTTGCCCTGCTGTGAAGCTATTGTTTTGTTTTGTTTTTTCCTAGTCTCTCAAGCATGTGGTACTTGTCCCTAGGTCTTTTTTCCTATGTAATGATGGTGAGAGAAGAAAATAGGGACTTGGGGCAGTGATTTCAGTGATAGGTGAGGAGGACACTTCTCTTCTGTTTGGTACCTTTGCTGTTGACCTTTAGCATTAGAAACCTGTTGGGGTACACTGAAAGGTTAATATAGTCACATAACCAGTATGTATCAAAAGTTAGAACTTGAACTCATGCCTTCTTGCCTCCAAGGCCAGCTGTCTATATCCATGGTGACTTAGAAAAAAATGACTCCATTTTGCTTTTATTTTAAATAAGTTTTTGTTTATTTTAAAAATAGTGGAAATAATAGATTTATGTGGGGTTTTTGACTTGCCTTCAGTTGCCTGTAATGTGGGTCAACTGGGATCCCTCCTTGTCCCTAGTTGTTTTTTTTTTTTCTTCTTCTTTTTTCTCTTAACCATCTATACTCTGCTGTTGGAATCATCTTACCAACATACTTTTATGCCTAAAACCTTTTAATAGGATCCCATTGTCTGACAAAAACAGATTGAAAGAGCTGGAGATGTTTAGGTTAGAGGAGATGGATGGGGCTGGTGCACAGGATAGTCTTTTTTTTTTGTTGTTTAAAGGCGATTGGGGTTAAGTGACTTGCCCAAGGACACACAGCTAGTAAGTGTCAAGTATTTGGTCTGAGGTCGGATTTGCACTCAGGTCCTCCTGACTTCAGGGCCGTTGCTGTATTCACTGGGCCACCTGGCTGCCCTCTTGCACAGGATAGTCTTAAAAAATTTGAAGAGTTGTGTGAAAGAGCATTATGGGGCAATGAGTAGAAGTCGCCAAGAGACAAAATTTAAGCTTCATATAAGGGAATACAATTGAGACTGTCCAGAGATGAATGGGTTTAAAGTCTAAAAGTGAAGACTGGAATGCCCCCATGCCAAATATATTGTAGAGGGGATTGGCCCCTTGTCGAGGTATGATTGCAGTAGAGGTCTTCTGAAGTGCCTTCTGTTTCTGTGATTCAGTTGTAGGTGGAGAGAACATGGGACTGAGGAGATCTGAATTCTGTTTTATCACCTCAGACCATCTTCCTTTGTGTGTAAAGGGGGGGAGGGACAGTTGTTGGATTAGGAGGTCTAAGGCTCCTTCCTGCTCTGTCATTCTATAATTCTAGTAGACAAGGCACTGAAATGTTGCATTTTGTTGACTCTGTGGATTATGAAATCCCCCAAACTTTTCCCCCCTTAAAATAGAAAATGCTCACAGGGAACCTGAGCTAATTGATAGTAATACTCCTGCTAGAAAGTAATGATTGTGACCTTTAAAAGGATTTGGGAAGTTTGTGGTTATGAAAGTCATTTTCTGCATGAAGGATACTGTTTGAAAACGCCGTTTTTCTTTTTTACCTCTGGAAACTTTGCCCTTCCATCCTTCCCTGTCCCCAAAGAAAACATAACAAAACAAAAAACCACAAAACCTGGTCATAGAGGAGCTAGAACCTGTACAATATTTAGTAATGAGCATAGCTGATAAACTGTATATGATAGTTTGATCATATTTCTCTGAAAAGACTTTTGTTTTTATTACATAGGAATCCCAGCTCATGAATGCTGGCTGTGATGAAGATAAGGAAAATCTTGTAAGTTCAATATTCTAGTAATTAGAAACTGAATAAGTTAAGTTTTATATGCTTGGGTTGCCACAATGATAATCAAACAATGAAAGTATCATATCCAGTTTTCATTTAGTGTATTTGCTACAATTAGCTAAAATATTGTGGTTAAAGTCCTAGGAGCTTCTGATGTTTAGAGAAAGAACACGTTATTTTCTAATTGTTTTATGGTATGTAAAGTAAACAGCCTTTATCAGGAGTGGATACTGTAATTTGAAGAGAACACAAAGGTCTTCAAAAGAGAACGAGGGGGGTCTGTATTATAAAGTAGTTGTAATTAACTGCTTGGCACTTTAAGAGAAAGCTTGGATAAATAGATGTTTCCTTTTAAGTTGCTTCATAAAGAATACTGACAGGATGTTACACAACATTCACATACCAGATTGAGCTCTGTTGCTAGAGAAATTGGGCAAAACCTAACAAGTTATTTGGTCAGCTCTTAAGCATTTTTATTTCCACATGTTTGGGGAACAAATTTATTTACTCAGTGGAGTTGGAAGGGTCACGCATAGTTTCTTGAAGACTCTCTCAGAGCCTATGCTGGATTGAGTGAGTGAACAGAACCACTCTGTACTTCCTATTGCTTAACTAATTTTTCATTTTGTCTTTTTAAAAAAAAGATATTAACTGTTATTCCTAATTTTTACATGTGACAGAGGAAACTAGTGTTAGTTATCGTGCAGTTTGAGTAAAACATCTATCCTGTAGATTATGGCTTGATTTCTTGTTAAATTCATTTTCAATAGGCTTAAAAATTACCTTTTAGTTTAGTATTTTTTAGTTTCTTTGCAAATGAGGAAGATTTCAAATAAAGTTCTATATGTCAAACATATTAAAAATATAATTACATGAAAAACAATTTTTAACATTTTTTAAAGTTTTGAGTTCCAAATTCTGTCTTCCCTTCCTCCCCTCTCCCTTCCCTGAGACAGTAAGCAATTTGATATAGATTATACATGTGCAGTGATGTAAAACATTTCCTATTAGTCATTTCATACAAGAGGACTCAAAGGAGGGAGGGAGGGGCAGAGAGAAGGGGGGGGAGACACAGAGAGAGAAGAGCATGCTTCAGTCTGTGTCAGACAACATCAGTTCTTTCTCTGGAGGTGGATAGTTTTTTCATCATGAGTCCTTTGGGATTGACTTGGATCATTGTATTGCTGAGAATGCATGGTACAATATTGCTGTTACTGTGTATAATGATCTCTTGGTTCTTCTCACTTCATTTTGTATCAGTCCATGTAAGTTTTTCCAGGTTTTTCTGAAATCATCCTGCTTTGCCACTTCTTATAGCACAGGAATATTCCATTTCAATAATATACTAGTTTGTTCAGCCATTCCCTAATTGATGTGTACCCTCTCGATTTCCAATTTTATTTATTTATTTATTTTTATTTCTTATGCAGTTGGGGTTAAATGACTTGCCCAGAGTCACACGGCTAGTGAGTATCATGTGTCTGAGGCCAGATTTGAACTTAGATCCTCCTGACTTCAGGGCCGGTGTTCTATCCACTGTGCCACCTACCTGCCCCTCGATTTCCAATTCTTAACCACCACAAAAAGAGCTGCAATAAACATTTTTGTACAAATAGCCGGTCCAACCCCCTCCTCTCTTAAAAAATCTTTTTCGGATAAAGACCTAGCAGTGCTATTGCTAGATCAAAGTTTTATAGCACAGTTTTATAGCCCTATTTCCAAATTGATCCAGAATGTTTGGATCAATTCACAACTCCATCAACAATACATTAGTGTCTCAGTTTTCCCACATCCCCTCCAACATTTATCTTTTTTTTTTGGTCACATTAGCCAATATGATAGGTGTGAGTATTGTCGAACATTTTCAAAGGGCAGGAGTTGTTCGGGAAAAAATTTTAAGTTTTGAGATTTTAGAAACCTGCACCTGTAATTTAAACTGTGTATGGGGAACTTGCATGATGGAGAACAGTGGTGTCAGTCTATATGGCTGCATATTGACTTAGAAAACCACAAAGTAATTATTTTGTTAAATAATGCCCAATTGCATGTATTCTGCATCTGACTACACTGGGGTGGTCTTAAAGTTTGCTGCCTCTGATGTCAGTTCATCTGTGATTAATAATACAACTCTCAGAGTTTTCCAGGTCTAGGGCACTGAAATGCGAAGTGACTAGCCCATAGCTAGAAAGTATCAGTGACCAGGGCTTCTTAACTCCAGGGCTGCCATTTCTTTTCCACTCCTTTAGGCTTCCTCTTGAGTTTGAAGATAATAAACATAAACAGTATTTCAGTGCTGTTTGAAATTTGTCTGTTGCAAAATTTTAATCCTGGGCTTTGCTTTTTCTGCAGGCACGCTTTGTAGACTATTTCCTCCTACTTTTACCTGGTATATGTTTCAGGAATGCTAGTCGTAATAATAGACTAAGCCAAATATAATGGATAACTCTGCCATTGTTGCAAACAAAACAAAAAAAAAACCGAACCTAACTCCCCTCCCCCCCAAAAAACCTCTCCTCCCCCAAAAACCCCTCCTCCTCACTCCATTGTATTGCAAAGAAACTGGCATTATCTGTTGTTTGTCTGTATCAGGATTTAAAGTCGTAGGATTTAAAGCTGGAAAAGGGACCTTACAGTTTCCATTTAATTCCAACCTCATTTCATGGATGAGGAAAATTAAGTCCAGAGAGAACACAGATAATCATAGGATTACAGTTATTCCTTCCACATCATAACTTTCCCCATCATGGCTATCGCTTGTTGGCGTAATAAATTAAATGGGAATTTTTGGGGAGTTTTGCAGAAGTCGAAGGTAACACAGAGCCTTTGACCAAATACTTAACCCAAATTTTATGTAAGGTAAATACCCTGTGAAAGAAAAGGAAAAAAAGAAAAAAAATTCAGACTTCTTCTATGGTATAAAGGTAGGGCCAAAAATTTTTACTTTGATTTTCCATATTCCAGCACCCCTAACTTCGGAGATGTAGAAGGGATGAATGTTTAGATTTACACCTAGCAGAAATTTTAGAAGCTTTTACTGTGTGTCAGCCCTGTGGGAAGTGAAAGTAAAAAAAGAATCAATCAGTAAACATTTAGTGTCTACTATGTACTAGGTATTATGCTAAGTACTGGGGACACAAAAAGAGGCAGAAAACTGTCCTTGCTTTCAAGGAGCTCACAATCTAATGGAGGAGACAACATGCAAACACATATTTCAAAGCAAAGATAGATGGGAAATAACAGAGGGAAGGTACTGGAATTAAGAAGGGTTAGGGAAGGCTTCTTGTAGAAAGTGGGATTTTAGTTGAGACTTAAAGGAAGCCAGGGAGATCAGTAGTCAGAGCAGAGGAGGGGAGAAAGTTGCAAAAATGCCCATAGCCAGGAGATGGAGGGTCTTGGTGGAACAGCCACAAGGCCAGTGTCACTGGATTGAAGAGTATGTGTTCAGTAGTAAGGTGTAAGAAGCCTGGAAAGGTGGGAGACTAGGTTGTGGAGGGCTTTGAATGCCAAGAGGGCATTTGTATTATATTTGTATATTTGTTTGGAGGCAGTAGGGAGCCAGTAGAGTTTACTGAGTAGGGGGTGACATGATCAGACTTGTACTTTAAGAAAATCACTTTTGTAGCTAAATGGAGGGTGACCTGAGGCAGGCAGACCCACTAGCAGGCAACTGCAGTAGTCTAGGCTTGAGCTTATACTAGAGTATAGAGGCAGGGTCAGAGGAGAGAAGGGAGTTATTTGAGAGGTGGTAAAAAAGGTGAAATTGACAGGCTCCGGCTACAACTTGGATGTGGGAGATGAGAGATAATGAGAATTTGAGGATGACTCCTATGTTGCTAGCCTGAGGAACTGAGAGCATTGTTGTCCTCTATGGTGAGTAATAGGGAAGATAGGGGAGGAGGGTTTGGGGGTGGAAGAAAATGAGTTCAGTTTCAGACATACTAAGTTTAAGATGTCTACTGAACACGTAGTTCGAGATGTCTGAAAGACAGTTGGAGATATAATATTGGAGGTATGCAGAGAGTTGGAGGCAGGAAAGGTAGATTTGAGAATCATTGGCATAGAGATGGTGATTAAATCCTTGGGAGCTGATGAGATCACACAGTGAAATTCTATGGAGGAAGTAGAGAACACAAGATAGGACTCTGAGGAAACCTCTGGTTAGAAGGCATGATCTAGATGAGGATCCTACAAAAGAGATCCTGAGAAAAGAATGGGCGGATAGATCGAAGGTAAACCAGGAGAGAAGAGAGTTAAGGAAGAAAGGGTGAAAAACAGTGTCAGAAGCTACAGCGAAGTCAAGGAGAATGAGGAATATTTGCTTCACTCAAGAAAGCAGTTTTGAATCAGGTGAGGAAATTATCTTATGGTTGGTGGAAAAAAAAATTTTTTTAAGTTATGAGCCATGTTTTATTTATACTAACTCACTCTGTGAGTAGCAAATAACGTACCAGCCTGCATTGGTAGAGGGAACTTCCTATACCAATGAAATCACAGGTCTTGACCTTGTCCTTATGTGGAAAACAGTTCCTTTGATGTGTCAACCAAGAAGATCCACTATCTTCAGGCTTCTTACTTGTCCTGAGCTGAGGGAACAGATAGGGCCATTAGCTATCAATGGGACAGCTATTTTCTTGACAGTAAGCAAAAGCAGAAGTGATGAGGATCAGGAAAACCGGTGATAGAACATTTAAGTTGTTACTTAAAGGAAAAAAGAGCTTGTCCATGTCTTTGTTGTTCTAGGCCTAAGAAAGCATTTGCATGGAGCTATTTAACTTTCAAAAAACATTTTTTAATAGGCTTTACAATAAATTCTGCAAGTCAGTCAGCAAACATTAAGTGCCTATCATGTGTCAGGTACACTGCTAAGCAATGGGATACAAAAGGGAGAAAAAGATAGTCCCTGCCCTCAAGGAGTTCACAATCTAAAATTCAGTCCAGGGTTATTTTTACCATTTTCGGGTATTTTATAGTGAGAGAACTCTACAAGAAAATTTTCCACGCTCAAATTTATAAAATAAGATAGTAATATTTGAAGAGACTGCATGGTGTGATGAGCATAGGGCAGGCCTTGGAACCAGGAAGACCTGGGTTCAAGTCCTTACCATAAGACCATGGGCAAATCACTTAATCTCTTAGTGCCCCAGGAAATCTCCAGTGAGGGGGACTGACTTTCCATGCTCTGATAAGTCACACAAGTGGCCTGCCTTCCATGCCTCAAAAAAATCACATTGATATTGCACCGTGTGACTTACAAAGCATTTTTATTTTGATAGCCCTGTGATAGGTAAGGCAAATATTATTATCATTCCCATTTTGTAGATGAGGAAGTTGAAACTGGTATGGGGTTGAGCCAGATTTTGAACTCGGGTGTCCCACTCTAAGCCTAGTTTTCTTTGCTTATATGATGTGGTGTGTGATACTTTAAAAATTCTTTTTAGTTATGAGATTTACAGGTTTCTTTCTGTTTCTGGTCATTTCAGGTACAGGCATGTTTGAATTTAAAATGGCCTCCAGAGCAGTAGTAGTTAGAGTGTTTATCTTTCCACATATTTGTTAAAATATACTAAATTCTAGTTTTGGGATCTTGTTACATGAAAGTGGCCTTCTTTCTAGTTTATTGTGTATGCACACATTTGGGAATTATCTGAATTTAGGCAAGAGTCATCACCTCTGTGTCTGTAGGTTCTGGTATTGGATAGTTGCCGGCAGTCCTGGTTCACGGTCGCTGGACAAATACTGAAATACTTATCTTTACTTCCCTGAAATCTCAGAAGGGGAAGCACAAGCAGAAAAAGGAAAGGAATGAGTGACTCAAATGAGGGCAGTTTTAGTTGTCCTGTCCCTAGATGGACCTGTATTACAATACTTGTAATATAGCCAGGACAAAAACTGATGATAGAATCCTCAAAGAGAAGGAGCCCTGGGAAAGATGGGATAGAAAGAGGAGACTCATTTATTCTTTTCTCTCTTCCACCTAGGCCAGAAAAGATGAGATAGCAAGACAGCTTCTTCATAAATATTCTTAGATTATAATGATAGCTCACCTCAAACCTAAGTGCAAAATCTGGTCTTGTCAGTACTATGTATGCTAATTTAAAGAACCTAAATTTTGTTGAATTGTAAATAATGATGAAGAGGGTATGATGAGCTATCTCGCATCTTAACCGCTTTTCTGACAAGGAGAATGAATAATTGAATGCATGCTATAAGGTTAAAAAGCATTTCTATTTTCTTATTTTTAAAGAAGAAAATTACCTTTTTGCCAGGGTGACACTATAATAGAGTGTAAAGAGCCTTGGACTCAGATAATTTCTAGGTTTGAGTTGTGGATCTGAATTCTCTTCTGTGCAGTAAAAGAAGTTAATTAATGCCATAGAGTAGGACTCGGCCTCTCTAGTTTTTCTTCCTTGCTACTTGTTAATGACAGCCAAATATAAACTTCACTCAAACTTAACTTTTAACTCAGTAGAATTCACAGGACTGCACAATCTCAGAGCTGGAAGGGACTTCGGAGGCTTTTGCATCAACCCTGAATAAGAATTTCTTTTTATGATATACCTAACAATTCTAGCTAACTTAATTTTGCCTACCTATCCAGCCTTTGCTTCAAGACTTCTGCCATCTCCAGAGGCAGGGTATTTGATTTTTTCATAGTGCATTTAAGAAATTTTTCTTTGGCCAAGTCAAAACTCAGACTGTATCATCCAGCTGTTGTTCCCTCTTGGGCCAAGCAGGCCAAGTTGAATCCTCCACATGAAAAGCCTTAAAGTTTTGAAGACAGCTAATAAATCCCAACTCATCTTAAATGGATAATCCCCTTTCTGATGTGCCATGATCTCAAGGCTCTTTACCATCTTGAGTGTCCTCCATTTCAGCAATGTCTTTCCTCAGAGCAGAACACAGTATTTCAAATGTGATCTGATTAGGCCTGGGTACTCTCCAATAATACTAGTAACTGGACTGTCATTTCTTTTGTCCTGGAAGCTCGTGCCTATCTTAATTTGACCTGAGATTGCATTAGCCTTTTAAGTGACTTACTCAGGGTCACACAGCTAGTAAATATCTGAGGCTGGATTTGAACTCAGGAAGAAGAGTTTTCCTGACTCCAGCCTCTCTATCCACTATGCCACCTAGCTGCCCTTGCCTCTGATGTTACAGAACTGTAACATTTTTTGTTTGTTCTTGTTTTTTGCAGTTTATAGTTTCAGATGGTTTCCTGGGGCATTAATGTCAGAGATAAGACTTAAATCCAGGAATTGCCTCCTGAGGTTTAAGGCTTGAAGTTTAATGTGAATGTAGTTTTACATCATGTTTCAGCCCAATGTTCTAACCCATCAAGATCTTTTGTTGTGGCTATCATTTATTATGTTAGGTAATTTTTTTTCTTTCTTTTTTTTTTTTTCCTCTTTTTTCCCCAGTGAAGCAGTTGGGGTTAAGTGACTTGCCCAGGGTCACACAGCTAGTAAGTGATAAGTGTCTGGTCTAAGGCTGGATTTGAACTCAGGTCCTCCTGACTTCAGGGCTGGTGCTCTTTATAGCATTGTGTCATTGCCATATTTAGTAACAAGTTCATCATTGCCTTTACCCAAGTCATGGTTAAAAAAGTACTGAACAGCAAAATTCCAGGGATAGATTCCTTGGGATATTTTACATGACCATTCAATTCAGTGAGCCATTAATATTATTATCTGTTCTCTGTCCCTTCAGTTAGGTCCCAATTTACCTAATTGTACTATCATTTAGCCCAAATCTTTTATTCTTGTCTGAAAGAATAGCATGAAATTAGTAAGAAACTTTCTAGGACACATCTGAGGTCAAATGTATTGCTAAAACTCAGGTAAATTATAGCATTCTCCTGTTTTACTAGACTAGCAATTGTATAAAAAATGAAATGAGGTTAAATTTCTCATTGTTTTTGAAGTCATACTGGCTCTTTGTTTCTTTGACTATATGTCATAACATTTCTTTCTAGGAATTGGTCATGTTCACCGGCCTTTTTTAAGGCTTCTTTCTTCTCATTTAGAAAACAAAAACCAAAAAACCCAGAGATACTTGTTTATTATCTAACCTTGTGATAGCTACCTCTTTTATTCTTCACCGTCTTTAAAGATCACTGATGGTACTTCAGCAATTCCACCTTGTAATTCTTTTAGTATCTTGGGATATTCTTCAGAGTTTGGTGATTTAAACTTTCCAAAGTACTCTTATCTTCCTACTTATCTTGAGTTTCACTGCCAAAGGGGGCATTTGCTTGGTCTACTCTGAAAAAGAATTATTCTTCTCCACCAAAAAAACAAACAAACAAACAATAAAAGCAAAAAAGATTTGGGTAGTTTTGCATTCTCTCCTAGATCTATTATCATCCCATCTACCTCCAATTTAAGGCCTTATCTATTTTTCCAATCCAATCTTTACCATCTTGAGTGTCCTCCATTTTAACAATGTCTTTCCTCAGATGTGGCATCCAGAGCAGAACACAGTATTTCAAATGTGATCTGATTAGGTACCTTGATAGATGTGGATTGTTAGCACTAGCTTTGTGACCTTGGACAAATCACTTAACTCCTCAGTGCCCCAGGCATCTTCACCAGGTTATATATGAGTTGTTGATTTGCATCAGTGGAAGGAGTTTCCACACTGGGAGTTCCCTAGACTACTTCAGTAACAAGTCTGGAGGAACGCCCCTTCCCTGTGGTTATCTTTATCATGACTTTCCACCCTCAACTTATTCTTAATTTTAGCTCTCCACACTATGCCATACCTTTGTAATCTTTCTGCATTGCCTGTCCTTGACTCCTTTTACATGTATCTTTTAAAAAAATCTAAATTGGCCAGTCAATAGCTTATGTATTCATATAGGTCTCTTGACCTTCAAGCTTCCTCTTGGAGTATTTTTTTGAACTGTTTCTTTGTGTCTTCAGAGTTTCTTTACTGAGCTCTTCTGTCCCTTCTGTATTCATGTCTTCTGAAGCCTTTGGAATCTCTTCTCCCAATGTCTAGGATACACCTAACTTAGCATTCCTGCTTATCTCCTCTTCCTCCCAAGGTTCCTATTGTTTCCAGTTCATCTGTATTGGTGAGGATCAATTCTAGAATATAACTTCCCTTCTGTGCTTCCTTTATTTTTTGAAGGATGAAAATTTAATTAAGGCAAGCCAAGATATTACCAGCTGCTCGCCTTTTGTTAGATAAGAAGAGAACTCCAGAAGGTGTCTGGATAATTGATGCCCTCTATCATTGCTTCTCCTATTGTGGTTAACAGTAAGATCTACTTCTCAGGGTTGTTGTGAGGATCAAGTGGGATATTACATGCTTTGCAAACATTTAAGGGCTCCATAAATATTAGTAGTTTTTATTATTACTGTCATTTTTATATCCCACTATATCATGACCCTGTGTCAGGCTTGTGACATGTTTCCTAAACTCATCTATTTCCTCATTCTTTTCAGATGCTCTTGTAGTATCCTTTGATGACAACATAGTTTATATTTCTACCTCAGTTAATCTTTACCCAGAAGCTATCCATCACCCTTGCCACCTTCCCAGCTCTTACCCAGATGTCCTTTTCTTGCCAATATACCCCTCCTTCCCTTTTCCATTTTCCAAGAGAAAGCCAATCTCCCATACCCATATCTGCTGGAAGGAGCCCAGAGTGTCAGCTCTATTCCAACCCTCAGGTCCGCGACCTCTGCCCTCACTTGGATGGGGCAGATATGGCTGCTCACATCGTTTCAATGAACAGGGAATTAACCAACTAAATCCTTCAGGCATTGTGGAGGACTACCAGGCTACCATTGCTCTTTAAGGACCACCAGGCATTACCATCTTTCTGGTCCTTTCCACACTCCTGAGAATTACCTATCTGCTCTCCTGTTGTGTCCTCCAAACAGTTTCCTCCAGATTACTGGTTCTTTACCCTGCCACTAAATGCTAAGGACCATGGGTCTTGCTATTTGCTCTGGGTCTGAACCCTATTGAACCTTCCTGTGGATCTGTAGATAAACCTTCCTATATTGTGCTGTTACTCTAAATAGATTGTGAACTTCTTGAAAGAGCAGGGATTATCTCAGTTTTCTGTTTACATCCCCAGATCTTAAGTGCCGTGCTTGGTGCATGCTTGACACATTTTGACTGTTTAATACATGCTTTTTCACTCACTCATTCTTCTCTTTTCTCCCCCCCCCCCTTATCTTCCTCTGTGCCTGTTCCTAGAATTCCTTACTTGAATGAAAGTAGATTAAAATTGCTTTAAAATGTACAGTGCTGGGGCACCTAGGGGGCGCAGTGAATAGAGCTCTGACCTTGGGAGTCGGGAGGACCTGAGTTCAAATCCAGCCTCAGAGACTTAACACTTACTAGGTATGTGACCCTGGGCAAGTCACTTAACCCTGATCGTCACATTAAAAAAAAAATATATATATATACAGTGCTATTCTCCCTCACCCCACCTTTATGTATTTTACTACTTTTAAATAAGGTATATCCTTCTGGAGCCATATTCAAGTAATGATCCCATTCCATGAAGTCTCAGTGATACCTGGAAGGTCAAATTTGCTTCCTTGCATTAGTATTTCTAATTCATCCATCGTATTTTTACAAACATGCAAGATGATGAGCTTCGTTTCTGACTTCTTTCTTGAATGTTGAATCTTTTGAATTTCTAGCATACTTTCTATTTTCTTCTTTCTATTATTTCATGTGGTATCTACCTTGATAGATACATGTGAACAGTCTTCTCCCTTTCTGTTTGACAAAACTTTAGGTGAATACATTTTCATAGAATCATAGATTTAGAACTGGAAGGTGCTGGTTCTCTCATTGCTCACTCCTGAACCTTCTTGAGCACCTTTCCTTCCCTGGTTGCACTTTGATTCATTCTCCCTGATTCATTGTTTGGGGTGAGGGAGTTGAAATAATTTTGCTCCTCATAGCCACTTCCAAGGTCATCACTACCACCATTCCTCAGTAATCTTTCCTCCTTTGAGGTTCACTAAATCTGTATCTACTGTTCAATCAAGATTTCTGGCAGTTATTGTTTGCCCTCCTCCAGGACATTCCCCTTCCTTCCTTCAGTGAGTCCCGTACTGGGCTCAGTCATTTTCTTCTTCTTCATACCTGCTGTTATACTAAGGGACTTAAAATATGCATATTGATATTATCTCAAACACCCTTATTTCTTCTTTTTATTCTTTTTTCTTTTTTCTTTTTTCGCTTTTTGGTGAGGCAGTCAGGGTTAAGTGTCTTGCCCAGGGTCACACAGCTAGTAAGTGTCAAGTGTCTGAGGCCAGATTTGAACTCCTCCTGACTCCAAGGCTGGAGCTCCACTGTGCCACCTAGCTGCTCCAGGCGCTGTGCCACCTAGCTGCCCTGATAAATGTTCCTCACCTTACTCATTTCACATGACCCTACCCTTCTACTCCACCTCAGCCATACGCAGACAGTCTTGCCCTTCATCTTGCCATCACCCACAAATGCAACACTTCCATGTTCACATTAACTCTGGAATTCTATTATCTTATCACAGTCTATTGTTTGACCTCCATATTGGGCCCTCTTCTCTTCTCATTAGCTGTCATCAGTTATCATCCCTATGTGGATGATTCAAAGATCTATTTGTCCAGCCTTAACTTCTCTCCTGATGTCTTCAAATGCCTGTTGGATGTCTCAAACTAGATCATTTGCAGACATCTTGCGCTTAACCTATCCAAAATGGAATTCATTATCTTTTTCCTCAAACCTTCTTCTCCTCTAAACTTCCCTGTTACTGGCCAAGGGTACTGCCATTCTCCCAATCACCTGGGCTCACAACCTAACTGCCATATGTGGCTCCTTACCTTCTCTCACCCCCTGTATCTGGTTTGTGGTCAAGTCTTGTTGATTTTACCTTTCAAACATTTTTCACATAAGCTTCCTTCTCGCCTCTTGATACTCTCATCCCCCTGATATAGGCCCTCACTACCTCATGCCTGGACTGTTATACTAGCCTGCTCTTGGTCTCCCAGACATAAGCCTTTCCCTATCGTAGCTTCTCTGTTCAGCTGCCAAACTGATCTTCCTAAAGCTTGGGTCTGATACCCCCTCCCTTCAATAAATTCCATTGGTTCCCTATCACCTCCAGAATCAAATACAAAATCCTCTGTTTCAAACCCCTTCATAGTCTGACCTTTCCCTCTTCCAGTCTTCTTCTACTTTACATTCCTCCCTACTCTTTCCCTTTCCACCCCCAACACTTACTCTTAGATCCAGTGATTCCTGCCTCCTTTTTGTTCCTCAAACAAGACATTCCATATCTCAATCTAGGGGCATTTTCCCTGCCTGTCCCCATGCCTGGAATACTCTTCACCCGCCTGGAATGTTCTCCCTCCTTATTTCTACCTCCTGACTTCCTTAAAGTCTCAGCTTCATCTCACCTTCTATAGGAAACCTTTTCTGATCTCCCTTAATTCTAGTGCCTTCCCTTTGTCGATTATTTCCATTTTATCTTGTGTGTAGTGTGTCTGGAGTTGTTTGGATGTTGACTCTCCTATTAGATTAGGTGAGCTCTTTGGGAGCAGGGACCGTCTTGCTTTTCTTTGTAAGCCCCATCCCCGATGCTTAGCACAGTGCTGCCTGGCACACAGTAGGCACTCAGTAAAAGCTTATTGACTGATTTACTAGAAGGGAGTGTTGTTAGAAAAGTTAGAATAGTGTGTAGGCTGATAACATCAGCACTAAATTGATCTTTGCTTTTAAAGTGTTCTTTCAATTTTTATCCAGTAAAATTAGAATTAATCATTGTTAATTCTTCTTTTCTAAAAGGATTATTCTTTTCTGTTTTAGCTTGGTGATCCTGCTATTTTCCCAGCTGTTATTGTGGAACATGTTCCTGGTGCAGATATCCTCAATGGGTATGCTGGTCTAGCCTGTGTGGATGAGCATAGTGATATGATTACTGAGAGTTCATTGGATGTCGCTGAGGAAGAAATTATTGATGATGATGATATCACTCTTACAGGTGAGTGACCATAATGTCTGTGACCTTGTGGTTTTGGAAGGGTGGGTTCCATGATTGTGATTTGTGATCCAAAAAGCTTGGAGACCACTGGGGTAGATGTATAATTCCAACGTGAAGCTTACGTTAAACAAGAGTAAAATATATTCTTTTATGGAAAAAAGAAATATAAGAAATAAGCATCTTTTAAATTTTATAAGGTAAGAATGATCTCAAGCCAGTTTCACCTAACTTATCTGTCTTGTAGTTGAAGCTTCCTGCCATAATGGAGATGAAACTATTGAAACGATTGAAGCTGCTGAGGCTCTCCTCAATATGGACTCCCCAGGCCCAATGCTGGATGAAAAAAGAATGTGTAAGTTTTTAGAATAACTCGTATAATACGAGTTTATGGGTATCCTTAGTAAAAAGTATTTGTCTCTAGCAGAATTTGAAGTTACTTGAGTGCGTTAGCTGTATCCGTCTCATCTAGCATGATGTCTTCCCTACACATATCATGTGCTTGATAAATATCTGTTGTATTTCTAAATAAAGGCAGAAATATTCACTTTTTTTTGGTTAATTGCTTATCTCTGCTTCCCTTCCTTCTCTAAATATCCTGTCTTTGGTGACACTTTCTAGAACAACACAGTGTTAATTGTGGTACCCCTCTTAACATACATTAAATTTATCTAGGACAGTGTTTTGCGTGTATGGTGTTGGTTTTTTGTTCAGAAAGGTGTATCATAATTTTTGAAATGAAGTCTTCAATATAAAAATGATGGAGGTTTCTTAGCTGAATTTTTTTAAAATACAGATTTATATGGACATAATTCTTGGAGGTTTGGTAGTAATTTGTATAAATAGCTAACATTATATAGGTAGTATTCCATATATGAGAATATATCCAAATTCTGCTTATAACATTCTGTTTTCACTTTAGTGCATCATTTTTTGCCATGCTTTATTATGTACTTCAGGCATTCCTCCAAGAATGTTAGTGAAGCTTGGAAAGTTAAGTTGGTAATTACAGTTTTTTTTTCACCCTAGTTAGTTTTTCCTATGGAAGTAAAAATTATTGGCCTTTATCTTCACTAGAGGTAATCATAACTTTATTTCCCTTAGCTAATATATTTGCCTCATCTGAGGATGAGATTGTTGTTGCACCCATTACCCATGTCTCTGTCACCTTGGATGGGATTCCTGAAGTGATGGAAGCACATCAAATTCAAGATACCTATGTGGAATCCCCAGAAACTACAATACCAGAACAACCTAAGAGAAAAAAAGGTGAGGTTAAATCATTTTGATATTGTTTTTGTTGTGGCATTATATCCTTCATTACTTAACTTTAAATTCTTCCTTACATTAGCTCAGAAGTCAGATTCCAGAAACTAAAAGAAATGTGAATTTTTTTTATTTTATTCATTAGTCTTGTGCTGGTACAAACATATTAGGGTAACTCAATCCCTATTTGAGTCAGTAATTCAGCAATATCACTTCTTGGCTTTGGAGTCTCCTCTCAGATAGGTTATAGACAGTTAGTCATTGTCTTTGGCTTTCTTTCTTGGAAATGGCCTTATATAACTTTGATTCCAATGATTTTCATTCTTAATTTCGAGCTTTTCTCATTGGAGAACAATTATCAGACTTGATAATGCATTTTCTGCCACTCTAGCTTACTTAAAAATATTTATTTAAAATATATTTTAATATAAAATATTTTTAAGGTTTCTTACACTCTTAAGAGTATCTAATTGTTGAATTGAGCCTTATAATCACATCATTTCAAGCTTTGTGCTGATGGTGCATCGTAATTTTAAAAAGACAAATTATAACAAAATCCTTCTCAATAATTAAAAAAAAATTAGATCAGAGTTTTAATGGAAGAATTATAACTAAGCTGTTGTTTACCATATGGAAAATTAGAGAATTTTTTTCACTCAGTGGACCTGCTTCAGCCCTTGCCTTTTGCTAGTTGAGGCATGCTGTTAAATAAGATTTTGCATGTCAACAGCAGTTTTTTTTTTTTTTTCGAAGCACACCACAGGTTAAAGTCATACCAAGCTACTGAGTAGGCTTTTCCCATAATTTATTAGGTCATACTAAAATCTTATGGAGGTGGAGATGACTACCTTCATTAAAAAAAGTTATTAAAAAAAAATTGTACCCGACCAATTGAATGACAAACAATCAAATCTTTTAAAAGAAAAAGAAAAGTATGTTAGTTTTGGCTGGAATTATGACCAAAAACACAGGAACCATAAGCATACTGGTATAAACATAAGCCTACTTAATGTACATAAAGAGAAACTGAAAGATTGGGTAGAGGTATGGTGCATATTTTTTTTTTAAACATACCTTATAAGAGACATCTCCTTTTTGTAATAAGGCAGCAGACAGGCTTGTTCATTGTTAGCCTTTTCTGTGATAATGCTATCAAGTTTGCCTTTCTTAATGCTAGCAAAGATTATTTTCAAATAGTTCTTGTGGTTTTCGAACTATTCCGTTATTACATTCTCTCCCTTAGATGATGCCTTTTCTTTGATTGGCATCCATGTAAGAGAATCCTAGAGCTTGACCAGTCTTTCATCAAAATATTCCACTCAGATTAGGTCCATTCTGCTGCTTGTCTCTTTTTTCAACTGTGTGGCACACGTACTTCTGAACAAAATGTTTTCTTGCTCAGTAACTCGCTTCCCCACCCCATGGCCCCCCTCAACCCCTACCCCTGTCTTTCTTCTTTATCCCTCTAGTGTTGGCTGTTTTAAAGTCTCCTAGAACTGAAATATAACAGCCAACTTAAAAAAACAAAAAAGCAATGTTTGGAGGGATACCTGCCAAATTCCCTTATATACCTACCCCTCCTCCATGTTTTATAAAAATCAAAGGAAAAATAATATGAGTTTAATAAATGTGAGTTCCCTTCTCCATAAGGGTTGATGATGGTTGAGCTTCAAACACACTGGTAATCTGGGAGATTTTGTACTTTCCTGGGCTCTTGGACTCTGAATTCTGAGCCGTCTTAGGGTCCAAGGGGAAAGTGATTGTAGAGTTGATGGCATTGGTTTGATTCTCTTGGAACATGCAATCCATCTCCCATTGATCATTCAAGATGTTTTTGCTGCTTCAGCTAGGTTGGCTTGTCTGTCACACTTATGGTAATTGGCTTTCAGTTGGTGGTGGTGGGGATCAAGTACCTTTTCTCTACAGTTTACTCCCCCAAATGATGGCTGCAGGGCTGCTATATTGGGAGAACGACTGGTGGTCTGGGGACACTACTCTTCCTGGGCTCTTGGAGTTCTTTCTAGGGGTATCTGCCCATAGGTGATAATTGTTGGTGGAGTAATAGTGTTCCCCTTCTGCATAAGTCTTGACTCCCTGGATGATGGCTGGAAGCAGAGATTGGTGGTGATGATGGGGAAGGTGTGTGGGACTGCATTCCCTGGGATTTTGGGTTCTGGGTCCTGGGATGCTGCCACCAGGATCTGAAGGGAGGTGGAAGTTGAAGTAGTGATGGTGGTATGATCCACTGGGCACACTCTTTTTCCTTTACCTCCCTCTGAAAAAGCCCATAGTGTTGGAGGCAAGAGGTGATCCCAGGTCTTCCTGATTCCAAGCCTAGCACTCAGTCAACTACATCATGCTTACCAGGAAACAAATGTTGGAATTAACTGATTCAAACTATCACAGTGACAGAGGAAATGTTGCCTTCTTTTCCTCATTAATAATTGCTGTTATCTTTAATATTAGCAAATGATTGTCACATCTAATTGATGATCTCTGGAATGATAGAGGCAATGGGGTAGAGTCAAGATGGCAGAATGATAGTCATCATTTTTGCCTAGCTTTCCCAGCACACTTCCTCCATAACAACTTAGAAAACGTGCCAGACTGAATTCTGATTAGGAAAGCCAAGAAAAAGTCAGGTAATCATTTTTTCCTACTCAGGGCAACTTAGGAAGATAGAGAGGTCTGCTGGGCTGGATGTTGGCCAGGAGAGTATGGTATGGTAGCAGCAACCATGGTGACAACAACAGCAAGATAGGAGCAAACTCTGGGATAGAGATCTCAGGGAACCCCTGAACTAGTAAATGGGTATAATCTGCACCCCTCACCTACTTCTGCATCACAGCACAGAGAGGACTGTAGGGCCCTAGCTGAGTACTGAGCACAAAACAAGTTCCAGTAATGTAGCTATGTGGCTTTGAATCCAGGAGCGGATCAGTGACTCAGTTCCAACTTTTGGCCCAGCACTAAGCCTGCACTGGAATAACCAAGGGCAAGAGACCAAAGAAGAGCCAGCAGTTCAGTCACTCTTATCCTGCAGAACCTCCCACCGGGCTTAATAGTGACTGAGTCCAGCAACTTTCTACTGAAACTCAACCATACATAGCCAGCAAATCTAGACCTGGGTCAGGACCTTGTAGAGCTCTCCTGGGAATCATACCACTTTGGAAGGAGCAAAAATCTATAGGCCTTCAGACTGAGTTGTGAAAGTAGCAGAAACTTACATCAGACAACCCTCTTCAACCCCTATCTCTGCCCCCCTCAGAAGTAAACAGAGCCCATCTCAAATATAAAGTTCAAAGTCAAGAAGTGCGCTGGGAGGATGAGCAAACAAACCAAAAAAACCCTGAATATAAAGAGTTACTATGGTGGTAGAGGAAGCTCAAAACACAAACCCAGAAAAAGAGAATGACTCCAGAACATCTGTAAGTAAAGCCTCAAAGAAAAATGCAGATTTAATAAAGTTTATTAAGAATTCTAATTCAAGAGCTAAAACAGGAGATTAAAAAGCGAGCCAAAAAATGATTTTAAAAACAAATAAAAGTGATAAAGGAAAAACATGAAAGAAAAAAAAGACTGGGAAAAAAAGAAAATATTAGAATGATAAAAGTATTAGTCTTTGTACAGTCTTTGAAACTTGAAACAAACACACCCACACCCACACACACACACACACACACACACACACACACATCACATCTAGCTTTTTAAATACCTTCAGGAATATTTAAGCTGTTCTCTTTAAATTATGAGTGTACACAGTGATATGTACCTAATATATCTTTTTTGCTTTGTTAACTTAGTGATGTTTAAATGTTTAAGTTAATCCTTAGTTGCATTGCTGTGAAACTTTGCCCATATTTCTGTCCAATTTACTGTGCAACCACTTCACTGGGGCATCTAAGGAAAAGTGAAGAGATAAGAAGGAACTTCTCAGGTAGAGTCCGGTATATGATTTAGGGAGGAAAGGTGATCTCTGTTCTGTATTTCATACAATTAATTTCCTTCTCTATTCTAGGAAGTGAGCCAGATTCCTCACTAGGCAGGAGGCTTATGCCCCAGAACTAGAGAAGTTGGCTCACAAGATTACCCTAGGTCCCTGGAGCAGCAAAATGAGCTATGGCGTTTTTTTTCCACCTGAGCTCTTGAGGTTCCCTGAAAAAGATTGCTCTGATCTCTGGCAGGATGGGAAGTATTCATATAGAAGTTGGAGAATCCTTTCTCAGGGGTGTTGTAGAAAGAACTCGCCCTTCAGGTAGTGGTTGAGCTAGGTGATTGCTCAGGTCCCTTTCAGTTAGGAATTCTGTGATTTTAGGTAAAATTGTGAAGTGGGTAAGGTATATCTTTGACTCTGACTTAACGATGTATATTCAAGGAATATCCTCTAAAGGCTAATTAATGCCCCTTGAGTGCTGTCTGGAATTCGGGTAGCTGACATGATGTGGACATTTAGATTTTTCCTCAGGAGTGGCTAGTTGAGACTTAATATTTATTTAGTCTATAGTTCAATTTCTACTTTCTTATTAAAATACTTTATTAAAATAAATCTAAATATTTAATTTGTTCCTTATAATTACAATATAGTGCCCAAGAGAAAATGAATAGCAAGATTTAAAGAAATAAAATATCCAAAGAGTATACAGTATGTCTGTCACTAGACCCAGTTGTTAACAATCCGTACTTGTAACCAAATCTTAGCTTTTCTGCCTATTCTTATGAAACTTTTACTTTCTTTCACCTACAGTGCTCTTAGACTTTAAAAAGGCTGGCCTAGCCCTGATAGTTTTACCACTTAGACATTAAAAGGCCCTTATGGCATTTCCTTTTTCTGCCTGAATTGAATCCTTTGCTCACACATCCTGACCATGTTCAGCTTTTACTAATGAGTTTCTCTGTGTTATTCTCAGTTGTGTTCTTGCCAGATCATAAAGGCATTGAAAAATGAGGAGCTGTTTGGTTATGTTCCAGTGCATACAGCCTTCATTACTTTTTTGTCTTCCAGTCAGCACAGAACTTGTTTTGCCCCGCTCCTCTCCTGGGCATCGTTGCTCCCAGAGGCCTTCTCTTGGAAGATTAGACCTAGTGAATGAGCAGCTTGCCTTGGACACTTTGGTCTGTCCGAGTTCCTTTGTTGTTACACTTGATATTCTATTGAAATACTTTTGTCTTTAAAGAGAGTCAATCGATTTTTCATAATTTCCTTGCACAGTTTGAGTATAGCGTCATTGAAAGCCCAGTGAAGCAATGGGTTCTTCACAGTCCTCTCACTGCCCTTTTATATATCTTCTTCTACCCCCTGGTGCTCCTCACTCTTGCCTGGTATGCCATGCTGTAAAATTACTGCTCCTTCCTGGAATTCCTTTTTCTTTTTTGGGGGAAGTTCTCAGCTAGGTATTAATTATAATTTGATTAACTCAATTAACACCAGTGTTTGAATCATTATTTTCTTTCTTACTTCCCACCATCAACCCTAGAAGAAAATAAACAAAGTCAAACTCTGCTGGGTGGTTGCATTTTTATACTGTAGTTTGTGTTATTCAGTTGTTTTTCACTTGTGTTGGACTGACTCTTCGTGACTCTCGTTTTTGTTGTTGTTGAAGTCATTTTCAGTCATGTCCAACTCTTTGTGACCCCATTTGAGCTTTCTTGGCAGAGATACTGGAGTAGTTTGCCATTTCCTTCTCCAGCTCATTTTACAGATGAGGAAACTGAGGCGAACAGGGTTAAGTGACTTGCCCAGGGTTCCCATAGCTACTGAGTGTCTGAGGCCAGATGTAAACTCAGGAAATCATCTTCCTGATGCCAGGCCCAGTGCTCTATTCACTGAGCCACCTAGCTTCCCTACCATAATCTATAGTCCATAGAATTTAGAATTGGAAAGAATTGGCAATGACTCAGTGAATGTACAAATCATTTTATTTTTATGTATCCTCCCTTAGTATAATACCAGCCTTGGGTTCCTCACTCTTAAAGTGAAAGAGCTGCCCTAGTTGGCCTCTGAACCTTCCGGCTATGATCATAAAGGATGTGGTGAAATTTTGTGATTCATCTGGAGTAAATAAATACTCTAAGGCAGAATTTGAACTGAGGCCCTCAGTATTCTTTTTTTTAAAAAATTATTTATTATTAGTTTTCAACATTCACTTCCATACGATTTGGAGTTTTAAATTTTTTTCCACCCTCTCTTCTCTCCCCTCCCCAAGACGGCATACAATCTGATATAGGCTCTGCATATACATTCATATTAAACATTTTCACATTAGTCATGATGTAAACAAGAATTAGAACTAATAGGTGGAACCATGAAAAAGAAGAGACAAAACACAATAAAGAAAGAAAGGGAGAGCAAATAGTATGCTTCCATCTGCATTCAGACTCCGAAGTTCTTTCTCTGGATGTGGATAGCATTTTCTGTCATGAGTCTTTTAGAGTTATCTTAGATTCTTGCATTGCTGAGAAGAGGTAAGTCTGTCAGTTAGTGATTGTACAATGTAACAGTTACTGTGTACAGTGTTCTCTTGGTTCTGCTTATTTTACTCAGCATCAGTTCATATAAGTCTTTCCAGGTTTTTCTGAACTCTGCCTGCTAATCATTTGCCTAGTATTTTCTTTGTTTTTTTTAATTGATTTAATTTAATTTTTTTGTTAATTTATTTTTAGTTTTCAACAATCACTTCCATATGCTTTTAAGTTTTAAACTTTTCTCCCTCTCTCTCCCCACCTCCCTCTCCAAGACGGCGGGCAATCTGATAGAAGCTCTACATATACATTTCTGTTAAACATATTTTTACATTAGTCATGTTTTAAGGAAGAATTAGAACCAATAGGAGGAACCACAAGAAAGAAGAAACAAAACAAAACAGAAGGAAAAAAAAAAGAGCAGGTTACAACCTGAGGTGGAGCTACATTTTTTGAAAGAGGAGGTAGTATTTGTTTATCCCATGGTGAGGCTATCGTCCAAATATTTAAATATTCTCAGAGCCTAGCATCTATCAGAGAACAGATAGGTGGGGAGATAGTGTTTGCTGAAAAATCTGAGAGATACCATTTCCTGGAGCACCTTATAAAAGGAAGGATCTGGGATTCTTCAGAAGGAGCCACAGAGATATTTTCTGTCCTGCTTATTTCCGTCATCTACCCTTCCCCCCACCTAGCTGATCCCAGAAAAACTTTTGTTATTCTGGTTTCTACAGCCCATCTACTCCTTCCCTCTGGCATAACCTCCACACTTTTCTCTTACTTGTGTGATATGAATACTTAGATGACCTTTGTCCAATTAGAACCACACTCACCCTTGTAAAAACCTACCATGGTAAAAATATCTGAAGGCCTAGTCTTACTTTAGGTGGGTCTTCCCATACTCTATATAGGGAATATTCCTTCAGATTTCCCTAAACATTTGCTCATAGTTTATGGAATTGCAAGGAAATGTGTGTGTGTGTGTGTGTGTGTATTTATGTGTATGTATATTGCAAGACAAGATTTTAAATAGGGATCTGAAACAGAACTAGTTTATCAGCCGCTACAACATTGCTTTTAATGTGATACAAATTTGTTTGTCAGGATACACTACAAGTTGTTGCCTAGTGAATTGAAAGATGAGTGGAAAAAAATGCTGTGGATTGTTAAATACTTATGGAGTGCTAGGAAGTGTCAATCAGTCCACAGCAGTTTCTGAGTTTCTACTAAATTAACGTAGATGATAGTATTAGGTACTTATTAGGAAAGAGAAAATTGAAACTGAAATCTCTTTCTGCCACTGAGGAACTTCCATAAACAGTAGACAGAATAAACTGGTGTATTGAAATCAGAAGTGGATTGGTTCATTTTGAGTCCAAACTGATTTAAAGCTCAAAGAGAGAAATATCAGTGTATCAGAAAACACATGTGCTTCTACATGTACAGTAAAGAACTTTCAGTAGTGTTCTGAAGTAAAAACGTGAGTCTTGCAGGTTTTGCAGGAGATAAAACTGAAATTTGAGTAACTTTTGTCTAAGATCATTTTATTGGATCCTTTCCCTAGTTCAGTAGCTGTTTTGACTCTGAAATGTTATATCTGTATCCATTCTTATGTTCACTTTTGTGAAAATGATTTTCTTTATAGTAAATGAATGTAAATTTTTTTTGACAAAAATACGAACAATTTTTTTGAATTGTTAAATTTCTTCATTAATTTTCAGTTTTTAACATTCACTTCCACAAGATTTTGAGTTCCACATTTTCTCCCCATCTCTCTCTTTTCCCCCACCCCAAGACAGTGAGCGTTCTGAATCACATGAACTATTTAGAAAGAAATTGATGACCCTGACATTTTATGCAGTATATCAAAAGATGAGATGAAAATGATCTGTCCTTTTTTCTTGGAATTTTCAAAAGGGATTTACATATCATTGGCTTGGTTTCAGGGAGAAAAACTAAACCACCTCGACCAGATTCCCCAGCTACTACACCAAATATATCTTTGAAGAAGAAAAACAAAGATGGGAAGGGTAAGTACTACAAGTTAGTTATAATATGTACTTGTCAGACAGCACTCAGAATTGAAAAGCTTTTGGAATAACAGAAGGAATAAGTCCAACAGCTTTCCTGACACGCTGAAATGAGTTTCACTACTGCCACATGTTCATGATAAGTTGCCACTTTCTATCAAGGAAAATAAAACCAAAGAAATCCCTTTTTTGTCTGACTTTCCCTGTTATCAGAATAACCTGTTCTTCAGCCTACTGATGGGGCTCTTGGAAGAACTGTTCAACGAATTGCATTTTCAAATTAGAGATGCTTTTCCGTAAATAACAGTGTTGGTACTACTTTCGCAAATATCTTCCCATCTGTTCATTTCTAATGTAGCAAATTGAAGATGAGGCAGAGTGTTAAGGCTGGTCAGGCAGGTTATAACTGTCAGAGTAGCTTCCATAGTTTAAATGTAAATTTTGCAACAATTGTTTTTTATGCTTTATCTAGGATACTTTTTTCCCCATTAAAAATAAAAATAAAACCAGCAAATAAGGCTTTGTTCTGAGGTCATCACTCCCAAGATCTCTCAGAATCTTAAAATTCAACTGTAACTATATTGGATACTAAACCAGTGTAACTGTTGAGTTACTAGTGAAAGTCTAATGAAAAGTCATCATATGGATGTTACTTTCAAGTTCAATTTGGTAAACTTACAGATTTTTTTGAGCTGGATGAGGTCTATAAATTTCTTAGTCCAGTTCTGTGTTTTAAACCATGAAGTGACATACATAACTCAGGTCAAGTGCCAAAGAAATAGCAAACTGGGACCAGAATCCTAGACTGCTTTTCCTAGTCTAATTAAAAAAAATTATGCCATTGTCTTCTTCTGAAAGATTTTTGTTGCTGCTGTTGTTGTTGATGATGCTAGGGGGAAAAATGGGAAAAAAAAAAACAAAAAAAAAACCCAGAAAAAACCAAACCAAACCTTTGTTTCAGGAAATACAATTTATCTTTGGGAGTTCTTATTAGCGCTTCTTCAGGACAAGACTACCTGTCCCAAATACATCAAGTGGACTCAGAGGGAAAAAGGAATTTTTAAACTAGTGGATTCTAAAGCTGTGTCTAAGTTATGGGGGAAACACAAAAACAAACCTGATATGAATTACGAAACTATGGGAAGAGCTCTCAGGTATGTTAAGTTTTAATAATTTGTTGTACCTGTTTACTGAAAGCTAAAAATGGATATGTTTCAGAATAATAAAGTATCAGTGTAAGATATGTTTAAGTATTAAAAGTAATATTAATTGTAGAAAACAACATATGTTTAAATTGAAATATTAAGATCTTTTTTCTGGGGAAAGGAAGTGATGCTTTTATAATAATACTCTTATGTCCTATGAGATGGTGCACTTAATCAGTTTTGTGTCCTAGTCCTGCTTTTCTCCTTAAAAACAGGAAATGTTGTGCAAAGAAGTTGTGGTTGACATTTTGTTTGTATAGGGGTCAGAAAATTCTGGGCTGTGGTCCTCACAGGAATTATGAATCAACCACAGTGTTCTAAAATCTTGCACCATTAAGCCGTATCAGCACAAAGGCAAAATGAAATGGCATATAGAGTAAGATGTGATTACCACGGGGTAATTTGATTTTTAAATACAACATTTATATTACTGTATTCAAAGAAATGTGTTAGATGCAAAGTTTAATATTTTAGCTATCAAACAATTATTAATCAAAATTATCATCTCACTGTAGAAACTTGCTTTTAATTTCAGTGTTGATGCTATATTTGAAGGAGATAAAATGACAGTGGGTTATATTATTTTTTAGCCTTTTTAAACTATATTAAAACTTACAGTTATCTTTTTTTTTAAAGATATTTAGTTCATCTGGATCACTTCTACTGGAATTTTATAAATTTTATAAGTAACAGCATGTTAAATTAGTAAAATAAATCATGTTTTTTTTTTTCTGAAACAGGTTTTTTGGATGTGAAGGGATTTGATTATCCTTTAATAAAGCTAATGACAAACATGATGAATCACACTGTTTGCTATATAGGTATATATTTATGAGTTAATGCCATTTACATAGGAAAGAATTTTAAGCCTAAAAATGAACATTTGTTGTCTAGGTTTCTAGGTTTATCTAACAATAGAATCTAAGCAATTCTGCTAATAACAGAACCAAGGGAAAGTCCAGAAAATCCATATTTATCAGTATTTCTCATGTTTCTTTTTTGTGTTGTTAGCTTCAGTTTCTTTCTGTATGAATCCTTATGTTATAGCTGTTAATCATAGTCAAGTTGACATTCTTGAGATTATCCTGTTGTTACCACAGTCTTTTGGAACTTAATATAAGCTGTGAAATAGCAAAAAGGCAGGGCAACAAGGAGATGGAGAGGTGTGAATCTAGAGACTGATATAATTTATATCCTGGATTCATTGCCTCTATCGGGAATCAATTTTAGGTTGGTAATCCTTTCTGTGTGCATGTAGAAATAATGTCTTTGTAATGATCATAGTGGCCTAATTAAAACCAGTGCTTCTGATTTTTCCCAGAAAACAGTTTTTTTAAAAATGTGCCAGAATTCCTGTGTTGTGAATAATGTTTTTAATAACTTTTTATTCAATCAGACTTTTCTTTTTATTGAAATAGGTACTATTACCAAAGGGGTATTTTGGCTAAAGTGGAAGGTCAGCGCTTGGTATATCAATTTAAGGAAATGCCAAAAGACCTTATTTACATAGATGATGAAGATCCAAGTTCCAGTTTAGAATCTTCAGATCCATCATTGTTATCTTCAACAACCACTTCTAGTAGAAACCAACCCAGCAAATCCAGAGTGTCTTCAAGTCCAGGGATAAAGGGAGGATCCACCACTGTTCTGAAACCAGGGAATTCTAAATCTGCAAAACCCAAAGAGCCTGGGGAAGCCACACAGACACACCTGTCTGGTCTGTCGCCTGAGGTTGTGAGGACAGTTCAGTCATCACAGGCTCCACATCCTGTCCAGCTCTTTCGGACTGTTCACCTTATGCAGCCAATACAAGCTGTTCCAGAAGGTCAAGGAGCTGTAACCAGTAATATGCAAGATGAAACATTAAATTCTTCTCTTCAAAATATTAGGTAATAAATAGGTTACTTAATTATAGACTATTGAACAGTAGATTATTAGGCCTTATTTGTACATGTGTGGCGGGGTCTGAAATTATGTAGACCTCAAGCCAGATTATAGAGGCCATAAATCTTATCATTTTTAGGGCTAGCCTAAGTTGCATGGGGGTGAGAGGGAAGGGGGCGGGCTAGGCAGGTATTTAGGATATTGTACCTACCACAAGTATCAATCTGGTATAATTACATGATTTTCATTTTTTAGTTTATTGTTTTACCTATCCTTCCTAGTACAACTTAACATACCTGGATTAAACCAGACTAGGTATGATACAAATACATAAAAATCCATATACAAAGCTTAGAAGGTTTCCTTTGCATCAGATAGAACTGATGAGGATCAAGCAAAACAGGCATTCATAGCCTTACAGGTGGCTAGGTGGCTCAGTGGATAGGGCACTGGGCCTCGAGTCAGGAAGGACTTGAGTTCAAATCCAGCCTCTTAGCAGCTGTGTGACCCTGGGTAAGTGGCTTAATTTTGGGCAGCTAGGTGGTCCAGTGAATAATGCTCATGCCTGGAGTCAGGAAGACTCATCTTCCTGAGTTCAAATTGGCCTCAGACATTTACTAGCTGCATGGCCCTGGGCAAGTCACTTTACCCTGTTTACCTCAGTTCTTCATCTGTTAAAATGAGCTGGAGATGGAAATGGCAAATCACCTCAGTATCTTTGCCAAGAAAATCCCAAATAGGGTCATGAAGAGTTGGGCATGACCAAAAAAGGACTTAATAACAACATATCCTTATAAATTACCCTTATTGAGAGCCTTTTCAATTTATATTTAATCCCAAGATGATCTTTTTTGGTGGAGAGATAACATTATAGCTTTGCTAAATGGTCCAGGTAAACTAGATGATCATATAATTAGGGGTTGGTAACTAGGGTTGCATTATATTCCTTTCATTTACAGAGGATTTTTTAATTATTCAGTAGGAGTTGAAAGAAAAAAATTTTTTTTAAATATCTGAAAGATTTTCCTCCCTGTCCCAGATAAGATGTGAACCAGCACAGTGGCAAAAAGTCCATTTCTGTTTGGACTAATCTTTTGTATAAATAAGGGAAGCAGCATGACATTTCCTTGTAGATTTGGGGAATGAAAAGAAGGGGAGAAGATAAGACAACTGGATCTTTTAGTGTGGCTTTGTTATTTTGCTTAAACTGTTGTCTGTTTCCATGGTTCAACTGTCTTTGAGCCCAAAGATAACTGTTTCTGGTGAAAAAAAAAATTGTGGATTATTTTACACTATTTTGGTGATGAAAAGATTTCTTTAGATTCCCACACTTGTGTGTTTCAGATCAGTTCAGTATATAAATTTTAGATCTGTAGAATCAACATTTGATTTAAACTAATTTCAGTTGTGGAATTGAGGGTGAATAATACTTTGAAGCTAGTGTGCAAATTTAACTTCATTTTGTGATATTCTAAGCCAGAGTATCTATGCAAGAATCATATTTTTAGGCTCATTTTAACAAAGATTTTTTTGAGCAAGGATATGTTGTCTAAACGATAGAAGATAAACCGCTTGATTTTTGTGCTTTTATCCCTTATACCTTACTTGGTGCCTGCTACCTAGCTGACTCTTACTTAATAAATGCTTATTTGATTGGCTGATTAAAAAGTGGCACTATATGATTAAAATATTGAAAGATTTCAACCTCATTTTGAGTGATAAACTTTTAAACATTGGATGCTGGGAAACTAACTTAATTGACTTAGAAGTGAGAGGAAAGTCAGATTCTTTCGATTTTAGTTGAACAGGAATGAAAACTGTGTTATTTATGGAGTACTCATCTGTCCCTTCTTCCTTTTACTTTTGGAGGTTTTTTTTTTTTAAAAGGAGTTATTGGTTTTCTTGGCAATTGATTGAATGGTTAGTGAGTGTGTGCTGTTCCCTCTTCTTCACCTCTTGGCATTCTGAACCTTTGGGAATGTTTGTGCTTTTTGGGGATACAGTGGCCATGGCTAGTCATTTGCTTATCTGTTTCTTCAATTCTCCTTTTAAGCATAATAAAAATATTTCTTCTTAGATCTTGAGAATAAATCCTAGTTTTCAAAGAGAAGTGGAATATTGCACTTACTATGATAGTAAAATTCTGTGCCAAAAGTTAAAATAACATAATTGTCATATTGGGTCATACTTGGTCTGACAAAAACTTTCTAGAATATCAATTCCAAATGTGAAGAATGTTCCCAAAATATTTCAGTTTCTCCAACTCATTATGGATTTCTCATCCATTAATTTACCTCATTTTATTTTAGAGATTATTTCTGATTTTAGCTTTTTAGGGTAATGAATGCTAAATTTCCTGTTTACTTATATGAAGCAGTATTTTCTAAAATTCTAATTTATTTTATTGTTTCTTTCTTTGTTATTTTTGTTATTTTTCTTCTTGCTCCCAGCTCTTCTTGAGAGATTCCTGCATATATGGAGCTTAAAAGTTGATTGAATTGAGGGAAAAAGAAAGTCTCTTTAATTAAAAAATTAAAAAGTACCTATGATTAAAGCTCATAAATTTTAGTTATAGTATAGTCCTTTGAGATTTTATACTTTTTGTTTTTGTTTTATACTTTACACGGTTCCAAAAGCATTGGTTTTGGCTTTTGAATCCACAGAAGATGTGTAGTGAACTAGGAGGGAGGAGGTGTCTCTTGCAGAAGAGTCATTCAAGCTTTAGGAACCTGATAAAATAGTAGCAAAAAGTGACAGACAGCTCACAGATTTGAATATCAGAACATTTTTAGAAAAGTAGATCCAAGAACTGTCATTATTGCTATCAGGACCACTTAATTTAGGGGCAAATATTCTTATAAATAACAGTTGCTGAGGGTACAACTATATTACAGGGTGTTCAAAACTAGTCATTCCAGTTACATGATGTATACTTTCTACAGTTAGCAATGTGCTAATTTTTTTTATCCTTCCACCTAGAGACATTTGTATAAAGGCCAACACTTTTTTTTTTATGAAGTAAAGACAATCAGAAAAGGATGGAAATAGTTAAAGATGAAGGAGGAAAATCAAGAGAGAACGGCCTCGTGCAAAACAGGGGAGGTGAATATATCCAGAAGCTGAGGATAGTCAGTAATGGTTAAGCTGCAGAGAAGCTGAGAAGGATGAGGAATGAGAACAGGTCTATAGATTTGGAAATAATGATATAATTAATGACTTGAGAAGGCAGTTCAAGTAGAAGCATTGTTAGGGAGCCGTACTGTAAGAGATTTGAGAAGGATGGATATTGGTGGGTTAGGAAGAGCAACAGTTGAGTATAGATTGCTTTTAAAAATGTTTTATGCGTTTTTATAATAACTACTTTCCAATAAATCATTCCCTGTAGTTTTCTCTTTTCTCCCCTCCTCACTCCTGACCTAGTTAAGGAAGTGGACAAAATTCTCTACTTTGTGCACCACCACTTTTCAGAGTGTAGGAAAAAAATTGTTCTCTTTAGTTATCTGGAATGTACATTATTGTAGTTGATCTGAATTGTTTTGTAGTTTAGTCTTATCCTCGTTTATTTGTAACTATTATTAGTTATTGTGAGTATATTCTCCTAGGTTGTCTTTTTGTTCTGTTTGTTCATACAAATCTCATTTCTGAGTTCCTCATATTGGCCATTGTTCAGGGCACAATATTTTCTTATGTTCATATTCTATAATTTTTTAGCCATTCCCTCACTGTTGTTCAGTTATTTTTCAGTCCTGTCTGACTGACTCTTAGCCATTGGGGTTTTTCTTGGCAGAGATGCAGTTTGCCATTTCCTTCTCCAGCTAATTTTACAGATGAGGAAACTGAGGCAAACAGGGTTAAGTAACTTTTCCAAGGTCATACAGTTAGTAAGTGTGTGAGGCCAGATTTGAATTTGACAAGTCTTTCTGACTCTGGATTTGGCACTCTATCCACTGTACCACCTATCTGCCCCATTCTCTAATGGATAGGCATGAAACTTGCAAATTTTTGCAACTATGAAAAGAATTTCTATGAATATTTATTATGGTTTACTTTAGCAAGAAGTTTGGTAAGAGGGAACCTAAATATAGCATGGCAGCTTGATGGAATAGGAGAGTCAAAGGAATGCTTTTACAAGATTGAGGAGATGTAAAGATTTTTGTGGTCTAGAAGGAGCCAGTGCAGAAGTAATTTTCAAATACATGAAAGCATTGTCATAAATTAGGCTTATTGTCCTTGGCCCAAGAGGTCAGGACTAGGTTTAATGGTGGAAGTTACGGAGAGGTGATTTCTCTCTATAAAAGTAAAATAGAGTATTTTGTAAGGAAAGGGAGTAACTTGTCCCAGGAGGTCATTGAGCATAGACTAGTTGACCACTTGTTAGGGATGTTGTAGAAGACATAAATGATTTGGGTAGGGGTTTGACTAGATGAGCCTCTGTGGGTCCTTTCTGTCTCTGTCGAAGAGAATTGAGGCTGGGGCTGCTTAGGTGGAAGTTACCTCTCTTTCATCATGTCACTTTAAGTCTGTTTTAGTATAACCTGTTTAGCAGTATTCTTTTTTATGTATCTCTCTTAAATTGCTGGATTCAAATAATTTTTCCACATTGTATAAGGATGAGGCTTTGTGACTTTGAGAATCCTACATTGCTTGCTTTTCTCTTGGTTTATTTCCCCTCCTTTTTCCTCCTGCTTTGAGGGATGCCAGATAAAATGCAAAGATGGTGGCATTGGATGTTTCTGGTGCATCTTTGAAGCCTTATTGTTGGAAGTTACAGGTGCAACTCCTGGGTATGGATCTGACTTCTGGCTATTCCTTCCCCTTGCCTAAGAAACTTCACTTCCCCAAGTTTTTTTTTTTTTAAAGCCCATAGCTCTTGGCAGTTGTTTTTTGAGTCCCTTCCGATGACCAGTGTTTCAGACCACTGGAGACTTTGAGATACACTTTTTTGTCTCCTACTTTAACTTGTCATTCATTCCCCTTCATTCTTCCAGCATTTGTTCTTCTGTATGTTTTCTCCATTCCAAAATAAATCCATGTCATAGAATCACGTGTTTAGAGCTGGAGAAGCCCCAAAGAGAATTGAGTCCAGGCACTCTAAAGAGGCACATGGATAAGATTTCAGAGGGCCTTTGAACTTGGATGGGTAAAAGAGTTACATCTCTATTTTCATTAACCTGTAACTGAAATTTAGTATTTCTTTCCATCTGATTTAAATAAAAAAATTATTCTGATAACAGGGTCATAGGTTTCACTTGACTGCCAAAGGGGGTGTTCATGACACAGAAGAGTTAAGAACCCCACTTTAAACAGTAGAAGAAGCTGAGGACCTCAGACTAATTTTAATTTGCCCAGTGTCACCCAGTAAGTGACAGAGCTGGTATATGATTGCAGGTTCACAACTTTCACTTTAACTAAAATAAATAGAACCCATTTAAAAATGTTTAACGTGATAATGTAAAGGAAATCTATTTTAACTATCCATAATAATGGACATAGAGTTGCTGTTAATACAAATCAAATAAAAATTTTATTCGGTTTTCAATACATCAAATTTTCTTTGTTCATCTTCATAGGCTTATATTACAGATATGGAAATTTAGTACAATGTACCTTGGGGACAAAAAGACACCAAGAAGTGGAGAAAGTGTCCTTGAAACATACTGGCATTGAGGCAGCCAGTGGCCCAATGGATAAATTGCCAGGCCTGGAGTTAGTAACATACCCGAGTTCAAATTCAGCCTTGGCACTTTGCTGTGTGACCTTGGGCAAATTACTTACCTTCTGTTTTCTCAGTTTCCTCATTTGTAAGACAGACATAATAGCATCTGCCTTCCAGGGTTGTTGTGAGGATCAAATCAGATAATAGTTGTAAAATCCTTAGCAAAGTACCTGGCACATAATGAATGCTATATAAATGTTTGTTAATTAACTATTACTGTTATTTCGAAGTAATAAGGGGAAGTCAGCTAGGGATTAGAAACTTGCTAAAATCATTTGTTACAATGTAGCAAAGTACTATATTCCCTATGGATGTTCCTCTTCTTTTTCTGCTTCTATCAGATATAGTAGTTAATACCTGCAATTTCTGAAAATTTGAAATTTACCCTATACCCACATACACAAAACTTGTAATCTTATTGATACAATGTAATATAGTTATTTGTAACAGCTTAGCTGTTAGCTAGTTGAATTAACAATCATATTACCTTCATAAGTGGCTAATTTAGAATAACATGTTGTCTCTACAGAATACTTACCCTTACATCCAACTTAATGATCTTTGGGAGGAACCCAGCTGAGTTTCAGATTCTCAGCTTTATCTGCTACATTTGTATCTTACATTAAAAATGCCAAATTTTGATTCTCTATAGTTTATGTTCTTGTGAACAATACTGTTACTGGTTATTTGGTAGTTAGTAAAGGTTTTTTGATCTACTGTATGAGTATCTGGTGAGGATAGCAGAATTAAATATGTTTAATGTAATTGAAAAGCAAATCCAAGAATCCTTCCACAAAATGTGATCTTAAAGTTATGGTGACTGGTTGCTTGGAGAGGGGAAGAAAAGAAAATGAGATTGGAGCAAGGGAGGAGAGAACATTCCAGGGAATGGAGAGTAGCCATTGAAAAGGCCATAGAATGGAGATGATAGAGTATTTTTTGCAAGCAACAGCAAAGAGGCTGGTGGTGTTACTGTATGGTGTTACTCACCATGTAGAGTACATGGTGGTTAGTAAATTGTAAGAAGACTAGAAAGGTAGGAAGAGGCCATGCTGTGAAGGACTTCAAATTCCAAACAGAGCACTTTTACATTTGCTCTGAGAGGTAATTGGAATTTACTGAATTGGAGTGGGGGTGGGGAGGTGACTTGACAGCTGGGTGGAGGGTGGACTCTAGAGGGGAGAGACTTGAGGCACAGAGACCAATAAGAAGGCTTCAGTAGGATGATGAGGAAACTGCATCAGGGTGGTGGCTATGTGAGTGGAAAGAAAGATAACATAAAAGAAATTTAGGAATTATAAGGTGAAAAAAAATGTTTTTAATGAGAACAATCATCACTTAAGTTTTCTCAGGTTTTCTATATTTTATAGTCTTAATGGGTGTCTCCCTCAGCATTCATAAGGGGGTGTGGGGCACACTGGTTATATAACTTATTCCTGCCAAAGAATGACATTTAAAAAGAATCTGCCTAGTAAGCATAATTTTTCATTTTAAAAGACATTAACTATATCTGGATGTGTTTTCATTTTTCTTGCTTCTGTTCTGGAATTTCAACAGGGCTCTTCAGACTCCTACCCAAGTTCCTGTGGTGGTTTCTCCTGGGAATCAGCAGTTGCATACAGTCACACTCCAGACAGTGCCACTCACAACAGTCATAGCCAGCACAGATCCAGCATCAGCAACTGGATCTCAGAAATTTATTTTACAAGCCATCCCATCATCACAGCCTATGACTGTCCTGAAAGAAAATGTCATGCTGCAGTCCCCAAAGCCAGGCTCTCCTCCTTCATCTATTGTTTTCAGTCCTGCCCATGTACAACAAGTTCTTACAAGCAACGTCCAGACCATTTGCAATGGGACAGTCAGTGTGACCTCATCTCCGTCTTTTAGTGCTACTACTCCTGTGGTGACCTTTTCCCCTCGGAATTCACAGCTGGTTGCTCACCCACCAGGCACAGTGATCACTTCAGTAATCAAAGCACAGGACACAAAAGAAACTGTTATACAAGAAATGATGAAACAGGAGGTGGAAGATACCAGGATAGAAGACCTTGAACAAGCAGAGCAGAATATTGAGCTGCAGCCACAGCCCATTGTGGTGATGGTGTCAAGTTCCAATGGATTCCCACCCCAGGTGGCTGTGAAAAGTGAACAGTTGGAGCCCCATTCTTATTAATATACCAAACGAATTATGGATGATTTATTTTTTAAATTACTGCAACATTTTTTTGGTTATATATAAAGGATTTGATTCTGAAGCAAATGTTAGCCCCATAATTTTGGCAGTTATTAGTCATAACTTAGTTGTGCTTTCTGTTAAATGTTGAAAACCAACAAAAAAAATGCTGCACCTGCTCCAAAGACATATTTTAGAATTAAAGCATGAAGGAACATGCATTTTATATTATGAAGGCTTTCTTTTGAGATCTTTGTCTCAATTGCTAGTTGTTTTTTTTTTTTTTAAATCTTCTTTCTGATTCTACATTATGATAGCTTTTCTGTTTCCTGTGTAAATATGTTAGTTAAATTTAAGGCAACAGTGAGTTTATATAGAAACTATGTTCATTCCACTTGTATAAAGTTTAACGCTAGCAAATACCAAGTGACCTGTTTCATGACATATATTTTTAAGATTGCTTTCAGCTGCCCATCTGCTTTCCATTGGTAACACAGAATGCCACAAAGGATTGGTGTGCAAAATGTAAAATGGAAAGGAAAAAAAAAAAGCTCAGTCTTGAATCTGGGCTGCTTTGCAAGTAGTACCTGCAAGGGCAGCCCAGAACTATGCTGGAGTGGTTTAGTCTGGACTTTTACTCTGTGTGACCTGGGGCACATCAATTAATTGTTCTGTGTTTGTTTCTTCATCTGGGTAATTAGGTCATCTTTAAGGCTGTGGCCAGTTCTCATGATGTAAACTCCACACTCCCATAGGACAAAAAAATTGCTATATCTGTTAACATTTTATCAAGTTGAGCTTTAGCTCTAAAATATTCAGATTTCAATAGTCTCATACTAAACATTTTTATTATCATTTAAAACATCAAGTTATTATAAATTATACCTGAGGAAAAAAACCAATGTAGTAGTTCTTGATCAGCATTTTTTTTTTTTTTTTTTGCCAAATATACATATGTTCTACCTAGATACTTTGGAGATTCATTAACACCTTAGACTACTGAGTGGCATTTATTAAATGATGGCCATGATTTACTATATGATATATACTAGTGGTCTGAATAAGCAGGAGAGGGGGGTACCTTTCCTAAGTGCCTACTTAATTTTATTGAAAAATTCTGGCCTTCGGCCAATCTGGCTCACTTGTCAATAGCTTATAAAAATTTAACTTTTCTGTTCCTGATCTTTATGTAATGGAGATGGGGGGTAGGGGTGGGAATTGTATACATATATATATATATACACACACACACGCACACACACACACACATGCATACACACATAAATGCATACGTATCCAGGCTTTTGAAAATGGAGTAGTTTTAGAATACTTTTTCAGCTGTAAATATTGTACATTTAATTTCACAAGAAAAAATGAAGTTTTCAGCAAATTTATTTCCTAGTATAGAGATTTTTATAGATGAAAAATCATTGTTTAGAGGCCTAATGTTATATGGATTCATATTATTACAGAGTGAATTTGTATTTAAAGACAAATGAAAAAATTTTGAAATTGCTAAATCTTTTGTATTTTAATTGGTTTATTATTGAATAAATCATATGAAAAGTTGAAGTATTCTTGTTTGTTTTTAGGACAGGAAACTTATTTTTTAAAATTGTACATTGGAGACAGTTTACAATATAAAATTTATACACAGAAAACTATTAAGCACAGTATTTTGTTAATATCCCAAATAAGAAGGATTACATCTCATACAGTAGATTACAGTAGGTACTGAAATCAATCATTCTAGATAGTGAAATACAATTGTCTTTTACAATGATGCAAAAATAGCTTTTTACCTAACACTAAGTAGTCTGCTCTTTAAGGCTATCTCTTTATTTGCCAGTCTCCAAAACCATCTCCTTCATCATTTCATTCAGCAAAATAGTATTCCATCACATTCATAATTTTTTTTGCCATTTCCCAACTAGACACCCTCTCAGATTCCAAATCTTGAGCATTAGTGTTAAATGTTGATTTTTTTTCCTGTTTAATGATCGGTTTTATGTCAGAATTGTCTAACACTTCACTAAAAATCAAGCATGTTGAAGTATTAATAGAACCAATAGAGATTTACTAAAGGATTGACTGCTTTGATAGACAACCTGAGCATGCTGTGTCAAAATCCAGCTAGCAATTATAAAGGTCTTTTAAGAATAACTCTTTACTTGTACGGTGCCGCCTTCCAGTAGCAAAATCGGGATGATAAACTTGTGCACTAGTGCTGTAAGCAAAGCAATTAGCGATCATCTTTCTGCTCCTTTACCAGATGGGCAAACAGGGCTAAAGAAAGTAAAATCTCTTCTGGGATTCAAACCTAAGCCGCCTTACTCCAAATCCAGAGTTAAAACTGACAAAACAGAAAAAATGATAGGTTGATTTGCTTCGTCGTTTACTTTTCCTTCTGAACCCGCCATTCAGGGGTAGGCTCAGGTGACCTCAAAGGCTCCACATTAAACTTAAAAACAGCTGGTGATGTTTGTTTTCACAGTATGTCTACAAAAGTTTCTGGGCAATTTTAATAAGGTGTATTCCAAATTGCCTTATTAATTTCACACAATTAAAGATTAAACTCACGTAGATTCTGGAGATCCCCTGTACTTCCAAGCTACCTGCAAAAGGAGTGTGTGCCCATGGTGGGGGAGGGGGGAGGGAGAGAGAAGCGGGCCCTAGTTTTAAATAGCCCCCCGGAGCTCGACCCTTCGCCACCCTTCTGGCACTCCGGACCATCTTAGGAACATCGACTCTGACCGAAAAGCGATCGTAAAGCGTCCCCCTGCCCAAACTTTAGGGATAAAGCCCAGGAGGCCGAAGTAAGCCGGGGAAGAAACTGCCTTCCAAGCTAGGAGGCTTTCCACGCAAGGTTCGGATCGCTTTCCCCTGCTCCTTTACTTTTGTTTTTCCTTTCCCCCCCCCATTAAAATTCGAGGGAACGGTTATTAGCTCCGACGTCTCTGGAAAGTGAGAGACAGCACGAGCTCGGTGTGAGAAACGGAAGCTGGACCTCATATCACGGTCCAAAGCTGAGAGGAAAAGGACGCAGAAGAAATCGGAAATACCGCGCTCAATACCCGGAAGTCAAAGCTCCCACTGCCCCTCCCCCCAACCCCGTAAGGTCCCGGATGTAGAGTAGCTCTCGGGCCTGTTGCCCGGGAAAACACGAGATCGTGGAATGGTGACGTAACACGCCAGGCGGTGTCCTAGCGCGTTCTGTGAGCCAGGACGTGTAGGGGTGGTGGCTGTGAGGTCGGAAGTTGCACGTGTTGCGCTCACGGCTGTATTTCACTAGGGAACCCAGCTCCCTGCGCGTCAGTCTGTCTGTATATTAGCACGCCAGCCAGCCTGCTTCTGTCTATCTACCAGCCTACCCTTCTAACTTACTGTCTAACTTTCTTCCCTTACTAGCTGGCTGTGTGACTCTAGGCATGTCTCGTAATCCATGTCAGCTTTAGTTTCTTAAGCTGAAAAATGGGAATCAGTAAAATGGGAATCATAAAAGCATCTCCTTTATAGGCTTGTTGTGAGGCTCTAATGAGATATTATTTGTAAAGCACCTGGCACAGAGCAGCCACAAAATAAATATTATTCGTCTTTTCACGTGCAGTCATCAAAGCCTCGAAGCCATCCTCTACACTCTATCTCTTAGAATTATTATCTCCCTTCAAGGCTTAGCTTGAATCCCCTTTCATAAAAGGCCTTTTCTGAACCCTGGTAGCCAGTCAACTGGCATTTATCACTCCCCTGCAAGTGTCTACTCACTCTTCTCCCCCAAATATTCATTTGTGCATATTTTACATTCACTCGTGTATGTTATTTCCTCTAATAATAAGGTCTTTATAGGCAACGACTACAAAGTTTGGCACATAGTAGGCTTTTAAGGTCTACTGATTAATTTGTTTTGTTCTGAATCACCCAGCTATAAATGTCAAGAGTGGGATATGGACCTTTATCTTCCTGTCTCCAAGCCCACACTCTTTACAGTATCCCATTCGTTGTTCTTGCAGGCACAATAAAATCCCATCACAATTTATTCAGCCTTTCCCCCATTCATTAGGAACTGAATTTGTTTCCAGTTTTTTTGCCAGCATGGAAAGCACTGCTACAAATATTTTGGTGCATTTTTTCCTGTTTGACTTCCTTGAGTAGTGGAATCAAAGGATATGTGTAGTTTCGCCCTTATTTAAGCATCAATTCAAATAACTTATCACGATGGAGCCAGCAACGATCCTGTATTACTGTGCGTGTTCCGCCTTCCCGGTCCCCTCTCGACCCCCCCCCCCGCCCAACTCTCTAATATTTACGGTTACTGTCCTCTTTATGTCAGGCGAAACTTTGGAGTTTTAATTTTCAATTTTCCGCCCAACTAGTAATAATTTGGGGTATTTTTCATGATTATTGATTTATTCTGGCTACGGTTTATAGCCTTTGACCTCTGACCAATGGGAGGAGCAGACCAAACTCTGGTATATTCCTAACAGTCCAAGGAGGGACTTTCCGAAAATCTCGGCGGCGGGGGTGGGGTGGGAGCTAGACTGAGGTGGGGGAGGGGAGGGGTGGTGCTAAGAGCGAGGCGGGGCCGGCGTCGCTGAGCGTGTGTAGCGCAGTGGGTTACCTTAGTAACATGGCGGGAGGTGGGACTCCAGTGATGCCGGCCGGCCTCCGGGTTCCCGTCAGCCCTCGCGCCTGCACCCCCTCGTCCCCTCTTCCCCTCACGCTAGCTCTTCTCACTGGCTCCTCCGGACGGAAGCTTGCTGGGTGTTTCTCCAGAAGTTTCCCCCCTGGGCGGCGGCAGAGACAGCGCGAAGTATGGCGGCGGCGGCGGCGGCAGGATCTGCATCGGCGTCGGGGTGAGTGCTCCCGGCCCAGGGCATCCTGGCCCCCTTCCCCGGCTCTGCCCTTTTTCCCCTGTGCTTCCCACTCTGATAACCGTCGCTGACGTGATTGTCTCCCCGGCAGGTTGTTCCCACCCCTGTCGGACGGGCAGATCGACGAGGACCCCCAGGCGGCCGCCGAGGTGAGAGAAGCCGGGGTGACAGGCTGACCGTGTCCTCGCCGTCCCCTGCCCCCTCCCAGCCCCTCCCCCCTCCCCGCTGACAGGTGTCAAGAGAAAGTCATCTCCCCGCAGCGGACCGGGAAAAAGAGCCACCGCGGACTTGGGGGCCACCCCCTCGCCCCCAGCCCCTGGCACAGGGCAGGCGCTTAATCAGTAACCTGTTGGATCACTTGTATTACGTGCAAGGCGCCAGGGTTTAAAGGGGGGAGGCCACTTCTCTTACCCCACCTTATGCTTTGGAACCAGCAGTTGTACCTTGTCTTATCCTCATCCGTTTTTAAAGAATCACTTCTCAACAACTCCCTCCTCCCTTAATTTCCTAGTTAAGGGGGTAAAAAATAGTTAAGCAGATCCCTTGTTGACAGTACAGCCACTTTTTACTTTTGTGGAGAAAATAACTTAGAGTTTTCTTCTAAGTGTCTTGGTGTGAGTAAATCGTGGGTTGGTGTGATTTTGAGTGAGAGAAGAATATTAATTCATTCGCTATTATTAAGTGTGCACTCTGCAAGCCATTGAGGAGATTGAGAGAGTTTCACATTTCCCGGCCCCCCCTTCACCCCATGGAGCTTATGGTTGCTCAGGGGGATACAAAACATAAATAAACAGTATAATGTAGTGAAAGGATCTAGACGTGGAATCAGGAGACCTGGGTTCAGACTTCTATTGACTAGCAGTTTGGACTTATGTAAATCACTTAACTTTTCTGAGCCATTTTCTTCCTTTGTAAAATTTGTACTTATGTCTTAGAAAATTGGGAGGAAAGAACTTTGTGAAGCTGGAAGTACATATAGAATCATGGGTTGTTATTTCTTTTTCAGTGGAAAATTTTATGTTCTTTTTTAATTTCATGTAAAAACAATTTTTAATATTTGTTTTTCAAAATTTGAGTTTCAAATTCTCTTCTTCCCCTTTCCATTCCTTGAGAAAGCAGGCAATTTGTTATAGATTATACATGTACAGTCATGCAAAACATTTTTCCGTATTAGCCATATTGTGAAAGAAAACACACCAAAAAACCCAAGAAAAATAAAGTTGAAAAAAAAATATGCTTTGATCTGCATTCAGATTCCATAGGTTCTTTCTCTGGAGGTGGATACCGTTTTTCATCATGAGTCCTTTGGAATTGTCTTGGGACATTGTATTCCTGAGAATAGTTAAATCATTCACAGTTGATCATCATACAGTATTGCTGTTGTTATGCAATGTTCTTTTGGTTCTCACTTCACTCTGCATCAGTTCATAAAAGTCTTAGGTTTTTTCAAAACTGTGCTGCGCCCCATTTCTTAGAGCACAATAGTATTCCATCACAATCATATATCACAACTTGTTTGGCCATTCCCCAGTTGATGGACATCCCTTCAATTTCCAATTCTTTGTCAACACAAAAAGAGCTGCTCTAAGTATTTTTGTACATATAGGTCCTTTTTCCTTTTTTTTTTGAATCTCTTTGGGATACATACCTAGTAGTGCCATTGTTGGGTCGAAGGGTATGTACACTATTTCTTAGCCAATGCCAGAATGTTTTAATGATTACTAATTTGTAATCTAGTTTGAGATCTGCCACTACTAGGCCATCTTCACTTTTCCATTGATTCCCTTGATATTCTTGAGCATTTGTTCTTCCAGATGAATTTTGTCATTTTTTCTATCTCTATAAATTTTTTTTGTAATTTGATTGGTATGGCACTGAATAAGCAAATTAAGGTAGGATTGCTATTTTTATTATTCAGTTGACCTACTCATGAGCAATTAATATTTCTCCAATTTTTTAGATTTGACTTTATGTGAAAAGTGTTTTATAGGTTATTATTTTTAACATTAAGTTGTACATAAATGAAGGCTTCATGTTGCTATTGATGGAAGTAATTACTGTGATTATATTTTTGTAATGCTTTAAGGTTTATTTCAAAGTGCTTTTTGCTCCAATAGTTTTACTTTGTTTTACAGAAAAATAGAGTAAGTTTGATTAAATGTTAGATTCAACATTTGTCTGTTTAAAAAAAATTGACTAGATGTGAATATATATTGTTGTACACTGAAATCCCTGATATGTGTGTGTGCTTGATTTTTTCAGTGGTTGATATTCAGTGGAATAAACTGAAAGTACTTTATGAAACCAACTCTTTATCCAGTAAGTTTTAAATTTTTGTTGCAAAAAGCCTGGAAGATTTCATAGGAAGTATGCTTTTATACTATTACAAACAGTAGAAATTCCTTTAGGTATAATTACTTATTTTATGTCTGGTGATTGAGGTAAAATTCTTATGAGTATTTACCCGAGAATAGTCTGCAAATCTGAATAGGTTTTCACAGAATCTCAGTGATAGAAAGGACCTTAGAAGATATCTAGTCCCTCTGGTACCTGAACACACTTGACCTCATCCTATGATGATGATTCATTTTTTTTCACTTGAAGATCTCCAGTCATGATGTACTTCTAAAGCAGCTTATTCTACTCTTGTTCAGCTTTAAATGTTAAGAAGCTTTTCCTTACATCTAGCCAAATCTCTTTTTGTAACCTCTTGTTGCTCCTGTTTTTTGCCTTTTGGGGCTATACTGTCTAAAAGTCTAAATGTTCTTCAATGAGAAAGACATGCAACTATTAATATGGCCTCCTAAGTCTTCATTTCATTTTTAACTGATCCTTACATTACAAAGTTTCTGGACCTTTCACCAGTTGGTATGTCTTTCCCTGGAATATTTCTGGTGTGTCTTTAAAATGTGATACTGCAAACTGGTCACAATATTCCAGATGTACCTCTGACCAGGCGAAGGTACAGTAAGATGTAATTTACAGTTTAGGACATTGTACTAATTTAATGGAACCTAAGGTTTTGTTATTTGTTTGGATGCCATTTCACACTGTTGACTCACATAGAATGTAAACCCCCAGACAGCATGGACTGTTTAGTTTTTTTCCTGTATATCACTGACTCCTAACATGGTTCCTGGCACTTAGTAGGAGATTAATACATTTTTGTTGAATGAATGATTTGACAATGTCCACAGAAAGTAAGCTTTTACACATAAGTTTTTATAAGCTATGCCTTCTGTTTTTTGTTAAAGCAGTTAATTATTTGAACCTAAGTGTGAGACTTTACATTTTTCCCGATAAAATTTCTTCTTTGAAGAACAACTTCTTCATTGTTCTAGTGTTTAACCTTTTTCTTGGGTACTGACATTGCCATACTGTATGTTATTTATGCATACCAAATTTGTGTCATCTGAAGATTTGGTAAGCAACCTACCTATGTTTTTACCTATGTCATTGATGAAAATAATGGACAGGACAGAATCAAGGAGAGATCCTTGAGAGTTAACTCCAGATAAGTTGAGTAGAGTAGAGACTTATCTCCAGATTGATAGTGCTCCTATTACTGTTCTTTGGGTCCATTCCATCAACCAATTCCAAATCCTTTTGTAGTTAATGTTTGTCTTATATAAGGTATATGACCCTTTAACTAAATTGTAGCAAATCAAATATTCAATAGTTACGTAAAATGATTTGCAAATATTAAGTGAAGTGCTGTGTAAGTGAAAGTTACTGATTTGACCTTAATTTTAAAAAGTATTATTAGCTTTTGCTGATTTGGGCTTTTCCTATTTTAAAAATTATTATTAGCTTTTGCTGATTTGGGCTTTACCTCTGCTTCTCGGGCTTACCAGGAATTTCTTCTTTGTAGCATTCTCAGCTTTATTATGTTTCTAAGTGAGATGCATTATAGTGGAACATAGCAGGTGTTAACATTTTTTGAAGTCTTAAAAATTGGAGGGGATGGAAGGTAGATGGGATGGGCTAGTAGGTGTAAAATTTTTAAGTTTTTATCTTAAGATCATTGTCCAAGAGAGCCATAAGTCCAAGAGAGTTCTTACATGGTAACTAGAGGAGTAATTGATCGTAGCATATGTGAAATTCCCTGTAATCTGCATTGATCTAATTGAATCTGTTAATTAAACATTAATCTGTTGAACCAACGTCTTGTTTCTGTCAAAGCCTTTGAAAGGTATTCATTTGTGGCACTATAAATTTTAAGTTTGCAAGAAGCAGGTTAATTTGGAAACTGCATACATTGCTGCCATTGTAAGGCTTTAATTCTGTTGAATGAAATTTTGGTTCCAAAGTACTTCTTGTCCTTAGATGTGTTTCAGTGTATGTTCATAGTGTAAGGAATAGCAACTCCTGTCACTGAAACATCGAAATTCTGAACATTTGCTTTCGATAAAATCCCACTGGGACAGACTTCTAGAATTTGTCTGAATTACTTGTATTGGTTGGAATTTTGTTACACTGCTTGCATTAGATTCATGATTTCTTAGTCTGAATTACTACATTGGTAACAATGAAATCAGCATCTGTTCAAGTATTCTAATAATGTTTTTTTTATTTAAAAAATTAAGTTATTTACTTTCCTGAAGGGCCATTTGGAGAGTACACAACTTAATAATATACTCAAATCATCAAAGAAAATTAAATTATGTTCCATATATTTTACTTACTAAGGCAAGGATAGATATATTGTAATGGAGAAAGTCCTGGAGATAGTGAGGCTTGCGTTTCATTCCAAGGTCCTAATATATAAAATGAAGGGGGTTGGAGTAAGTGAATAATAATGTCCTTTCTGGTTCTAATTCTATAACTTTTGGAAAGATTTTGAAAAGATTTAGCATCCTTGAGCTAAAAACACCATATTTCCTGAACTTTCTGATTTATTGAGATTTTATGCCACATGCTATAGGTTTATTAATTTCAAATAAATTTAGGGTTCTTAAAAACTTAAGAGATTGTGAATAGGTTGTTAATGTGCAGTAATTTCTCTTCATTTTATTTAAAGAATGATTGTTCTACATATCAGCTGTAATTAAGAAGTATTCATGATACCTTTGAGTGGGCTTGTATACTGAAATGAAAAGGTGTTTAACTCATGCTGTGTAGTATTATTGTAATATTGTATTACTGTATCAGGGAGTGTGGATGGTAGAAAGGAAACTGTACTTGGAGTCAGAAGATTTGTGTTTTAATCCTAGTTTTTTTGTTTATTAGCCTTTGGGCGAGTCACTTTGCTCCTGTTACCCTCATTATTTCATTTATAAAAATAGGACTCTTACCAATCTCACAGAACTGTTGAGAAGATCATATGAAATAATATGCCTAAAGTGATTTGTAAGCCTTGAAAAGGGGTTGGAAATAACTTTGTAGTCATCTTGGTCCTTGTCCTATTCATTAAAAGTTATAATTAAATTATAATATAAAATTGCAAAACTTTTATTATATTATATTGTGTTGTCAGGTGTGCATTGGAACCAACCATGCTTTGAATTGAGAGTTCAGGGAAAGTGGGGGAAAAATATTAAGATATCATACAGGGGTACCTTCCTAGAGATTCTTCCATATTCCAGAAGTATCAAGTTACTTGAGACTGTATATAGTATCATTAAATTAAACACATTTTTGTCCTGTCATGATTTAACAAATAGATTCTGTCTAGTGGAAAATCAGAATATAGTAATATAACTCGGACAAGATTAAGAAAGTAATTGCTATACTGTATTTATATCTCTGGCTCTAGTTATTGCAACAAACATTTATTGAGCAGTTACTCATTGTGAAGCCCTGTGTGCTGGTGCTTGGAGGTACCAAACAAGATAGATCCTGCCCTGAAAGAATTTACATTTTACTACAATCTATCTGTGATCCAATATTCTTTAAAAAAAGTATTTTTTTCAGTCAGCAGAAATCTGCTTTATTTTTTTCTCTCCCCCCCAATTGAGAACAAAAATATATTTAGTCAAGCAAAACAAATTTCTGTGTTGGCCAGGTCCAAAAAACTATTTGTTTTATTTTTTACTCTTTGAGACCTTCCCCTCTCTATGAGGAGGTGGTAGCATGTTTTATCATTAGTCCTCTGGGATCATTGTTGTTTCACTGATCGGGAGTTTTAATTTATTTCATATTTGTCTTTACCATTTTGTTATCATTGAATAAATTCTTCTGGTTCCATTTACTTCGCTCTCCATCAGGTCAAAAAGTCTTCCCAGGTTTTTCTGAAACCATCTCCTAAGTTATTTCTTACATGATAGTTGTATTCCATCACATTTACATGTCATAACTTGTTTGCCCATGATAGTGTCTTTAAAATAAATTTTAATTGATACATTTTGTTTTTAACATCACCATAGTTTTTCCCAGTTTCCATTCCTCTCCCAGAGAGCAATCACATATAACAAATGGAATTTTTTTAAAGACAAAGAAAAAGGAAAAAAAAATCCCAGCATAATTGATCAATATATTAAAAAAAAGTCTGAAAATATAGGCCAGAAAGTAAACCTTTTATGGACTTTCCACCTCTGTAAAGGCTTGGGTTGGGATTATCTTCTCATATTTCTTCTTTCAAACCATACTTTTTAAAAAGTAATTTTGAAATATTCAGCTTCAATTTGTGTGTGTTGTTTTTTTTTTCTTTACATTGTTGTCATTATTTATAATGATTTCTTGGCTCTGTTTACCTTACTCTGAATTAGTTCATGCAGATCTTTCCATGCTTCTCTGTATCCATCATATTCATCATTTCTGATAGCCCGTAGTGCATTACATTCATGTATCAGTTTGTTTAGCCATTTCCCAATTGATAGGCATCAACTTTGTTTTCATTTTTCTTCTGTTACAAAAAATGCTAATATAAGTGCTAATATAATTAGTGCTAATATGCTAACATACTACGACAAAGTGCTAATATAAATATAAATTTTGATGTATAATGGGGATTTTTCTTGTGCCTTCTTGGAGTAGAAGCCTAGTAATGGAATCTCTAGTCTAGATCAAAGTGTATTTTATTTAGTCACTTTATTTGCATAATTCCAAATTGATTTTCAAAATGGTTCTACTGTTTCACAGCTCTAAAGGCAGTGTGTTTAATGTGTCTGTCTTCCCAGAACCCCTCCAGCAATGACTGTTGTCACTAAGTGATATTCTTTTTAAAAAAAAATTATGTTTTTAGTTTTCAACATTCACTTTTATAAAATTTTGAGTTCTAAATCCCCCTCCTTCCTCAGGATGGCATGATATAAATGATACATGTACAGTCATATTAAACATATTTCCACATTGATCATGTTGTGAAAGAAGAATCAGAATAAAAGGAGAAAACCACAAGAAGGGAAAAACAACAAAAAAAAGAGAAAATAGTACGCTTTGATTTGCATTCAGACTCCATAGTTCTTTCTCTGGATATGGATAGAATTTTCCATCATGAGTCTTTTGGAATTGACTTAGATCATTGCATTGCTGAGAAGAGTTAAGTCCATCAAGGTCGGTCATCGAACAGTGTTGTTACTGTGTACAATGTTCTCCTGGTTCTGCTCAGTTCATTCAGCATCAGTTCATGCAAGTCTTTCCAGGTTTTTCTGAAATCTGCCTGTTCATCATTTCTTAGGGAACAGCAGTATTCTGTTACATTCATATACCACAACTTGTTCAGCCATTCTCTAATTGATGGGCATCCCCATAATTTCCAATTCTTTGCCACCACAAAAAGAGCTGCTATAAATATTTTTGTACATGTGAGTCTTTTTCCCATTTTTGTGATCTCTTTGGGATACAGACCTAGTAGTGGTATTGATGAATCAAGGGGTATGCACAGTTTTATAGCCCTTTGGGCATAGTTCCAAACTGCTCTGCAGAATAGTTGGATCAGTTCAGCTCCAACAACAATGCATTCATGTTCCAGTCTTCCCCACATCTTCTCCAATGTTTGTCATTTTCCTGTTTTGTCGTTAAGACAATGTTCTTAAAGATACTTTTTCTCCCTCCAATCCCTGCTTTTAGCAGTGATTAGCCAGAGAAAGTAAGGTGGGTAAGAGTGTGGAAGTTGAGGGAAATTGTGAGGAAAATTATTTTTAATACTTTTCTTATTGTTGGGGAGACAAGAGATTGTGTCATTAGACTTCTCTTTTCAAGAAAAATGTGCAAGCATGATAAATTGGTTCTTTCTGTAGAGTGGAAATTCTTAAAGAAAATTTGTGCTTTTTTTTTGGTATTTTAAAAAATCCTATGTCTTTGGTTTTTAAGATGTTTACTGAAGCATTCTTCATATTTTTATTTGAATTTATAGGCACTGACAAGAGCACTGGAAGAGAAACCGGATGATGCAGAATATTACTGCCAAAGAGCTTATGCCCACATTCTTCTGAAGAATTACTATGGTAACTCCCTTATGTAAGATAATGTGATTAGATAAAAGATAAGATCTCTATAACATGTCATAAATCAAATAATATTAGTGATTATCCTTAAGGATTAAAAATGTTTTTTCTTCATTTGTAAAGTAACAGATGATTTGTTGTCAAACTTTTATAAAGAGATGCAATCTATTTAAATTTATATTCTCGAACAGCTGTTCTCTCTATTGGGTTTCAGTCTCCCCTACTATGAATCAGGCATTGTGCTAGGCTATGAGGATAGAAAGACAAAAGTGAACCATTTCCTATTCTCAAGGAACTTATTGGTGGAGACAGTATGTTCATAAATTAGTACATGTCACATAAATACAAGGTAGAATTTTGGGGAGGTTCCCCCTCATAGCTAGGGGGAGAGGGAGTGAAGATCAGGAAAAGCTTCATGTAGAAAATGGTGCTTGAGCAGTTTTGAAGAAAACAGAAGATTCTAACAGAAGGTGATGTGGGAGTACTACATTTCAGGCATGGTGGATAGTCAGTGCAGTGGTGTGGAGGCAGGTGGAACTCAAGAAGGCCAATTTGGCTGAGTTGTAGGATATGGAAAGGGGAGTAATGTACAATATTGGAAAGGTTAAGTTGGGGCTAGTTTGTGAAGGGTTTAGAAGCTTACTTTTGATACAAGAGGCGGTTGACAGCTGGTTGCTATGTAGTTTCTTTTCATAGAGTCTCCATATACTGATATAGAAAACACATATGCTTTTTTTTAAATTTTGTGTCATATAGTATTTTTCAAATGAAAATATTTACAAGCCCCATTCTTACAGAAAATATTGTTGTTCTGTAGGTAAAAAATTCTGAGAGTAAGAAGGCAAATGATTGGAGCCAAGGCTCCATAGCTCATAGAATAGTTGAAAATGTGAATTGAATTCTTGTCTTACCTTAGCATTTTGACATTTTATTGGAAGCAGCTGTTAATGCCATAGACAAGTTTTGAAAGAGAGAGACCAAAAACCTTAAGTTGGAAGGGACCTAAGAGGTCAGCTAGCCCAGCTACTTATCTACCTGATACGTGAATCCTTCTTTCAATTTCCTTGGCGAATGATCATCCAACCACTACTTGATTACTTCCTAGGACCAGGGAACTCATTGCTTCACAAAATAGTCTGTTTAATTTTTAGACATTGCTAATTATTAGGAAGTTTTTCCTTCTATTGAAGGCTTTCAGATAAATATAGAATAAGATCTTGCAGAAGTCTTTAAAAAATTTTTTTTCCAACAGAGGCTTCTTCACTGTTATTGCAACTATGTCTGTTGTGCCAAAAAACAACATTTGAAAACTGCTGTTTTTGATCACTGCTATCAAGAGCATAAATTGAAAATATGCCTATGCAGGAATCAGATTGGCCTCATCAAGAGAACTGGGGACTCACAGATGATTAGGTCAAATCTGTGATTGCTATTTTGCATTAGGAGGTTATAAAAAGTTGTGACATATAACTCGGTCCTGGCCTGTGGTTTGGATAACAAAGTACATGAGACTGTAGAGTGGCTAATGATTCAGTTACACTGATATCATTGATTTAATTCTGGAAGGGACCTTAGTAATCAGCTAATCCAACCTCTTCATTTTACAAGTGAGATAAATGGAAAATTAAATGATTTACCCAAGGTAACATGGGTAGTAAATGTCAGAGCTGGAATTCAAACCCAGATCTTTTGGTTCTAAATGTAGCACTTGTTAAGGAATGTTGAGGAATGAACCTTTCTTTTTGAATTGTCATATTTTCCAGAAACACTGGACCCAGAATATGCAGGAGGCCCTGAATATGTCAAGGATCAGTGCTCTCCCTTTCTTTTTCCTCCTTGACAAAATTGTTGTTTGCATTTGCATTTCAGGCTGGACTTCTTGTGTGTCCTTGGTAGTCAAGACAGGTGCCAGTCAGTCTGTGCTACGGCTTGTGCCGCTGTAGATAACCCTTGTAGATAAGGAGACCACCCTATCTTCTAGCAATTCCCAAGGGGAAAGAATGCTGCTTTTGCCATTAACTTGCTCCTCCCCTTTGGTAGGGGTTTTGTCCTTTTTCCACCTTTACTGTACCTTTCCCTCTTCTATGTCACACCCTTTTAGGTGGAGATTTTTGTTTCTTCCTCCTTTTGTTGTACTGTTATAAATATGTAAACTTCTGTATGGATTGTAAACTATTTGGGTTCCACATGCATGATAATTCCTCTTGTAATAAACCCAATTTTCACATAAGTTTCATGAAGTTGTGATTGTCTGTTAGCATACCCTTTACACAGTGTCTTACTATCTCCATTTAGATCTAAGGCCCAATGAAGGTTGAGATGATCATAGGGCACTGGGGTCCCACTGTGAGCTTATCCAAGACCTAGCCATAATTTTTTTGTTTTGTTTTGGTGAATACATCCTTTATGTCGCTAACAAAACATGGAGCAGGAAGAAAATAAAGAAATATTAGCTTAATGCCAAATAACATCTCCATCAACTCTGAGTTAAGAGAGGTAATTCTGCCCTATAGAGTGAAATGGAATAAGTTTATTTCTCTCCTACATGAAAAATATATAGATATTTGAAGATAGCTATAGTATTCTCTCTAAATCCTCTTTTCTCCAAATGAAATATCATAGAATTTAGATCTCATTTGTCCATTTCATCCAAGCCATATTCTATAGGAATCCCACCATAATATACCTAACAAGTGGTTGTCCAGTTTGAAGACCTATATTGGGGATATGTGTACCGTTGGAGACATCTGATTGTTAGGAGACAAAGCTTCCAGGAAGACATGATAGCCTTTCTGTGTGCTTCTCTAATCAGACCTTAACTAGGATATTGTGTTCAGTTTTGGACACTAGAGCTTCAGAATGACATTGAGAAGCTTGAGAGTGTCCAGAAAAGGGCACATAGAATGGAGAAGGGCCTTGAATCCAAGTCATATGAGGATATGTTGGAAAAAAAAAACAAAAAAACAGGATGAATGAAGACTTAAAGACATTATAGTAGTTTGAAAGGCTTTGACATTTTAGAGGGATTGTACTTTTCTTGTTAGCCCTAGGGAGAGGAATTGGGGCATTGGGTTAAAGTTGTAAAGACACAGTTAATCTTGAATGATGTCAAGGAAAACTTTGAAGTTGCTGATGAAAGTGTTAAACAGCACAGGAATCTGGTACAGCTCCACTGGAGACTGCCCCATTGACACTGATTTATTAATTACAACTCTCTGGGATGGCCATTCATCTCCTTCAAATCTATATGATTGTATTATTGCTTGGTCCTTGCCTCTCTTATCTTTTCTACAATTATATCTGTTATTTATTTTATCAAATGCTGTGCTAAAATCTAGGTAAACTATTTCTATGACACTCGACTGATAACCAGTTTCTTGGAAATGCCTGTTTTTGGTTTCTTTCATCCTTGCATGCCATTTTTTTGAGTTGCCTTGTTATCTTGGTTTACTTCTTGGGATATCTCTAGTTTTTCGATATTTCTTCTAATTAATAGGAAAAAATAGTTTTAATCTACTTTTGAAATTTGCAAAATTTGTTCAAATAGTTGTTTCAAAGAAGTTTTCCAAAACAAAAAGCCATAGTTTAAAATCAGAATTTCAGAACCATGGGTTTTCTCCCCCCTTCCTAACCTGGTATCTTCCAGGTCTACTTGTTCCTTTGTTAGTACTTTCTTGACTGTTACTCCATGTTTCTGGAATTCCTTTTGTCTTTTTTTTTTTTTAACCATGAATATAATAACCCTCATCTTTTACCCAACTTAGCTTATTTTTTTCCTGTTTTTATGAATATACTTATCAAGTCTAATGAAACATGTAGAAGAAAAAAAGTAATTTAAGAAGTCATAGTTTAAAACCATTTAATATTTCTACCAAATCTGAGGTGAGAGAGATGTATTTTTGTGGGATACACACACACACACACACACACACACACACACACACACACACACACACACACTCCCACACCCCCCCCCACCCCCCACACAAAAGCTGGCCAGAATAGATTTGATTTGACTCATTATCTGTGATATTAAGTCTGTCTAAAGATTAATGGGCCATCTGATACAGTGCCATAACAATAAGGTGGTTTAACTTCTACCTACATTTTTTTTTGTAGAAGCTATTTTGGATGCAAAGAAGTCTCTTGGACTCAACCCAAATAATTCCACAGCTCTGCTGAGGAAAGGGTATGTATGCATTATATAGTATAGTAATAATTTTTCTTGCTTGTGTTGGAATACTTTTTTACAGATTTATACTGAAACTGTAATATTCATGACATGATAATGAATTTTAGTGAAATGTTGCAGGTGATAGGTGACTAACTTCATTTCAAATACAGTTTACAATTGTTTTGTGTTAAAGTCAGGAATATGGTAATAACAAACTTATTTACAATAGTTTTTTTTTTAAAGAATTAATGAACTTAGGTATTGTTGAATGAATTTATCCCTTTTTTGGTCACCGTCCACTTTGGTTCACTCTGTCCTTAAATGTTTCTCCTGCTCTTCTTCCGTGAACAATTTTAAAAACGTGTGTTTGGGGAGAGGCACGTGGCATAGTGGATACAGTGCAAGACTTCGTCAGGAATCTGAAATCTAACCTTTGTGGCTTTGGGTCACTTCATCTGTCTCTGAGCCTCAGTTTCCTCATCTGTCAAACAAGGGTAATACTTGAATACCTACTTCACAGGGTCATTGTGGGGCTCATTAATATGGCTTTACTAAAGCACTTTGATGACTTTGAAGTGCTAAAGAAATGAAATATGTGTTGTAATCAGGGAGTTCCTTTCATGATTAGGTCCTACTTGAAAGCTTCTGAGGTCTCTTCTAATTTCGTGTGTTTCTGGGATTCTGTCATGTAATGTGGCTCATTGAAAAGGGGTCAGATTATACCATTTTGCTTATATTGAGTCAGTTTTGAGAAGATAATCCAGGGGGATTGAGTAATCCTTATTCTCGTGTTATTTAAAAATATTTTGAAAACTATATATTCAGTATACTTCGTTTGTTTTGTAAACCTATTTTTTTATGCATGTAAAACATTCTGATTAGGGGTTCATAAGTTTTCCCAGACTGCTAAAAGGGTCCCAGACACAAAGAAAGTTAACAACTCTTGCCTGAGGTGCTCACCGTATAGCCCTCTTCTGTGTGTCAAAAGGATCTTCAGTTCGTTGGTGGTGCTGAGAAGAATCAGAACGAGGATTCTGGTCATAAGTGGGCTAGTGGTTTGAGGGGCTTAGCCAGAACATTGTTATTTTGTGACCATGCTATGTAACACAGTGCAGTGCCACCGAATGCCCAAAATGTATACTTTGACATTAAACTTCTCTGAAGACACAAATCTCACATCATTTTGTTTTGGTGTCTCACGTTGTTAAGTCAGAAACATAAACTACTGCCTCTAGGCAATGTGATGTAGTAAAAAGAGAACTGGACCTGAGTCAGGAAGGGGAGCTTGTTTGTATGTGTCATCTTCCCCATCCCTCCACGTTTAACACAGCCTCTGAGGTTGTAGGTAAAGTACTTTGTAAATGTTAAAATGCCATATAGATAGATTTGAACTTCAATTACCCAGCATAGAAGGAGAAACCCTACAAACTTATTTTTGAAACCTTTTTTATCCCCCAAAATGGTATTTGGTTTTTTAATTGTCATCAGGATACTGGTCTTACTTATTTTGGTTTTACTAAGATGTTGTGGAAAAGAATTTTTCGTATGAGCTTGCTGGAAAAAATAGTTTTATCATTTAACAACTAACAACTTGTTGTCTTTCATTTGTTTTGTTTTCATGTACTCATGCCAGGATAGGTGAATACCATGAAAAAAACTATGCTGAGGCTCTAGAGAGTTTCACAGAAGGACATAAATTAGATGGTAAGTAACAGAACTACACTAAATTCATCCAGTATTTCAGATGTTTGAATTAGTTGTGACTATAAGTGTTTACATCTAGATTTATTTAGTGCAATTTTAAATTGATTGCAAAGTAAGGCTTATTTTTTTTCCTCTTCATGGCATTTCATGGTGATTATCAAATGAGTTAATTTTAAAAATAATTAGCCAGAGTCTTTCTCTAGCTTTTGAAACAGAGTGTGAACTTTCCGACTTTAGAAAACAAAGCTATAAAAACTCAAGAAATGTTTTCTCCTGTTTCAGACTGATCGTGTTATTTATAAGTCAGAATGGTTTAGCTTGTGCTTGTTTTGTTTAGCATAAATTCATTATCAGTTTCTGCTCTGACTTAGTGAGGTGGAAAATATTTCAGCAAAGGCTTTTCCAGAGAAGTAAATTGTGGATTCAGGCAGTTATTATGGTAAAGGATAAGTAGGGGGGGGGGAACCAATAAATTAGAATAGAATGGCATTAATCATCCCAACTCTTTTAAGTTGAGATGCATGTGTAGAATTTATTACAGAGGTTTGACTATTTAGGTATAAATATAGAAATGATTTTGTAAAAGCCAAAATTATAACACTTAAAGGCTGTGTTCATCACTAGAAAACCAATTCAAAGCATTTAATAGTAACTTGGGTTATATTCATAACGAGCACAACATATTATTATTATTATTTACCTTGAATTACTGACACTATTACTACTTTTGAATTGGTCTGTAGAGAATTCTAAAATATGAAGCCCTAACTTTTTAGCACACTCATGTTTTTATTTTGTCTCATGATATAAATTATCAAAAATTACACAATATGTATTATATTTCCTATTCTAGAGTGTTTGAACAGTGTCTTTTATCCAGTGCTGTCTTCTGTGCGTTTTACAAAAGGGCTTGATTCAATTTAATAAGCAGTTATTTTTTGTTGAATATGAGGGAAGTATATCTGAGTCTTTAGGTCTGAACCAGGCTGATATGAAATAACTTTGGAAATCATTATTTAGGAATAGTACTAAAGTGTTGATACTACTGTTAATAATGAAATGTGTTGTCTGTTGTAAGTGTGTGAATGTTTTAAATATTGGAAGGATTATTCAGTTTTAGGGTCTACTCTTCTTTCCTATGGGCACATTACCTTTTTAGGCACTATAGGTACTTATGCATTACGTTGTTCTAGGTTTTCTGAAGGGTTCTTTTTTAATGACTTTTTTTTTGTTTGTATGCACAAATGCAGATATATTAATATATATTTGCTGCTTCCCTCTCCTTGGGCAACTCTGCTTCCACCATTTCTTTTACGTGGTTGTGGTCAAAGCTGTTTCTCATTGTTGGCAGTGATGGCAAAGCCAAATCAGTTTAAAGGACAGGTAAAACCAGTAGGAGAGTTATAAGAGGAGAGACAAGAGGAAGTAGCTGCACACTAAAAAATAAAGAACTTAGGGCCAAAGAAGTTCCCTAAGACCCAGTTGGAAAATGAGGAACCTGCTACTAGATGTCAAGTCCCCATGCTAATCCAAATGAATGACAGAGAACCCTGATGTAGGGAGCAGAATTATATTTGTATTCCAATTGTATGGTAGGAGGTTTTTATGAAAGTAAGTGGTCAGGAGAAAAGCTGTAGGTTATATTTGTTTATCTAGTGAAATAATGGGAATTTGTAGTTTAAAAAAAATTATGCTGCTAAAACAAATTCTTTACAAATAACTAGAGATTAAATTGAGTTTTCCATTTAGCCATAACCAAAGTAACAGTTGCTTAAAGGGCAGATGCTTGTATTTTTTAAGTTGGTTAGATATAGTGTATTAAAATGAAGTCATTACTTTTCAGATACAGATAATACTTTCAACATCTGGATTAAAAGATGTCAAGAAACTAAAAATAGTAAGTATAGCTTTGTGCATTTCATAGTTATTAAACTAGTTAGATTTCTCAAAGTAATTAATTGATTTTGTCTCCCTGGAGTGATTTTTAATAATTTCTGTATCCTTTGAACTTAATATTTTAAAAAATTTGATGGCCTCTGATTTTTTAAACGATTTAATTATAATGTACAAAGTTGCCCCAACTAAAATAATTTTGTATTAAGATTACTAATGTTTTATTTAAAAAAAAGTTCTATAAAATTGATTTTTTATAAGTAAACTCCACTGTAAGGTTGTGAAATTTTGTAATGCTATGTGGCTGATATTCCATTTATAATGTTTTTGTGGGACTAAATTCTTCCTCTCATATTGTTTATCTAACATAGTTTTTGGAAACATTAAATATATATAAAATATTAAGTGAGATTTATGTACCCTTTAGGTATTCATGGAAATAGGCTTACTAGTTTCAGATTTGTACATTGTATTATACTGACAATGGAATGGAGATTGGAAATTACTTGAATTGGAGTGGTATGGTATGAGTATACCAATGAACTAAAGATAACCCTGGTACCTAAAAGACTTTCTCTCTCAATTGAAAATGCATAGAAGATAGGCATAAACTATTTGAATGATATGTAATTGTTATCTTGACCCATTAAAGAAATGTATATACAGTTGATTTTAAGCGTGTTGATTGTGCCTGAAAATGTGTCATTTTATCTTTTAGAAGTAGTATCAGAACCTGGAATGGTAAGCCCTGCATTTTTATTTTTATTATCTTTTTTTAAGTTTTATTTTAAGTGTTAAATATGTATATGACAGGATTTAGGATGAAGAGTTTCTTAGTTAAATGGTCAGTACTTATGGTATATTAGCTGTTCATTTTTTTTTTTTAAGTGAGGCAATCTGGGTTAAGTGACTTGCCCAAGGTCACACAGCTTGTACGTGTCAAGTGTTTGGTCTGAGGCTGGATTTGAACTCAGGTCCTCCTGACTTCGGGGCTGGTGCTCTATCCACTGCTGCACCTAGCTGCCCCCTAGCTGTTCATTATTTAAAAATTGAAATTAAATTCTGTTCTTGGCTGATATTTTTATATAGAAACTTTCACTTGTGGAAATTAGTTTGGAATGTTTTAATGCTGTTAGTTTGCACAAAACATTGATTTAATGTTTTGATGTTTTCAAATATATATTCTTTTCTCTTTTTTCCCCACTTATATTAGTAAGATATTTAAACAAATTGTTTCCTGAGAAGCACTTAGTGGGTTAATTCACATTTTAAAATATATTTGTGTCTAATGCTTAACACCTTACCTTGAATAGGTATTCAATTGGTGTTCAGTGAAATTGAGTGGACATGCCCAAATTTTTGGCTTAGATTTCTGTTGTCTTTATTGAATTTAGCTAATGTTAGAGTTGAATAAAATCTTCAGTCTCTACCAGCTTTATCAAGTGGGGCTATTATTCTATGGCTAACATGAAAGAAGTCAGCACATATTTCAATTAATTTAAACTAATATTTCTATTAATATTTGGTTTTTACTATTGTTAGCTTATCTTGGAAAAATACATATTGTTATCAATAATGTTTATTAACCCAAGTTTGGACTTTAGTCTTGGCATTTATTTATATCAGTAAAAGTTAATAATACAAATATGACTGAAAAATCATTGTTATAGTTGCTTTTGAGAGTAAATATTCAAGTTTTCTAAAGCCTCGGCAATACTTTTATTATTGAATACATTAAAATTGAGATTTTATAGTTTTTGTTTCACTTTATATTGAAATTATTTTGTTATGCAATCCTCTCTTTGTTCTGCCCTAAATGAAACAGTTTGATATAATGAAAAATTCATAGTGCAGAGATTAGAACTAGATGCCCAAATTGTAGCATATTCTTAGCCTTTTTTTATTTTCTGGGACTATCATTTTTGCCATCATCTTCACATGCTCCCTCTTTATCTCTTGTAGCTTTACTCTTTAAAGAAAAAATCACATTTCATTTTTCTCAACAAGCATTTAAATTCTCTCCCTCCACACTTGCTACCCCATCCATGGGGTGGGGGGAACAGGACCAAAATCCTTTTAATGCTATTGCCTCTTATTAGTCCATCCTTTGTCCTTTCTGAACTGATGTTTAACCATAATACCCTTTTAGTTGCATTAATTCTTAATTTCCACCTGATAGTGGTTGGATAGTGACAAGATTTTTGTTAGCTGTAGGAGATTTGCAAACCCAGCAAAATTTAGTATTATAAGTACCTGTGCTTTTGAATTTCAACCCATATTCTCTTAACACCACCAGAGATGTACAACACCACCAGAGATGTACAACATCTCCATTGAATTTTGTAAACTACCAAATACTTCTCAATTTATTCTCTGGACAGTGGTTTTAGGACAGATTCATATTCTCAGTTTAATCTTGGATTTTTTGTCCCCTACCTTTCCCTACCTGATACAACACCATAGTATTACTTGGTTTTAGCATTGACCCAGGACCTATTATAACTAGTCTTTAATTTCATCCCATTGACTCACAGGCATGTCTTTGGGAGCCTGGTGAATACCATATTCGATTCCCTGACCAGTGTTCAATGCATAGGATAGAGAGTATTTAGTTGAGTAAGATATCATAAAGGATACCATGGAAATATTTCTGTTTCGGCTCACAGAAACTTTTGAACGTTACACATATGTATATGTGTAAATTGTGACTTTTCAGTTTCAGTTCAGGAAGTTAGTATATCTTCTTTAGAATTAGCATTTTCTAATTGTTGCTTCTTTTGTATCTTTTCCCTTTCTTTTCATGCCCAATTTATTGCCCAGAAGAAAAACAATCTTTTATGAAATTGAAAGATACTTATAAAGTCATGAAAATGGTCAAGACTTTCCTTTTTTTTTTTAAGAACAGTAATGTTTCCTTTAATCTAAGGATGCATATTATGTAAATAAGAATAAGTGTCACAATTTAAAAGTCCTAAAATACCTACCTTCCTTTTAATTTTTTTTATAAAAGTTTTCCTTTATTTTTTCTTTTAAAAAAATGATTTATGGTACTACTGTCACTTCCTCATAATCTTCCCCTACCACTAGAACCCTACTTTATAAGAAAGAAAAGCTGTTAAATGAGAACCATCTAGCAGTTTCGTATTATAGTGTATGCAATATACTGCACTTGTAGTCTACCACCTCTGCTGAGAGGAAGGACATATATACATCATTAGTGACTTTTGGAACCAAGGCTAGTCACTGTATTAACTCTGACTTGAGATATCTTTTAGTGTTGCTTTCATTTACCTTATTGTAGTTTTGGTATGTATTTCTCTCTTGATTCTCCTTACCTTATTATTTCATGTAAACTTTCCTGTTTCTCTGAATTCCTTATTTTCCACATTACTTATCACATAGTAGTATTCCATTACATTTATAAACCACAGTTTGTTAGCCATTTTTCATCCAGTCAACCAGCAAGCATTTATTACTAACTTATTATGTGCCAGGCCCTGGGGATACAGCAATAAAGGCAAGATGAACCTTACTTTTAAGAAAATTACTGGAGGGATTCCACATGTTTGCATATAAATAGACACAAGGTATTTGCAAAACAAATGCAACACAATTAGTGTTTACGGTTTTTTTCCCTGTATAATATTTTCCCTATGTAATATAATAATAAAAATAGAGACTTTTTATTTTTGAATCAAGTTTTCATTTAGCTTTTCCATTATCAATGTAGTTTAACAAACTGTTAAATATAAAGTTTGAAAGTAAATGCATTTTAATGTACAATTGCCAGTCTAACTTGCAAATTTTTTTTAATTCAACATGCCACAATTGGATTGTACAACAGCAAACCCAGCAATCAAAAATCAAGTAAGTATTTTATTTCTAAAAAGTGTTAGGTTGTTCAGTAAAGTGTGTTGTTATTGAAGGTTTCATTCTATGATTTTAAAATAACCTTCTGCTTTTTTATTTCACCATGGGATTGCTAAAATTAATTCCAAGAGTGTTTGGTGATTAGTATTAATATTTCAATTTAGCTCAAATAACCCTGTCTTTAATTTATTTTAATCTTGAGGTTATTTCACATAATTTCATATTTGTTCCTTCATCACCTTTCCATAAATTAGAACAGTCAGCTTCCTTCTCTTAAAGTCTAATAAAGTCTAATAGTGTAGTAGCTAAGCAAATTAGTAATGCCAAGGTAAGAAAACCAATGGTAAGTCCTGTGGAAATTTAATAAATTATAACTCTCATTTTACTTTTTTTCACTGTGAAATTTTCTTAGAAACACTTTTAGCAAAATAAGAGTGGCAGTTGCTCAGGGCCATCCCAGACAGAAGACTAATTGTTGTTTAAGGATAAGCAATAAACTGCTTGTGAGCTGGTCCTCCCCCTGACAGTTAGTAGTTGCTGTTCGGTAGTTGCTGTTCTGGGTTAATTATGCTTCCCATGCCTCTGCTGATAAACTATTTAGATACATTCTTTTCTCACTGGAAGAGAAAGGAAGATGGGAATAGGAAAGCACATACCACCTTGGTTATTACAGGTACTCGACTTTTCCAATAATTTTGGATTTTCATGAAAATTTTTTTGTTTGGTCAAGCTTGTATCTGTTTTCCAGGTTAGTTGATTAAGGAGTATAGGAAATACGGGCGCAGCATTGATAATAAAAATTTAAACTGGTGAAAAACTGGTAGGTGATGATGGAAGACTACCAAATATTTCAGTTTATTAATATATTTGCCACTCTGTATATTTTGAACTGGAAAAAATATAACTTAAGTCTGTTCTAGGTCTTTTCTGTGTTTTTTAGGGAAGATTTGGATTCCTTTTGCCACATAATCCATTTAATGAAGGTTCATTTCAACATAAGTAAAGCAGGTTGAAAATTTTAACAGAGTATTCTACTTTTGTCATGTTCTTAGTAGAAAAGAAAAGATCGGGGATGAGGTGGCCAGTGTAAGAGAATAGAAACATGGGCCCTTGGGCTTGACCAGCACTATAATCACCACAGAATATTTATGTGTATGTTCATGACACTGTTTAAGCATAAAGTAATGCAGAAGAAAAACAATCTCTGAGTATTGACAACTTTGATGCTAAAACTAGACAGAATTAGAACCCTACTTTGACTGCTGTGGTGTGAAAACAGTGAAGAAGCACTCAGTGACATTCCTCCTAGTTGTGAGCTTTGTAATTACTCAGTTCTATCTATAGATTAGTAAATAACTTAGTTGTTTCTAGGATGGTTTCCTTTTATCATTTTAACATTCTTTGAACTTGTATCTATCATCACTTGGTATGTATTGAGGGAATAAAAAGAAAATCATTTAATATTTGCTTAAGCAAAATACAATTAGGAGTGCCACTTATAAAATCATATTAATTTCCCCAACAACTTGACAGGGTATTTTGGATTATCCGTGCCGTTCTTTGCTGGTATTACCTACAATAACCAGAAACTTGCTTTGCTGTTTTGTCCCTCTAGGTGGAGCCCTTGCTATTTTTAAGAGGACAGGTTTCCTCCCCCCCCCCCGCCCCCCCTTGATAAAATGACAAAGAGAAGCAGTGATTTTTGTGTGTAAATTAATTGGTAACTGGTCTTCCTTGTTTTGGAAGCAAATACTTCAAGTGATCTTATGATAGGGGTTAGACAGAGAACTAAAATGTAACATCTATTTCTATATTATAAATTTTTTTTTGAATTCCGACTATATGAATGAATTATGTTTTTGTGTTTACTTTTATCCTTTTAAAACTTTAAATGTTTTCTTAAAAACAACAGTGAGTATCAGCACAACTAAAATTACTTAGTATCTACTTACATTTAACTTAATTTCAATGTACAAAGTTGCATAGCATTTTTTTCAGTACTCCTTTGGATTCTCTTCATTCTCATTCACTTATATATTCATAGTTAGTATGTACTCTATTCCTCCCAATTTGATCTTTTCACTTTGCATTATTACCTAAGTTTTTCTAGATTCTTTATCTTCCTCATACTTGTTAGTCTGAACTGCGTTAAAGTATTCTATTTTATTTGATTCCCTTTAATTTATCTAACTATTCCTCTGTTATTGTATATTTAGGTTGTTTCTAGTTTTTTGCAATGATATGTAAAGTTACTATGAACATCTTTCAGCATGTTACCCTTTATTTTGTTTTTCATAAGCCTTTCACAGTATATATTCAACCATGGAATTATTGGGTAAAAGAATGAGACTATTTTTATAACTTTTGCTGTGTATTACCAGATTGTTCTCTAAAAAGATTATGCAAGTTTTCATTTCTCCAGTCAATGAATGAGTATACATATTTCCTTACAACCCTAATAGGATTAAGTTTCTTTGAATTTAGTTATTTTGCCAATTTGATGGGTATGAGGTAGGTTTTAAGTGCTTATTAACAATTTATGTTTTTTTGAAAAATTGTTCATATCTTTTTTGCCATTTACCTCCCGTGGATTTGGAATTATCAGTGACCTTTTTTTTTTTTAACATTGTGATGTATTTTAGATGAATTTTTGCTGTAAATATATTTTCCAGTCTATTTTGTTTTTCTTTGTGTTAAGTTGAATTTTATTGCACATATATTTTGACTTTCATGTAGTTAAGTGCATCTGTCTTGTTCCTAATGATTCCTTCTATTTGTCACAATGAACACAATTCATCTCTCCTCCACAGTTGTTATAATTACTTTAATTCCATTTCTTTTATCTTTTCTATAGTTCAGTTTGGTTTTTAAGTCTCTTATCTGGTTGGAATTCTTTGTGCTTACTTTTAAAGGTATGACTGGTACCAAACAGAATCTCAAGTAATCATTACACTTATGATCAGGAATGTTCAGAAGAATAACATAAATGTGCTGTTTTCAGAAAATGAGGTGATTACTTTCTTTGAACCTTATTTGCAATTGCTTGTTCATCTTAAATAGTATTGACTGCAAATATAGTATATGCACATTACTCCTATTTTTTACCTGAACTAATGTAAAAAATCTAGACTGATCATTAAGGATTGTTTTTAAGTTTAAAATTATCATGGGCTCAATGACATGACAAATCATACCATAGGTGTAGGTACACTTTTTAAAAACAATTTTTTTATTCTTTCTGGCTTTGAAATTTAGTACAGAACCAATTTATCATGCTGAAAAATGTGTTATTTTCTTATGTAGTATGTTTATGTATAGTGGTTCTAGTTTTTATTTTTGAAATCTATAGAGATTTTAAATCTCAGTGTATCCTTAGTGAATATGTGGTGACTTGGTGGCTATTTGCAGATTAGCTAAATTTGGTGGTGTATAATGTGCGGTGCAGAATTAAATGAAATTATGAGTATTAATCTGTTTTTGATAAGTTTTCTTGAGATTCAAACATGAAACGTAGGTAGGTACTTTTTAATCATTCCTTTCTATTCATAGTAATGGAGGAAAATTAGAGTGGAAGAATGTTAGTATGGTGGAAAAGTTTTTTTTTTCTTTGAAATATTTTCTATTTTTTTGTTTTCTAGTTCACTTTTTTTTTTAAAGTAATGTCTATGAGCTTTTCTATTTTTTTTTTAAGGCAGTTGGGGTTAAGTGACTTGCCCAGGGTCACACAGCTAGTAAGTGTCAAGTGTTTGGTCTGAGGCTGGATTTGAACTCGGGTCCTCCTGACTTTAGGGCCGGTACTCTATCCACTGCGCCACCTAGCTGCCCCAGATAGTTCACATTTGAATTCATATATCTGATACTAACTTGAAAAATGAAATATTTTGAGGTTTCTACCTTAGATCTGATATTTCATTTGAATAATATTATCCCTAGTCACGTTCTTAGAGCTAAATTTAATATGAATATTACACTAAAGTTTAATAATATTTTTATTCAATAGTTGTCTGCAGTGGTGAAACTTCCATCTGGAGAGGACTATAGTTTAAAGCTTTCACTTATTCATCCTATAGTACCTGAACAGAGCACCTTTAAAATACTTTCGACAAAGGTAAAAGCATTTTGAAAGGGTTAATTGCTAATAATAATTATTTAAAACGATAAAACTATCCATACAAATTTTCAAGTGGTTTTAATTCTAAAAGGTAGTATTAATATTCTTTTTTTTAAGACATTAACTGAGAAATAACCTAGTTTGGGTATCAAAAACTTTGGTTAAACTCTGTTACTAAGTAAAATGTGATTTTTAATTGTTGTTATTGCATTTGTTGACTTTTGTGTAACTGTGGTGCATGTATTAAAGTTCTAAAGTATTAAATGTAATTAAGGATTGAAAATTGGATTCAACAAATATCAAATATCCACTGTTGTAAAGCACTGTACTATGTGTGGTACAGAGGAAAATAAGTCCTGTCCCTCAGGGGGCATGTGCAAAAGATCTAGTAGATATGCACCCAGATAAACTGTACATTTATATTTAGCTTTGTCTTGGAGAGGTATAGTTAAATCCATGAGAATTCAGAAGTGGGAGGGATCTTTTCCGACTGAGGGTATCACAGAAGGCCTTGTGAATTATGTGGTCTTTGAAACTCAGCCAATCACCAGGTACCTGAAAACCTGAGGTAGAGATAGTGAGGGAGGGCAGCAGCACCAGTGGGGAATGATATGAGCAAAGACATGAAGGTGGGAAAGATTAGAACATGTTTCTGGATTGGTAAGTAGTTCATTTTGGATGGAACATCTTTTGGTTTCAGTTGTGGAGGTCTATGTGTGTCAAGCTAAGGAGTCTGGTTTTTATTTGTTACCTCTATCACTGAAAAGCTCTCTTCCCATGAATACATAAATCTACTTGTTTTCATGTATTATCTTATTACCATTGGTCATCCTGTCATAAAACACTATCATTACATCAGCATTATTCCTGTTTATTTTTAATAATAATAGTGATGGTGATGATGATAGCATTTATATAGCACTTTAAGGTTTTGTAAAGGGCTTTGCAAATTTTATTTATTTAAAAAAATTACTATAATTGAAACTTAAAATTTCTTTGCCTTAATTAAATGAGGGAATAGTAAATCATTTAGATTACAATTTCAATGCACATTACTTTTTGAGGAGGGTGAGGGTGGCAATTGGCTTTGAGTGACTTGTGTAGGGTCACACAGCTAGTAAATGTCTGAGACTGGATTTGAACGCACGTCTTTCTGACTCCAGGGCTGGTGGTCTACCCACTGCACCACCTAGATGCCCCTGCCTGTTACTTTAGTTGACTCTTTGTTACCTTATACAGATTTTGCATAAACATGTTCAAATAATTGTCAGCATCCAAAATTAGAGTGCAAATCAGATGACAGTCAAAACATGGAGACTAATATTCTGGGAAGAGCGTGTATTGGAAGTTAATTGACCTGAATTCTAGTCCTTGCTCAAATTAATTAAAAATTAACCTTATGAACCAGGGGAAGTCATAAAATCTTTGGCCTCAATTTTCTTTCCTTAAAGTGAAGGACTTGATCCATTAATAAGCCTTTATTAAGCCCCCATTATGTGCCAGGTGGGCCCTGGGGATAAGAACACAAAGATAAAACATCCTCTGCTACCAATCCTACTATCATGCAGTTTACATTGTATTAGGGGAACATTGTGTGTGCATACAAATCTATACCTTTATATGTATTTATGTGTGTGTATATACAGACACATGCATCTGCACACAATTGTGTGCATGTGTATCTCTGTGTGTGTACATGTATACATACACACAGAAAATACAAGATAATTTTAGAGTGGAGAGGAACTAGCACTTGGGAGTTAGGCTGATTAAGAAAAGCCTTGTGTAAGAGGTGATGCTTGAACTAAGTTTTGAAGGAATTTAGGGATTTTAAGGGCCAGAGGTAAGGAGGAAGTGCATTATGAGGATAATGGACAGTCTGTGCAAAAGGATAAAGTAGGAGATGGAATGATTTGAACAAGGAAGACCAAGTAGATTAGTTTGTCTGGAAAGCAGAGTGATTGAAGTGGGGTATGGCTGAAGCCATATTGTAAAAGACTTTAAACAATACACTGAAGGGTTTGTATTTGATACTAAGGGTAATAGAGAGCCACTGCAATTTATTTATGAACAGGATAGTGACATAGTTAGATCTTTGCTATATGAACATCACCGGTAGCTCTCTGGAGAATAGATTGGAGAGGGTAGAAACACCTGGCATGGAGACTAATTAGGGGACTATTGGAATAGCCCAGTCAAAAGGTGATAAAGATGTATACCAGGGTTTTGGCTTTCTTACCTGTTGTTATATTGATTGGTGGATGAGAGAATTGCTGAGGAGGTAGACTTGACAATACTTGGCAGCTGATGCACTGCAGAGGTAGGTGAGGGAGAATGAGGAGTTGAGGAATTCTACCAGACTGTGAGCCTAGTGACTAAAAGGATAGGTAAAGCCCCTTCTAGCTTTAAAAATCTGTTTTAAAGTCTGATAAATTAATGGGAGTGAATAGCTCAGTCTCTTCAACAATAATATTTAAAAAATATTTTCAGATAGCTTCTCAATGAGAGGACAGTTGTAATTACTTATAAGGGTATAGTGTCATGACAAGGTGTTTGAATTTGGTACAGAATAAGTATGTAAAATTCTTGATAAACCTAGCCTGGTCCATCTCCACTGTCTGCTCTTTGAGTTGAGATAAGCTTTTTGAGCTTCTCTTATGGCCATTTTTCATTTGAATCCACTGAGGAATGGAAAGATTTTACTTCTGTTTCTTTAAGAGAAACTTCTTGGTTCTGAAAGTTTTGTGGGAGGTCATGATGTCAATACCTTGCTTTTAACATAATGTTAGGATGAGCAAAAATGGGATACATACTGTTATCCCTGTTTTATGGATGAGGAATCTGAGACAGGAGAGGTTGTGTCCTATCCAGAGTTACACAGCTAGTAGATGTCTGAGGAGAGATTTAACCTCTGGTCTTACTGACTCCAAATGTCCTGCTCTCCCCACCACACCTTGCTCTAACCTCCCTAGTCCTGGACTCTGCCTAATGTAGCCTGAGTGCATTAATTTTCCTGCCTACTATTTCATAATATGGATTCATGTTGAGCTTTCAGTCCTTTAAAACCCTCAGATCTTTTCCCTGTGGATTTCTGTCTGACCATACCTCTTCTGTCTTATATTTAGGAAGGTGATTTTTTTCAAGCCTAGGGTAAAGCTTTTTACAGGTATCATTGTAAAATTTCATCTTATTAGATTTGGCCCAATACTCTAGGCTGCTAAGATCTTTTTCGGTCCTGACTTTGAATTCATTGTGTTAGGTTTTCTTCTTAGTTTTGTGTCGTCTTTTTATAAGTATGCCCTTTGTACTTTTCTCAAAATCCTGATAGAAAAGTTAAGTAGCACAAGGCTAAGCACAAATCCCTGGGGTACTGAATCAATAGTGAATAAAAAGACATTTATTAAGTGCTTACTATGTGCCATGCACTATGCTAAACACTGGGGATACAAATACAAAAAAAAATACAATCCCTGTCCTTAAGGAACTTACAGTCTAATAGGGAAGATGACACATATAGGAAAATGGTGGCCTGGGATAGGTATTTTGTTTTGGAAAGTCATAGGAATGGTGAGTGGAATGATAGGGTAATTGATTGTCATGTCCTTTCCAGAAATGGTAGTATTGATTTGAATTTTATTCCTATAGCTAGAGGTGTGGGAAGGGAGAGGTAGGGTGAGGAGGAGTGAAAGGAGGGTATGTGTACTATGCAGTGTCATAAAGTTGGAGGGAGAGCAGTTTGGTGGGTCTGAGTCAAACTAGAGATATGATAAAGTCTCATAAGTCAAGAACACAGATGACCAGGGTAGAAGCTGGAGTGCTGTTTTGGAGACCGAAGGGGCGGCAAGGGGACATGATGGTATGAAACTGTCCAGGAAGCATCCTGATAGATCTGTGTGGGAGTTTTAGGACTGGGTATGGTGAATGCTTACCTTTAAGGAACACAATCCCCAAGAGCCGGAGCTGGAGTGCTGAATTGAAGGTTGGTAAAACCCTGACAGTCAGAATATGGGGCTATTTTTGGTTCTTTGTGACTCCCTGTTTTTGAGGAAGGGCAGAGTTAAATGACAGCATCTGTGGTCATGGCAGTGCCCCTGCTGAGTCCTGAGAGGGAATGGGGCAACATTGGAGACATTTTTCCAAGTTGATATCAATTCATTAATGGCTACTTTTTGGGTCTGGAGATTCAGCCAGTTTTGAATCCAGCTCATTATCATTTAGCTTGGATGTCTCTGCCTTTTTTTTTTTTTAACCTCTTTAGGCTTCAGTTTTTTCTGCTTTTAGAATGAGGGCTTTCGATTTGATCATCTCTAAATTCTTTTCCAGTTATAAGATTCTGTGATTCTGAAATTTCAGGCTAGTTAAACCTAACTTTTGTTCAGTCTAAAGATATAGATAAACAAGATGTGTGTGTGTATACATGTATGTATGTATGTATATGTATATATGTATATATACACACATATACACATGCACACACATAAAATATAAACATATAATACATATATACATATATATGATAAATAAGATATATTATTTTATATTATATATAAGATACACCTGCAGTGTACTTTACCTTTCTAACATTGATAATTTGTTGTGTTTGAGGTGTTAACTTAGTGATTTGGATAATTTTTCATATGGTTGTTGATAGGTTGCATTTCTTCTTTGGAAACCTTTTGTTCAAGCCTTTGTAATCCAGTTTGGTTAAAGTTTTTAGGGGAAGTAGTTGGAAGTGATTTCCTAGAGTTAGTCATTGGTAGGTCCTGGTTTCCTGTAAAATGAGGAAACTAGCCTAAATCTCTCAGTTCTTTCTAGCTCTAAATTCCAAGAAAGGACTAGTTGGGACAGGAATATAAAGGGTGATAAATGCCACAGTAGGCTATAGAGTTGGGACCTTCTTTTTAGGGAGTGCTCAAAGACCACTATAGATTTTTGAGCAGAGAAATAAGATGATCAGAGCCATGTGGTTACGGTAGCTACTAAGTATGATCAGAGACTCTCTGCACCAACACATTGCTGGCTATCCTGGTGAAGATATCTTGACATATTCCTAGAGATATCCATTCATTTTTTTTCCTAAAAATTGAGCCATTTTCACATAGGTACAGGGACTTTTTGAATTATAAAAAAAAAATCGAGTCAAGTTTTTAGTTGGAGAGGGCAATTAGGATACTAAGCAAATGTAATGAAGCAAACTCTCATTACCTAGAATTTTATATGGGCTTTATGTTTCAGATCTAGTATATTTTTGGTTTATTTAGGTTTAAAATCTTGTTTAAAATCACAAGTCTTTCGGGTTCATCAGATTTTTAGGAAGCAGATGAATTCCTAAACATTTATTTAGATCAGCAGTATTTAACTTGGGGTTCATTTAAGGGGAGCTATGAACTTGGATGGGGAAAAAAATTACTTCTTTATTTTTGCTAAACTTTGGTTTCCTTTGAAATCCTATGCATTTTATTTTATTCATTTAAAAAAGTTATTCTGAGAAGGGGTCCGTAGGATTCACCAGACTGCCAAAGAGGTCCATGACACACAAAAATGCTTAAGATCCCCTGATGTTTTTTAAGCCTTTTCTGCGCATGTATGTTTTTTGCATCAAGGAATGTGCCTTCCATCACCTTCTGGGTTCATTGTGCCCTCTGAGGGAAGATGGCAAGGGGCAGGGCCAGCTTCCCTCTGCCCCAAAGAACTCCTCCCTGTGTATAGGAAGTTTGTCCCTTCTGATGCTGTCTCATCTCCAGCCTCCTTAGGTGAGAAGAGGAGCCAAATGTTCCTCTGACTGCACTCCTTGCCTTTATCTCCTTCTGGACACAGCATGTCCCCTGAAGGATGGCAAAGGGCTGGCCGAGTATCTTCCATCTGCCCCAAAGCAGTGGCTTTTATCTGTGCCAGTGTAAGGTTACTTCTGCCTCCTGTTGCTAGCCCCATTTCCATCAGGGATTTAAAGACCATTTGGTGCAAAGAGGAGTGGCCTTCCATCACCTGCTATGCCTTTCCCTTGAGGGAAGAGGAAGAGGAAAGTGATTGAGTAACAGGACTTCTTTCTCCTGTTGTGAAGGAAGTAGACCTCCATCTTCTGCTGTCCCCTTTTCCTTTCTAATCTCTACCCTTCAGAGGGAAAAGAAGTAGTGAACAGGGCCTCCCTCTGAAGTAGGAGGCCCTACTGGCCTCCAGCCCAATCTCTAGCCCGATCTCTAGCCTCTTATAGGAAGACGAGTGGTACCCTCCACTCAATAATGAACATTCTCACACCTGGAAATCCTTTACATCCCAGTGATTCTGAACTTCTGTAGCTCATCTAAACACCATTCCCACCCACTGTAACCCAGTTCCTTATTCCCATCCTCCTCAATCCTCCTACCCCAAAGTTTAAACCAAATACAACCCAGTCTTTTCCCTGTGACCTGTGGATTTCCTGTTCCATAGACCAAAAACCTCCTTGCCTTCATCCTAAATCCTTTGCTCTCTCTCTTTCCATCTACTAGCTATTACTGAAACCTATGAAACAACCTCCCTGGCCACTCTTTCCAGCACTGACTATTCCTTCATTCATTCTCCTCAAGACGAGAGAATTGGAATACTCCTTGCTCCTCATTGCCACTTCCAGGTTCTCCTCCTACTTCTATTGTTCAGTAACCTCTCCTCCTTTGAGGTTTGTGTTAATTCCTATCTGTTGCTCAATCAAAATCATAGTAGCTGTTGTCTCTAGACACACAGGTCATTCCTCTTCCTCAGTGAGTTCAAAACATGAATAACAATTTTTCTCTCCTCTTCAACTCCTCTGTCATACTAGGTGACTTCAACAAACTCACTGACCCTCCCTCAAACCACTCAATTCCTCAACCTACTCACTTCCTGGGAGCCACATATAAAGATAACCCTTGATCTTGCCATTACCCACAAATGGTACCACCTCGATGTTCAAGAATTGTGAAATTCCCTTATCAGACCATAATTTATTGACTTTTCATGGCCTCTTTGATCTTCCCTTAAGAAAAACTCTTGGCTCCCTTCTACTCAAGTGCTGCTGAATGAAAGCGGTTCCCCTTTTTGGAATGAATCATGCAACGATCCTTACTGGGTCCATTACACCTTCATGTTACACACTATGCCCAAAGGGCTATAAAGTTGTGCATACCCTTTGATCCAGCAATACCACTACTAGGTCTGTATCCCAAAGAGATAAAAAAATTGGAAAAGGACCCACATGTACAAAAATATTTATAGCAGCTCTTTTTGTGGTGGCAAAGAATTGGAAATTGAGGAGATGCCCATCAGTTGGAGAATGGCTGAATATGTTGTGTTATATGAATGTAATGGAATACTATTATGCTATAGGAAATGATGAGTAGGAGATTTCAGAAAATCCTAGAAAGACTTACATGAACTGATGCTGAGTGAAGTGAGCAGAACCAGGAGAACATTATACACAGTAACAGCAACATTGTACAATGTTCAACTTTGATAGACTTAGCTCTTCTCAACAATACAACGATTCAAGACAATTCCAAAAGATTCATGGTGGAAAATGCTATCCACATCCAGAGAAAGAACTGTGGAGTCTGAATGCAGACTGAAACATACTATTTTCTTTTTTGTTGTTATTTTTTCTTTCTAATGGTTTATCCCTTTTGTTCTGATTCTTTCACAACTGGCTAATGTGGAAATGTGGTTAATATGCTTGTACATGTATAGCCTATATCACGTTGCTTGCTGTCTTGAGAGAGGGTTAGAGGGGAAAGAGGGAGGGAGAAAAAAATTTGGAACTCAAAATCTTATAAAAGTGAATGTTGTAGGGGCAGCTAGGTGGCCAAGTGGCTAGTGGCACTGGCCCTGTAGTCAGGAGGACCTGAGTTCAAATCCGGCCTCACTAGCTGTGTGACCCTGGGCAAGTCACTTAACCCCAATTGCCTTAAAAAAAAAATTAAAAAAAAAGCAGATGTTGTAAACTATCTTTACATGTAATTGGAAAAAATAAAATGCTATTAAGTGGGAAAAAATTTATGTTACGCAACCTCAACTTGGCCCTTACTGCTTCTCCTTCTAAACCTGCCTTAACTCACTATCTCACTCTCCACACCAAGTTTTCCTAACCTTTCATCCATCCTCAAATCTCCTATGGCTTCCCCTTTATTCCATACTCTCAGCTGAGCATCTTTCCTCATATTTTGCAGAAAAAATTGAGGCTATTTGTCATGAGCTCCTTCTTCCCCCCTCTTCATTATCTCCTATCAATCAGGTATATTCTGCCACTATCTCTTCCACCCCTTTCTCACATTATGAAATGAGCTTCCTCCTTACCAAGGCTAACCTCTCTATGTGATCAAGTGATGATCACATTCATCTACTCCAACAGATCGCTCCCTCTGTCATCTCCACTCTTAACACTTATTTTCCATTTCTCCCTAGTTAATAGCTTCTTTCCTATTCCTTACAAATATGCTGCTATCTGTCCCCATCCTGAAAAAAATTTTCACTTGATCCTTTTACCTCTGCTAACTATTGACTTATATCTCTCTGCCCTTTATGACTAAACTCCTCAAAAAGGTCATCTACAGTAGTTGCCTCCACATTATCTCCTCTCACTCTCTTCTTAACTCCTTACATTCTGGCTTCCAACTTCATCGTTCCAACAAAATTGCTTTCTTACTGATGATCTCTTAGTTGTCAAATCTTTTTCTAATCCTTATTCTTCTTGACCTCTTGTCAGCGTTTGATAACTATGAACATTTTCTTCTTGATTCTCTCTTCTTTCTAGGTTTTCAGGACCTAGAAACAGGAATCTCCTGCTTCTCCTCTTTCCTGACTGCTCCTTCTCAGTCTCCTTTGCTAGATCCTTATCCAGATCAAATCCTCAGAGTTCTGTTTTGGGCCCTCTTTTGACTCTATGCTGTTTCACTTGGTAATCTCATAAACTCCCATGGATTTAATTACCTCCTTTGTGCTGACGGTTCTCAAATCTACCTATTCTGTCCCAGCCTTTTTGCTAACCTTCAGTCTTACATATCTTCAGCTGCCTTTCAGACATCTCTTATTGGATATCCAACAGACAAATTAAACATGTCTAAAACAATTCAGTATATTTCCCTCCAAAGCCTCCCTCGTCTTCTACCTTCTCTATTACTGTAGAGGGCAACACCATCCTCCTGGTTCCTCAGTCTCACAACCTTGGATTCATCTTCAACTCCTCATTATCTCTCCCCCCGCCCCATATTCAATCAGTTGCCAAGGCTTGTTGATTTCACCTTTGCAACATCCCTCTTCTATATCTCCCCTTTTCTCCTCTGACACTGCCACCACTCAAGTATAGGACCCCATCTCTTCATGCCTTGATTATTGCTATAGTGTTCTGGGGTGAGGTGGTGTCTGCCAGTCTCAGGTCTTCCCCACTCCAGTCCATCCTCTATTCAGTCACTAAAGTGATTTTCCTATAGCAAAGGTTCAACCATGTCAACCCTACTCAATAAACTCCAGTAGCTCCCTATTACCTCCAGTGTCAAAATACAAAATACGCTGGCATTCAAAGCCTTTCCTAACCTAGACCACACGTAACTCTCCAGTCTTTTCCCACCTTCTTCCTTTGACACTGGCCTCCTGGTTGTTCCATAGACAAAGCACTCTATCTTTTGGTTCTGGGCATTTTCTCTGGATGTCCCCCATGCCTTGGAATGCTCTCCCTCCTCAGCCCTACCCCCTGATTTCTCTGGCTTCCTTTAAGTCCCAAGTAAAATTCTGTCATTTATAGGGAGCCCTTTTCAACCCCCCTTAATTCTTTAGTGCCTTCCCTCTGTTAGTTATTTACTATTTATTTTGTTTATAGCTTGTTTGCATGTATTTTATATGTTCAAATGTCTGTCCTATTGGATTATAAATTTCTTGAGGGCAGGGACTGTCTTTTTTTTGTCCTCAACACCTAATAAATACAAATTGATTTTTTTTTTTTTTAGACAGTGCCACATACTTTAGATTTACAAGAAGAAAATGCATTTGGAGACTATTATAGTGTATTTACCTTTTTCTGTGTGTAAGAAAAAGATACCCACTGTACAAAATTAGACCATTTCCTAACTGTTATTAAAATGGACACGGGCTAATATTCTTTGCCTCACAAATTATGTCATAATTAGTCTTTGGTTTACAATTGCTATTATGGGAGTTAACTTGAAGTAACATTTTATTCAAAGTTAGTTATGATGCATAGCCTTCCCCCAGAAAGTAATTTGAAAATGTCAAACTGCATATGTCAATTTGAGTTTAACCATGTAGTTATATAATTAAATTGCATTGGGTAAGTGATTATGCTGTAGAATTAAGGATGAGCCTCCTTCTTAGGGGTTTTGATTTCAGCAAGGTGAGTGTAGATGTTAAATGACAGCCATGAACAGGAATGTTCACTAGTAAGGGACATAATTTAAGCTGATACTTAGTAGACTATAAGAATTTTAGAATTAGAAGTTACTTGGAGTTCCTGGGTGCTTGATTACTGTCTTCTCACTTAATCCACCGCTCTGTGAAGATCCAATCCTGGGACACAGGCCTTGTTAATTTTGGTTTATTTTCCTGGGCTACAGTTCTCTTTCTAACCAATCATGGAGATTTTGTCTTTGGCCTCATGGCTTTTAATAAATTTTAAACTTTTCTCATGACGGAACTCATGATACTGCATTGCCTGGATCTTTCTGGTCTCTAAATCCGCTCCCACTCCTTGATTATTACTTCTCTTTCTCCTGCTGATACCACCATCATATTTCCTTCCTTTTTACTCTTGTTGTCACACACTCCAGACTACAGAAGGGCTGTGTATGTCTAGGGTTTACTTAAAAGGGAAAAGACGGAGAAAAGAAAGTTTGAAAATTCAGAAATGACATTGTGGGGTGAGATAATTAGAAAAATAAAAATGAAAGCTACCTACCCTCAGACTGGATGGAATGTAAGCTTTGTAACCTAACCATTAAATAAGATCATAGGATTTAGAGTTGGAAGAGACTTTAGAGATGTTCTCACCTCACTGCTTCATGTAACTGATGAGGTTCCAGGCACGGATGTAAAGAAACTTGGTTAAGGACACACAGGTCAATGAAGAGCTATCATACAGCCTCCACTCATCACAACTCAATCTTTTCTATTTCTCTGCTCCACTGTGTTGACTAAAGACCCCCCAGGCCCATAATGGGACCTGAAATGAAACAGAATCTGATTACACCAGTTATATATTAATAGTAGCCCTTCTGTACTATTGTACTATCCTCCTTACTTTTTTTCATTAATTCTCACCCTCTCCTTGTCACCCTTGTTCTCTGCTGCCTATAGATCTGTACTCATTACTTCTGGTTTTTTTTTTTTTTTATCCTATTCTCTTTCCAGTTCCTTTCAGTCTGGCTTCTTTCCCCACTACTCAAGTGAATCTGCATTTTCCAAGGTCGCTGTTGACTTTGTTAAATCTAATGGCTTTCCTTCAGTTCTCATCCTTCTTTACATCTCTGCAGTATTTGACCCTATTCTTTTGAATATTTTGTCTTTCCTGAGTTTTTGCAGCATTGCTTTGTCATAGTTTTCTTCTTTCCTGTTTAATCCTTTCTTTTCAGTCCCCTTTTCAAGTTCATCATCTGTGCTCATTATCTGGGTATATGTATACTCCAGGGCTATGTACTAGGCTTTTCCCCTTTTTTTTTTGGTCCCTCTTGCTGATCTCAGTTCACTTTGATTTTTTTGTATGGGTGAATCCTATCCAACTTTATACAGATACTTCACATCCCACCCTGTCTCTTCTGAGTACCAGTCCCAGAGCTCCAGCCACTTGCTTGAAATATCTACCTGGATGTCTTACAGGTTATCACAAATGCAGCATTGCCCAATTTCTTCTAAACCGTGCACTCTTCCCTCACTCCCCTATTCCTTATTTCTGTTGAGGAAACCACCATTCTTCCAGTCATAATCTAAGAATTATTCTTGACTCTGAACTCTCCTTTACTTCATTAAGGCCATTGAATTGTCAGGTCTTGTTGATTGCTTCTCTTTGACATTCCTTGAATCTACTCCCTTCTCTTTGCTCATGCCACAGCCACCTAGTGCAAGCTGTCATAACCTGGCCTATTTCCAGGTCTCATAATTGCTCTTCTTGCCTTTGGTCTCTCCCCTTTTAAATCCCTCACTCACATCGCTGTCAAATTGGTATTCCTAAAGTGTAAGTTTAGCCATTTCATTCCTTTGCTCAAGAAAGCTTCAGGGGCTCCCCATTACCCTTAAGGCATGCATATAGGGGAAGGCAGTTGATTGTGTGGTGATAGTGGAGTGGTTAGTAGTGATGGTGGATTTAGACAGGAGCTAGGCCAGTGCTTGGATTGTAGGCTGGAATGAAGCAGATTACAGGGAAGGAGCAAGAACAGCATAACGTCAGGAACAGGGTAGAGAAGATGGAGACTGAAAAAGACAGTATGAAGGCCAAGGCCCAGGCGTCTTGTTCACAGTAGTCCAGCTGGGCCATTGTTGCTGGTAGATGTCTGTACATCTTTGACAGCCAGGGTCACGATCTGTGGACAAGCTGCTGTGCTACTCGTACAGCACATAGTGCTTCTATTTTGGAGAATCCTACTTCAGGGTTTAGAACTCCTGAATGATGGCTTGAAGGGTCTCAAAGTAAAATCTGTCACTCCTTGCCACTCCTAGCTTGCTATCAGTGTTGATGAAAAGTCAGACTTGTTTAGTTGGCCATTGCTTTTGTTTTCTGCTAAATCTCAACTTCCTGCAAGCTAGTTTTAACCTATACAGTTTTCTAGGTTCATGTCACTCTTTTACATATTCTTTTGGTTATGTGTCTCTGCTTTCATCTTTTAAACTTGTCCTTTTTTGCATCTAAGTTAATCAAGAGCCATCTTCTAAAGCCATATCAGTCTCTTTAAATGTTTCTACCTTTTCTTCCTGTAAGGGCACTATTATTGATTATATCATCAGTTTTCATTCTTCAGCCTCCTCAGCATATTTTTCTAGCCGTCTTCACTTTTAGTGTTGTAGGTCATGGGACCACATCTGGACTTTTTGAAATATGCTTCTTTAAAGGCTATGATACATGTCTGACAGTATCTTGCATTAGCTATTATAAATGATGGCATCATTAAATCACTTTCTTTCAAAGATTCTGCTACACTTCTATTTTACCAACTAGTTTAGCATTCTGTTCTTCTTCATTACTCTTATGTTCTGAGAAATGAAATTTTCATGTGCTTAAGGATCAGCATCCCTAATCCAGGGATCCCACTGTATGATGTCACACTCACATAATGCATTGTGGTATCAAATAGGCACTAACTTAAAAATTAACTAAAATAATTTTGTCTGTATGTGCAGCAGGGGGAGCCAAAATGCAATATAAAATTGTATGTAAAAGCTTTCTTCAAAAACCCTGTGTTTGAGTCTCTGTATTCTGTACGTGAAACCACATTAAATTTATGTTACAAGAAGCATAAAAATAGTTTTCTTACAGTATTCTTATTAGCATTTTTGAACACTTAGTATGGTGGGTGAATGTATTTTTACTTAACACATTACGTGAAAATTTGTGACTTCATGAAATTTCACAATTTTTTGTGACATGAATTAATGTGACTTCATGAGTTTGTTTTTTCAGGCTACATTTCCTTTTTGTCTGTATATTTTTAATCCTGTTTGCTTTCATCCTCAAGGCTGAATGAAGTTTGCTTTTTTCTTTCATTTTATATCTATCCAGTGGTTGATTTGAATGAAAAATTTTCTGTAAGGGAACCAGGAAAAGCTAAAATAGATTAATAAAATTATTTGGCTAGTGAAACAATTTAATTGAAGTATTTTACTGTTTAATGGCAGGCTAAAATTAAGTTACTTTACTAAATGCCAGATTATAAAAATATCTTCCTACTAATCCATTTTTATTTTTTAAAATAAATTTTATTATTATCTTTTTGCATCACCTACATTTCACACTGGACCCCTATCTCTTCTCCCCCCCCCCCCCGGTAGAGAACAATTCCTTACAACAAAAAATAAAGGGGGTGGAGAGAAGTTCAACAAAATTTACCAATGAATTGAAAAAAAATCTCATGTATATATTGCACCATACCCATACCCATGTAAAGAAGCCATGGGAGGGCCTCTCATATTTCTTCTTGGGATCAAGTTTGGTCATTATAATTTTTCCTGCTTATTGATTTTCTTGACTTTATTTGGTTTCTTATTAATTTCCAAGAAAACAATCATAGAATTATGCCTTTAATGTAGAATAAACTGGGCTATGAAATAGTAATTTTAAAAAACAAATATTTTACCTCTGAATAGAAGAGAGAATTAACAAAATTTTTTTCAAAGTAACTTTGCTTTATGGAAATGTTCTTGCATTGTTGCCTGACTAAAGGATTTCACATTTTTTTTTCTCCCTCTATACTGCTTTATATTATGAAGAGATGAAGGTTCTTACCAGTAATTTCTGTGATTGGAGATAGAAATATGTAGTCATCCCTTCAGTTATCCAACCTTAGACCATTAATTTGTTTTGATGAAGGGGAGATTGTTTTAGGCTATTGGGGCTAAGTGACTTGCCCAGGGTCACACAACTAGTAAGTGGCAAGTGTTCAGTCTGAGTCCAGATTTGAACTCAGGTCTTCCTGACTTCAGGGCTGATCTTTTATCCACTACATCACCTAAATGCCCCGAAGGGGAGATTTTGAAAGGAGTGGAAGCTTCAGTTCAGACCAGCAGACATTTATTAGGTACATACTGTATATAAGGCATTATACTTGAGGTATAAAGAAGTACAATACATTTTCCCTATCCCTGATGAGCTTGTATGTTAATTTCTTGCCAAACACTAGGAATGATAACACTTCTTTTCCTTATTTGTAGTACTCAGTGAAAGTTGAATTTGTGTATTTCATTTAGTTTGGTGGTATAAGAAACCTGCTTATTCTAGGGCACTATAATTTAGGGCTGGACAACTGAATTTTTGCATTTTTCTTTTAGCTGTGGAGTGATTCTGCTCTTCCCCCCAGGTCTTTACCATCATCTTTAATAAATTCATAAGTTAGAAATCGTTATACATAAAAGTCAGTTAGGGAATTCTTATTAGAAACTTTGTTTTAAATGTTAATTTAAATATGTTTAGAGTATGTACTCATTTCTGAATATTTTGCATATAGGTAAGAAAATAGGGATATGACCACCAAACTAGAAATTTAGGGTTAACTTTTGACTTAAATTTGAAAAATCTAGTTTACTAATGGTTTTTAATAGGATTATATGAAATAATTAACATAAATTTCTATACTTCTCCTTTGAAAGAGGGAGATTGAAATAAGGTTGGTGATAATTCTAGGAATGTTCTGCCAAAATCATTAAGGTTTAAAGCCATAGAATTTTCAAATATGCAAAATGTCAAAAGTGAAGTGTAGGCATGGAAAGGGATTCATGGAAATTTAGTCTTTTCCTTTTTCCTCACTTTCAAAAAGCTTCTTAAATTGATAGTTACCTACAGCTGTTTTAATGAATAGATTAACTGTAATTTGAAGTCCAGGTCAGTACCTTGCAGTTTAAACAGCTTGTTGCTAGGAGCTTTGACTTTGGATTTACAAAGGCGTTTTTGTTCTTAGGTCTGTATGGTTCCCCAGGTTTTAGTGGCTTTAGGTAATACTGTGACTATTTTCCACTTCAACTGTTCAGGTAAAACAAGAAACTTTTTATGTATGATTCAGAAATAAGAATATAATATAAGGTAGGTATATGAGGAAAGAATGGATCATGGAGAAGAAAGAAAGTGAGCTATCTATCCTTTGGTATTCATTTCCTTTTTGCCGCTATTTCGTATATCCAACTTCATATTTCCACTGGGACAGGAAACTAGGAGGTCAGGATGTACTTCTAGATTTCAGAATGGAAGTGAAAGTATGAGTAGACTCTTCAGCATCTGTACCTGTTGGCACACTCACGTATTCTCTCAAATTAACTAGTAAATAGCAACTGTGTTTATTAATGAAAGTAGCTCTATTTCTAGTTTTTAAGGGGATCTGCTAGATGTTAGATCTGGTGATTTTTTTAGCATATTGGGGTCAGTATAATATAACCAACTTTTTATTACATAATATACATGTCTCATTTAATATTGTAGTGACAGAAGATTTTAATTCTTTACAAAAGAATTCCTTTTAAGATTGTTTAAAAGTGCATAGGGTAGATTTATTTTAAAAGTGTATTTACATGCAGTTTCAAAAATGTGTACTGCATAAAGCAAGATATGTCTGTGTCATTAGTATCACCATAACTGGGTTGATTTGTGGAAGCTCAAAGCCTTGTTCTAAGCTCATGATTCAGGCAGGCAGCTGCATCTTTCTTATAGTTGATGCCTGTGTCTGAATAAGTCCCTAATTAAGTTGGATGTTGTGGTTGTTTAGGTATGCTATCACAGAATGCTTTCTGGAAAGAGAGAGAGCTAAGATACTTAAAATGGTGGTGTTAAGAGGGAAGTGGAGGTGATGAAATTACTTTAAATTTGGTTATAATCCTGGTGAAGTTTGGTTGCCCTAAGATAACTTTGCTCTGTAACTCTTTGAGAGAGCAAGTTTTGAAGAGATATGAAAGCAAATTGTAAAAAGACAGACTGAAAGGAGGATTGCCAAGTAGGGCGTGTGTGTGTGTGTGTGTGTGTGTGCGCGCGCGCGCGCGAATTTGTCTTAAAAAAAAAGCATTGGTACCTTTTATTTTGACACAATGGAGAACACTTCTAAACAGCTCTCCTCTACAGTTAAACAAAATTGTCTTATAGCTTGATTTTGATTATTCACACATGTCACTTTCCACTTCTGTAGTTTACTGATTAACAGAAAGGATGTGTCTTTTAACTTTGACAGTATAGCAATAATATTATCTATTGTATTATGTTTTTATCTTCATGCCAACTCTTTGAGGTAAGTGTTAACAGTTGTTATTATCCCCATTTTACAGTGTTTATGAAGTTGGTTCCTATTTTCAAATAGCCTACAATTGCATGGGTGGGGAGGATAAATGTTGAAATGTATGTAAATGAAACTTATGTTAGAATGCTGCTAAGTCTGAGGTAAGATAGAGTAGCACAGTTAGAATCATCTTATTTAGGCTAAGTTAATTTTGGGTTCTGTTTTCAGCATACATTTGACTCTTAGTTTGTCTTAAAGGTCACAGCTCTTTGCAATGAAGCTTCAGTCCTTACTCCGAACATCTGACTAAAGAGGATGAAATCTTTTTAGCTTCTCCTACCTCCTCTACTTTCTACTCTGTGCTTGAGCTGGACATGCTTTCTTCTTAGAGTAATGTACAAAAAAAACCTTAAGCCGGTTTATACCTTCCCTGGGTTGGAGGAAGTTATTCACTGTTGGTATTTCAAGTCTTTCCTCTTAGGCTCCATAAAGAAATAAAAATGAAGAGTTAGTGGTAACTCTGTTTAATTTCCATTAGATGGGAAGTAAGATTTTTTTCCTTAGGTGATTAAGTCAGCTGGTTGAAAAAAGTCTCATTCTCCCTTTGGTAGTAGTTAAGAGGTAATATTTTATTATTAAAGAAAGCAAAAAAGTTTAAAATTGTAAAAATGGTGTTTATTACTCTTTATCATTAAGTGCCTACAATGTACTGTGCTTAACAAAGTTATGTGCTTGTCACTCAAAATGTAGAGGAGGGGGATCTTGTCCAATCTGTGCATAAGAAGTATTACTTTGGGGGCAGCTAGGTGGAGCAGTGGATAGAGCATCGGCCCCGGAGTCAGGAGGATCTGAGTTCAAATTCGGCCTCAGACACATAACACTCACTAGCTGTGTGACTCTGGGCAAGTCACTTAACCCCAATTGCCTCACAAAAAAAAAAGTATTACTTTTGACAGTAGTGTGTAGGATGACCTGAAATGGTGATAGACTTGAAGCAAGGAGACCAATTAGGAGGCTATTGTAATAATCTAGATGAGAGGCTGTGAGGACCTGTACTAAATTGTAGCTGTGTGAGAGGACTGAAAAGTTGGTACTCAGGAGATGTTGAAAAGGTAGAAGAAACTGCAGGATTTGGCAACTGATTGGATATGTGGGTTGAAGGAGTTTGGGATAATATTTGTGAACTTGAACACTGGAAGGAGAGAAGGCTTTGAGGAAAAAGGTAATTAGTTCAATTTAAGACATGTTGAGTTTAAGATATCTCTGGGACATCTATTTTGAATTGTTCAGTAGACAGTTAGATGTGGAATTGAAACTTGGGGAAGATACTAGGGCTGGATACATTGACCTGGGAGTCATTCGCTTAGAGATGATAGTTAAACTTCAAGGAGCTGCTCAGCTTACCAAGAAAGAGAATAGGAGAACAGAGCCCAGGATAACCTTGGGGAACACCCATAGTTAGGGGTAATGATGTGAATGATGAGCAAGCAAAGGAGAATGAGAAGGAGCAAACCAGACAGTAGGAGGCAAACCTGAATATTGTCATAAAAACCCAGAGAGGGGACAATATTCAGGAGGAGAGAAATGGTCAGCAGCTAGGTCTGAATTAATACAAATTATGAATCCCATAAAGTGATTATGTAAATTCACATTTGCGTATCTAAAATATGGCACTTGGTTCCAGCCAAGGGGAAATTTGTAATGTGAGTTTGAAAAAAGTGACATATAGGATTCATTATTTAGACTAATTGGGACTTACCTGTTTGTGCAAAGTACACCACTTGTAGACCTCTGCAAAAGGGTGGGGTAGAGATGTTATGTTTCTTTTTTTGAGACATGCTTGTTTTTTTTAAATTTTGCAGCATTTATTTAAAAAAATTTTTTTTGATAGCTCCTTCCATTTATATTGTTACAGTCATTGTGTCTATTGTTTTCTTAACTCTGCTTACTTCATTCGTCAGTTATATAGGTCTTTCCATGCTTCTCTGTGTTCATCTCATTTATTATTTCTTAGAGCACAGTAATAGACCACAATTTGTTTAACAGTTCCCCAGTTCATGAGTTATCTACTTTGTTTCCAGTTTTGTGCTATCACAAAAGTGCTGCTATAAATAATTTGTCATATATGGAAACTTTCTTCTTATTGATGACTTCTTTGGTATATAAGCCTGATAGTGAAATCTCTGGGGTCCAGTGAAGGAGGAATATGGACATTTTAGTCACTTTCTTTGTGTAATTCCAAAATGGTTATGCAGATTCACAGCTCCAGTAACAATGCACTAATAATGTTCTTGTCTTCCCACAACTCCTCCAATACTTACTATTCACATCTTTTGTTAACTTTGCCATTTTGTAGAATGTGAATGAGGTAAAACATCAAGTGATTTGGAGCATTCTTTTCTATAGTTGTTAATTGTTTATAATTCTTCTTTTGAGAACTGTTTGTTAATATCCTTTGACCACTTATCTTTTTGAGAAATGGCTTCTGGTCTTAAATTAATAAATATATTAATTTTTTATTCACTTAAGTACCATTTTAACAGAGAAATTTGATACAAAGATTTTCCCCATTTGCTTGCCTTTCTTCTTACTATGTTTGCATTTTGTTTGAGCAGTTTTTCTGTTTCATGTGATCATAGTTACCTTTTGTAGTTGCTTCTATCCCTTGATCAATTAAGAATACATCTCCTATCTATAGCTGTGACAGGTATATGATCTGTGTCTCTTCTAATTTTTTTATAGTGTGATCTTTAATATTAAGGTCACATCGATTTAGCATGTGTTATGGAATTTAGTCTAAACCTGATTTGTGCTAGACTACTTTCCAGTTTTCCTGGCAGCTTTTATCAAATAAGGAATTTCTTCCTAAACACCTTAAGTTTTGAAGTTTATAGGACATTGGGTTATTGAGTTATTTTGTTTCTGATTCTCTCTTGTCTAGTTTGTTCCATTGATCTACCTCTATTTATTAACCAATAGCAAATGGTTTTGATGACTGCTGTTTTATAATATAGTTTGAGGTGTAGAAGTGCTGTTACTCTATTTTCATTATTTCCTTTGATGTTCTAGACCTTTTTTTAAAAATGGATTTTATTATTATCTTTTCAAGTTCTGCAAAACATCCTTTTGAAAATTAACTTAGTAGTATTGTGATTTTTATTATATTGACACAGCCCAGCTATGAGCTCCGGATATTCCTCCAGCTATGCTAAATTGTTCTGTATTTAAGAAACACTTTGTAATTGAATCGATAGAAGTATATTTCACATGCTTTGGTAAATTGATCACCATATATTTTATGCATTTTGTGGTTATTTGGAAGGAGATTTTCCTTTCTATTATTGCCACTTGGATTTTATTCTTATGTAAAATGCTGTTGATTTTTGAGAATTTGTTAGTGGCCTACAACTTTGCTGAAGCTATTGTCTCAGTTGGTATCTTTGCTAATTCCCCATGTTTTTCTAAGTAAACTGTCATATCATCAAGTAGAGATAGTTTTTCACCTCTTTAATAATCTTTATACCTTTAATTTCTTTCTCCTAGTAGATAACCTTTTTTCAAGGAGTTTGACTGAGAAGGGGAGGAGAAATACAAGACAATATCTTGAGGAGATTATAAGGTCTAGTAAAGATTTTTGAAGAATAGTACAAAATAATCAGTCTTTTCTGACTCCTCTTTGATGCTGCAGTGATGATGGCAGAGTGGTGGAAAGAGGAAGCAAAAGTATACTAAAAATCAGTTTTTAGACTGTGAACATTAACTTACCTTTTGTTAAATTGGTAATGTGGTTAAGTATGAGATCCTTGTCTAAGTGACTGTATATGCATGGAGGAAATGAAATCATGCTATCTTAGCATTTTTGCTACAAATTAAATTAGAAGACAAAAGAAAGTTGCAGCTAAGTGGAAACTTAAACTCCTTGAAGAATATAAAATAAAGGTAGTAAGTGTCATCATTTCATGGAATACTTATTTATCTCCTATTGTTGTGCTCTTGATTAAGTATTTGCAAAATCACAGCTTATACAAAGGACTTGGTAGAAACTTCTAAATTAAATGAGCCTTACTTTAATACTAGATAATTTTAATGCAAAGGTGTGTATGGGCTGCTGGCTAAAATGTATTTGAACACATAGTTCTGGAGTAAAAAGCAAGAGAAGTCAGTGTTTTATAGATTATATGGAAGGTTTATGCCTATGTATTGTGAAGGAAAATAGGGATTGTGAATAGTGAAAATTATTGTAAATTGTATATTCTAGACACGGGAGATAGCTTGTGTCAGCGCAGGCAGACGTGAGATAGAATGTCAGGTTCAGAGAACAGCTAGTAAGTAATTCATTGTGGCTAACAATATATAGTGTATTAAGTGGAGTTGTGTGAAATAAGACTTTATTCATTCCACCTATCTCATCTTCATTGTCTTCATATCTGCTGGCTTCTCTGCTGCCTACAAATATGACCAGATATTTTTCTATCCTTAAAAAGCCTTCACTTGATCTTATATGCCATCTCCTTAGTCTGTTGTCCTATATTTCTTCTTTCATCAGTAACTCTACTCCTAGAAAAAAAGTAGCTAGGCTCATTACTGTAAATTCCTCACTTCTCATTTACTGTCATTCTAGATTCTGAGCTAACCAGAACCAGGGGTTGAAATTTCGCTATCTAAGGTTACTAGCCATCTCTTAATTGCTAATATAATAATCTTTTCAAAGTTCTTAATCTTCTTAACTTCTCTTCACCTTTTTACACTGTTAGTCTTTTTTCTAAATACAATTTCAGCCTTCTGTTTCCATGACACTATTCTCTCCACTCACATAACTACTACCCTAATTCAGACCCTTCTCACTTCTGACATAGATGATTGAAGTAGTCTCCTAATTGAGTTCTCTGTATTCATTCTTCGTCCTCTAATTCATTTTCTGCATAGTTGCAAAAATAGTCCTCCTAAAATACAGGTCTAACAATATACACTTGCCTTATCAACTTGCCTTATCAAGAACCTTCAGTGGTTCCCTATTGCATTTTTTTAAAAAATGCGAACTTTTCATTGGCAGTTATGCCTTGACATAATTTGGCTTCTCCCTGTCTTTTCAAATTTATTTCATACTATTCTCCTCACACTTTGTATTCCAGCCAAACTGGCCTACTTTTAGTTCCCTAACTTTAGTAGTCTGTTTCTAGTGTCTTTGCCTTGCATATCTTTCCATGGCTGGGATGTACTTTCTCTTCCACGTGTGTCTCTTAGAACCCTCATTTTCCTTCAGCTTTTGTGTAAACAATAAATTCAGCAATTATTATTGTTAGCAACTGATTGCCGATGACAATAACTCCAAGGTTATGAACCTTTTTGAGAGAATGAAAGAACTCTCAACTGAAAAAAGAGAAGTTTATTTATGAAAAATGTGTGTTATTAATCAAAATAATGTAATCATATTCGATCTCATAGAAACAATGACATAATAGTGAATTAGTTGCTTAAGGAAGGGCCTATTTCTATCCAACTTTTAACAGGAATTATGGAACACTTATTTAATCAGTTACAAATGGTATGATATTAGGCTTTCTAATGTTTTTATAAATTGCTTAAACGGTAACTTGGTAACCAATCACACATGTATTTTATATAACCTTATTACATCAAATACACATTTATATTATTATCTACTGTGTTTAAAAAAATTCCTTCATATTTTCTGCCCTATTTTTATTGCAACAATTTAGAATGTATAGAAACAACTTGGTTTTAGCATTATATAATTCAGAAGGAATTATCTTATGCAGAGAGATTTTGACAGTTATCTTTGAGACTTTTGGGGAGATTTAGGTTTCCTTGATATCACTTTTAGAAATGTATCCAGAGATATATGTTATGCTGCTTTGTTTTTCTCATTGCATTTTCTCATTCCTGTAGGAATAATAGACATTAGAAATCTGGTTATCGGTGATCTTGCTGCCTTTGAAACAATATCTTCTAGTTCTTTTATGCTTCAATCTCTTCAATCAGTTAAGCATTTATTAAGCTCTTACTATGTGCTAGGCACTGTGCTTGGCACTAGGGATTAAAAAACAGAAATGAAATAGTCCCTGCTTGCAAGGAACTTACTTCTAATGGAAGAAATAACATGCATATATGTTAGCGTGTATATACAAGGTACATACAACAGAGATACAAGGTAACCATCAAGGGGAAGGCACCAGTAGCTGGAGGGACTGGGAAGTGTTTGAATTGAGTCTTGAGGGAAACAGGTTCTTCAAGAGGTGGTGAGGAGAGAGAGCATTCTAAGCATGGGACACAGCCAATGCAAATGCAGGAAAACAGGATCTCTGGAGTATTGTGTATGAGTAACTGCAAGTAGTCAGGTATGACTAGACCATAAAATGTGTGGAGGGGAGTAAGGAGTAAGGCGGGAAGGATAGATTGGGGCTACATCTTTAAGAGCTTTAAATGCCAGAGTTCTTTATAGAGGAAATAGGGATCTTTTATTCAGTTAGAGAGATAATGTGATTAGATCTATGTTTTAGAGGAATCACTTGAGCAGGCATCTGGAGGATGGATTTGAATAGACAGAGACCTGAGCCAGGGAAACCAATTAGGAGGCTTATTGTAGTACTTTGGAAGAGAGATGATGAGGTCCCCAAACCAGGATTATGGCTATGTGAGAAAAGAGAATGGGAAGTACATGTGAGAGGTGTTGTGGAGAAAGAAAAAAAATAATTTGGTAACTGATTAGATATATGCAAGTAAGGAAACAAAGATGACATTGAAGTGGGAAACTTACTTCACTGGAAGAATGGGGACATCCTTGACAGAAATATAAGATAGCATGGTAGAAGAGAGTACACTTGGGGAAGAAAGATAATGAGCTCAGTTTTGGATCTTTTGAGTTTGAGATGCCTCTTAGACTTGGACTTTAAAGTGTCTGATAACCAGTAGGTGTTACAGGAATAGAGTCAGGAGAGAGACTTGGGTTAGATATATTGATCTCAGAGTCATTTTCATAGAGATGATAATCGAACCCATTGGAGCTGATGAGATCATCAAGTGAGACAGTTATAAAGAGAAATGAGTCCAGGAGAGAGCCTGGGAATGTACCCATGTAATCTTTGTTATAAGGATAATGATAGAACAGAGAAGACTGAGAAGAAATGGTTGGGTGGAACGAGGACCAAGAGAGATCTTTGTCACGTCTCACAGGCAACATTGTTTCCCAAAGAAGAGAGCCTGTTCAGGAGTAGAGTGTGGTCAGTAATTTCCAAAGCTGCAGAGAGGTCAAGAAGGATCAGCACATTTCGCTTCATAAAGCTTGTCCGCCTTTAAAATGTGTAAACCAACTCTTAACTAGATGGAATTTTTTATCCTTTTATCCTTTACCATGCTTTGTTGTTGTTTTTTTTTTTTTTGCAAGGCATTTGGGATTAAGTGACTTGCCCAGGGTCACACAGCTAGTAAGTGTCAAGTATCTGGTCTGAGACCGGATTTGCACTCATGTTCTCCTGACTCCAGGGCCGGTGGACATGTTTCATTTAAGATGCCTACAGGGCATTTAGCTTGAGATG
>NW_020954580.1:31124345-31255501 GCF_900497805.2 Vombatus ursinus
GTATTGATCTGGGAGTCATCTGCTTGGTGATGATAATTGAACCCAAGGGACTGATGAGATCACCAAGTCAAATGGCATATTGATGGCATAGAAAAGCATACCATATTATGTAATATAGCCTCCACTGCGCCGTCTAGCTGTCCTCATGTTTTTGCTTAGTGTTAAAAAGCTTCAAAATTTGGCTTGAATTGTGGTTGAGCTCAAAGGCACACAGTGCTAAATTTTATCAGCCATTTTAAAGATTTGAATACAATGTATTACTATAAAGTGATGTATTTAACTTTTTTAGGCTGCACTTATACATCAAAGTGAGCATAATTCCTAGAATAATCTTTAGAGATTAACATTTATTCAAATGACATGGAAAGAGCCCTGGATCTGAAGGACCTGGGGTTCACATCTGGCTTTTTGGCTTACTTCCTATATTTGATGTTGGTCAAATGACTTAACCTTGGTGGGCTTCAAGTTTCCTCATCGACAGAATGAGGGAATTGAACTAGATGACTTCTGAGGTCCTTTCTCTCTCTTAGGTTTTTGATATATGAATATGGGTGAAAGCCTTTTGAAATTGCCTTCAGAGATAGGTTATTAGTTATATCATAAAGTTCATTACTTTATAGGACATTCTCCTTGGTCCACTACCTTTTTTCCCCTCCTTTTCTTTTAACACTTTATAGACCCTGGGGATATGGGGCTATTTTAGGCCAGAGGGCAGGCCTACATTGCAGCTGGGAGCTGGAGACAAGCTTATGCAGAATATGTCAGAGAGCACACTGACTAGTGTCAGTCCCTCTGTATTCTCTGTCTGTGCTTTCTATGTGCTGGGTGTTGGGTTAAGTGCTAGCGATCCAAACAAAGGCAAAAAACCCAGTTCTTGCCCTCAAGGAGTATGTATTCTATTGGAAGAGACACTGTAAATAACTGGTTACAAACAAATTATATACAAAACTGATAAGTGGAAGGTAATCTGAAAGGGGGACTTATAAGTAGCTGGAGGTCCCAGGAGAAGCCTTCTGTAGAGGATGGATTTTGAATTGGTTCTTGGAAGAAGTCAGGGAGATTAAGAGGTAGAGGGAAGGGGGGAGAGCGTTCCTTGGAGTGGGATACAGTCAGTGAAAATGTGCGGAGTTGAGAGACCCTTCACGTATCCTGCATGGAAGATGATGAAGGCTGTGGCTGTAGCCGCGGCTATGACTGTGGCTGTGGGAGCGGAGAGAAAGGTTGTGTACGAGAGATGTCGCAAAGGGAGAAATGGCCCGGTTTGATGATAACATCGGATATGCGGAATGCATGTGAGTGAGCCGTTGAGGATGATGCCAAGGCTGGGGCCTGGATTCCTGAGAGGATGGTAGTCCCCACAGCAGGAATAGAGAAGTCTGGGAAGAGGTAGAGTTCTGGACATGTTTCATTTAAGATGCCTACAGGGCATTTAGCTTGAGATGCTGAAGAGCTGATGGAGATGTGCAACTGGCTCAGGAAAGAGACAAGGACTATTAGATAGGTGTATTGATCTGGGAGTCATCTGCTTGGTGATGATAATTGAACCCAAGAGACTGATGAGATCACCAAGTCAAATGGCATATTGATGGCATAGAAAAGCATACCATATTATGTAATATAGCCTTGGTCAAGCCTTTTAAAGCCTTAGTTTTCTAAAATGGTGGGGGATAATAGCATTGTACAATGAAGGAGATTTGGAATTTGAAATTGGAATCTAAGGACCTGGGATTAAATACAAACTCTTCTGCTTGGCATTTTAAGCCATTCGTAGTCTAGCTTCAAGTTAACATTCCAGGTTTATTATACCTTATTCTCCTTCAAACATGTTGCACTCCAGCCAAATTGAGCTCCTTGTTCCTCACGGCACTCTATCTTCCATTTCTGTGCTGTTATACAAGTTGGTCATGGAATACATGGAATGTACTCTTTCTTCATAAAATCCCTAGCTCCCTTCAGAACTCAGCTCAGGTACCATCTCTTCCTACATGGTGCCTCTCCTGACCCCTCACTCTCCAGCTATGAGTACCCTACCCCAAACTTCTTTATATTTACATATTTTAGTATATGTTGTTTACTACCATAGAATGTAAACTCCTTGAGATCAGGGATTTGTATCCCAGTGCCTAGTACAGTGCCTGGCACATGGCACTTGTTTAATAAAGTCTTGTTGATTTATAGATTGATTTTTAGCGTAGTGGGTTTTGTTGCTGATTAACTAAGAGACTGTTGCACACCATCCGCATCTCTGGGTTTATATTTGCAAAATGTAGAGGTTGGACTAGATGACATCTAAATTCTTTTTAGCTCTAGCCATGCTTCTGTCTGGAAATCTAATTTAGCAAGGTAGATACTCTTAAGAATTTTGACTGACATCTTCTTATATTTGATATGTGTCCATTAAAGAAGAATCAGGAATTTTTGTTTGTTGGATTACAGCTTTGTGCTTTTGTGAATTTTATGTGATCCGTCAGTTATAACGATGTAGATTTAAGTGAGCTTTTTTGTTAGTATTTCATTAGCATCTATCTGATGTCTCTGTAATATAGTTTCACAGTAATTTGTGATTTTTACAGTATACTCTGAGAAGCAAATAAATTTGCTTTAATTTTGCTAAAATATGTGAGTTCTGGCTCTCCTTTTCCAAAATATGGTGTTGTGTGTTTCTCTAAAGATGTTACATCAGATAAGACCATCTGTCATTGAAGAATAGGCAACTGCTTTAAAAATTTAATTGATATATTTTATTTTTATATATCTTTTTTTAATATCTAAGTTGTGTGTATATTTTGCATACTAGCCTTCATTTAGATAGTATTTTAAAATCTTCCATGGAGTTGGCATAAAAAAGGTGTTGAAAACATTTTTTCTTTATTTGAAACTGAAATCCATTACTGGATACTGGCCATTTTCACCAACATCATAGGGATATTTTTTTCTGTAATATTCTGCAATAAAATGTTGCTTAGTGTTTTTAAAGTGGAACTGCATTATAGAGGGAGTTTACTATTCTAATTAACATAAAACCAATGATTGAACAGATGTTACTTCCTTCATAGCATCATAATCTTATTCTTAGATTTTGTTTTAAAATGTCGAAAGGAATTACCTCAGTATTAATCACTCTAAATGTGTTTGTTCAGTTTTTAAAATGGAAGGCTATCGAATAACTAGAACTTGTTTCTTCTGTAGGTTACCTTTAAAATTAAAAGTATTTATTCATTCATTATGTCTTATCAGCATTGTCTATCCAATTACTTAAGTAATATTCAGAGATCCCTTATTTCAAGTATATAGGTGTTATCTTGTAGGGCTCCCCTCCCCCTCCTGACTTCTTAATAGATAGACTTATGACTTGCTATGGTAAAAAACAAACTCATCATTTGGTGGCCACTATTTTGATTATAAATTTTTCCAAGCTTAGACTTGTCCTCAGGTAACATAGTAAGTTGCCTGACTCATACTGGGAGCTTTTCAAGTTTTATAGGATCTGCCAGAGCATATACTCTGTTAACATGCCTTTAAAGACCTAGGGTTAGGAAAGGGAGGAAAAAGGGAAAATGAAAAAATGGAAACAATGTTGGAGTGGCTATGAAAATACATTTACACTAATACATTGTTGATAGAGCTATGAATTGTTCGAACTGTTTTTGGAAAACAATTCAGAAATATGAAAGAATAAGTGACTGTACATACTCTTTGGTGAACCCACTCCTGGATATGCATACAAACCAAAGGTATAAAAAAATGGAAAGAAAGGAACAAATAAGTAGAAAAATATACATAGCTGTGCTCTTTGTGGTAGCAAAGTAGTGGAAACAAAATTAGCACTCATTGATAAGAAATAACTCAACAAACATATCAATGTGTTGGAATATTAGAATGTCAGATATAAGGAATTCAGAGAAATAGGAAGATTTGTATTAATTGATACATTGAGATAAGCAGAACCACAACAATATACACAGTAACTGTGACAGTGTAAAGAGGGAAAATCACTAAGAGGAAGTTGAACTGAATAACTGAAAAATGACAAATGATCCCAGAGAGGTGGAACTGACTATGAAGGAAGAATGTTGCATGTCGCTCACTTCTTGCTGTTTTCACTTAACTGATTTTCTTTGATGAGGTATAGGCAGTTGAAGATGCAAGATTGGAGGTCAGCAGAGAGATTGGGGCAGGATAGGTAGATTTGAGAATCATCAGCATAGATGTCCGGTAATTAAATCACGGGAGCTGATAAGATCACCAAATGAAATAGCACAGAGAAGCGAAGAACAAAACCCTGAGGGTCACCTGTGGTGACCCACCTCCTCTTCAAGTGCCCACCTGGTTTAGATGCTTCAGTTACTATGTTCAAGTAGTACTTGTTCTGAAGTAAAATTATTTTCTAAAGGAGACTGTTTAGTTCAGTTTCATAACAGTGAGTATACGTTCAGCATAAATTCATAGATAATTGAGCATTCTTTGGAGGCAGAATATGAACCACTGAATTCTTCTCTACTGTGTATTATATTTGGTTAACTGTTTCCACTTAAGCCTCATGTATAGATAGTATATATTGCTGCCTTTACTTTTGTAATAAATTGTGCAACTGTATTGTTTAAGTTTACTATTATAGACTAAACAGCACTTAGCACAGTGCCTGGCACATAGTAAATGCTTGTTTCCTTTTGACTACTATTCTAATTTACATAGCCTTTATGATTTAAAGAACTGACAGTGTTCAGTAGGGATACATAAGAGATACAGGGTTAGACAGTGAAGAAAATGAAGGATTAGATAGAGCCCAGATGGAGAGCAAAAGGAAACAATTTGTAACTGCCTTATTGTAGGATCAACCTGAAGTCTAAATTTCCTTATTCTAGCATGTAAGATGCTCTACATCTGACCTATATAATCCTTTCTAAGTTTTAACTGTATTCAGTTCAGTTCAACAATTAATTTTAAAAATTAAGCACCTATTGTGTATTTTATGTTAGGAATACAAAGGCAAAAAATAAAACAGTTCCTACCCTTAAAGAATTGGGAGGAAAATATTTTTACAGCTAAGTCAATATCAAGTAACTTAGGGTCAAAGGGAAGGATCTAAAAATTTCTTCTGTTTTAGTTTTTTTACTTTGCTTCACTCCATGCCATTCAAACTGGCCTAACTGCTTTACCTTAAATATATCTTGCCCTTTTTTATTTATGTTATTCCCTCTTCTTGGAATGCCCTTTCTTTCCATCTTTGCCTATTAAAATCCTGGCCATCTTTAAGACCCAGTTGAAATACTGTCTCCTAATTGAAACAGCATCACCCCCAACCACCCAGCTCCATTTCTCTTCTGGTAGCCATTGTATTACTCTGTAGTTTGTATCACTCTTACAGTCTGTATCACTCATTTAGTATTTATCATATACTTAGTTTGTAATTATTTCTGTATCTGTCCTGTCTTCCCTACTAGATTATAGGCTCATAGAGGGCAAGGATCATGTCTTACAGAGGGCAAGGATCAGGTCTTAAATGTTTTTTGTATCCCTTGCAATTCTTAGCGTAGTGCCTTGCCCATGATAGGCATTTGACAGATACTTACTGAATGCATGCATGGATCAAGTAAAATTCTTATTATAGGCATCAAAAAGTGATTGTGACTTTTATATAATAAAAAAAGATTTTGAAATACTGCTGTTATCATTAGGGAGTAAGCATAAGAGTAAATGCATGTGAAAAAAATGAATATTGATTTCAAGACCCATTTTATTGGTAATTATTAGTAACCTGGTATACATTGTTCTGAATTCTACATTTTTGGAAGATGAATTTTGAGTCTGGAAACAAAAAGATGAACAGGATATCTGTATTTCTTAATATTTTATTTAAGGAAAAGTTGCCAAAACCATGTAATTTATCTCATAAGAATTTGATGACATCTAAGGAAACTCTTAAGTCTTTGTGGACTGCTGTCTGTGATTTGTACATGGATTTTTTTTTGTGTATGTGTTTTCTCTAGATTGAAATAAAAATGAAAAAGTCAGAGGCTGTAAGATGGGAGAAGCTGGAGGGACAAAGAGATGTATCCAAGCCGAAACAATTCACACCAGGTTTGTTTTCTGACCTTGATGAGCTTGAAATTCAAACATTGTACCATTGACATTAAACAGTAATGAGCATTCTTTCACCTTTCATTATTTATATCCTCAAGATGAAATACTTTGAGGATAATAAGGTTGTTCTGGAAATGAATACAAAATTGTAATTCTTGTAAAGGTCCTAACTTTATAAGCTATAAAAATTCAGAAATAATTTAGAATGAATGCTGAGTGAATGACAGCAGATCTTCAGAGAAAAGTTCAAGTTTGTGTATTGTCTTAAGTTGTCACCTTGGTAATTTTTTTGGTGTTAGATGTTTCCCTTTGGCTTGTTTGTGTGAATTAGTTGCTCACCTTACCTTTTTTTGTTTGTTTCCCACCTCTCTTCTTTATCCCTGTCTCTTTATTGAGGTGGTCAAATCCAAATTTCCTGGAATTTCAGAATATTTAGTACATTTTACTACAGTGCTAATTCCCACATACCAAGGGTTTGGTTTTAGGGAACTCAGTTGTATTTTAAGGAGCTTTTAATTCAACAAATAGATTTTAAACTATCTGCTTTGCAGAATACTGTATTAAGTGTCAGGAGGATGAAGAGATGCAAAGAATGTGGAGCACAGTTCTAGTAAGGGAAATAGAAACTATGTAATATATATAATGTTCAGTAATTTCAGTTGTATCTGACTCTTTGTGTCCCCATTTAGGGCTTTTTTGGGCAAAGATACTGGAGTAGTTTGCTGTTTCCTCCAGCCCATTTTACTTGTGAGGATACTGAGGCAGACAGGGCTAAGTGACTTGCTCAGGGGTCACACAGCTAGTAAGTGACTGAGGCCAGATTTGAACTCAGGAAGAGGAGTCTTCCTTACTCCAGGCATGGCACTCTATCCACTGTGCCACCTAACTGCTTTTTAAGGTATAATATGCAGGTATAATAACAAGTATGAAATGCTTTGTCATTTCAAAAGAAGGGAGAGATTATTATGTGATTATGGTGAAATCAGAGCTCATGCAATAGCCTATATTTCTGTACTTGAGGAAATAAAATTTTGTAATTTGTAAGTTATTTTGTAAACATCAACCCTTGAATTCTCAAACTAGTTAGTAATTAAAATAATAAGGTTTCATGTGGCATGAGAGTAGTTTGAACAGGTGCTTTTATCAGTTAATTTGGATGACCCAGACAAAAGAATATTGGACTTGTTTACTTGCAGATTGTATGATAGTTTTCATGAGTATTAGAAGGAGCATATTTTCTAGGTACAGCTTGAAATTATTTTGGAAAGTATTTTGCTAAACTCTCACAGTGAAAAATGACTTATACAGCCAGTATAATCAGCTTTTTCAGTAAACCAGTACTAGTTATTTATTAGTGAAATGGTTAATTCTTAATATTAAGTAAATCTTATCAATCTCCTTTTTCATATTCCAGTCACCAAAATCATCTCTATGACCTAATTTCTCTTGGTATTGCTTCCTTGCTCTTGGGGCTCACTTTTTTGTTTTTGCCCCTTCCGTAATATAATTTTTGTAAGGTTGATTTTCTTAAATTTTTAATATAAATAAAATTGTGTTTTATTTTAATATAGATAAAATATAATCTGGAATTCAGTGATTTTATTTCAATATAAATAAAATGTAATCTGAAATTAGGTGATTTCCAGAGATTTTCTTGTGGTCAAATTTTTATCTCTTTAGCTGGTTGCATTAAGATCAGTCATGGTTTCTGCACAATGGTGCATAGTCTAGTAGATTATTTTAAATGAGTACTTTAAAATAATCTTTACTGTTCCCGTTCCAAAGAATGAAATTGGAGGTAAAGTTAGACTCACCATTTGTCCTGCAAATAAAGCTTTATTAATTCATCTGTTGTAATAGATGTTTAAGGCCACTTTAAAAAAAAATAAGATATTTTCAGAGACATAATTATGATATTAACATTTATTTTTTAAAATTACCTAATCAGAATAATGCATATATAGGATACTTTGTCTCCCGCTTTGTTTTCTTTTGTTCTAAATTAGTATGCTTGTCAGATTCTTGTGTACTGCAGGCTGGAAGCTATAGATAAGTGCAAATCACTTAACTTGTCTCAGTCAGCTGGGCCAATTTCCTTATCAGCAAAATGGAGATTGTAACCCTTGCTCTCAGATGCCTCATGAACTGATGTTAGTATTAATTAGGTTAACATTTCCTAGTCTTTTTCCTATCATATTTGTAATTTGCTAAGCCCACTGATGAAAATTGGACAAGGATTGGGGATTAGATGCTCGTGAAGGAGTGAGCAAAAGTTTGAAGAGAATATACCTAATGTGAATAAAAGTATGTGTGGGGGTGAGAAGAAGGGCACAAAGAATCCTGAAACAGGCAGTGGTTCCCATATTTAAAGTGGGGGGCAGGAAATGGGAAAACAAGGGTTCATGTTAGGATAAGTTTGTGCATTATTGATACTATACCTATAACTCGAACATTCAAAATCACTTATTTTTTATTGGCTTAAAACCTCAAATAACTGCTTCAATGAACATTTAATACCATAGCCCATGAGGCAACATTTACTATTTTTAGCACTTATGAGAAATGTATATCTCACATTTAAAGCAGACTTTGTTGTTGGGTGGAGGAGAGGATGGACCGTTAACTTCTGCTTCTAAATGGCACGAATAATTATTTATGATTCATTTATTCTTGGTCCTCAGAGTTGTTTGAGAACCTCAGATAAAGTCATTAAAACTTAATGTTCATAAAATTCCTGATAAATTCCTTAATCTATTTAAAATTGATTTTTAAATAAAATGCTTTAAGTTTACTATTATTAAGTGCTATTTACTGTGGGACAAAATTCCCAGGATTCTGATTTTGTCAATTGGTTGAGAATTTTTAGATATTCAGATAGATTTGCTTATTTAGGCGACAGAGAAAAAACAAAATACTATTAAAAATGTGAAATTCACCTGCTTAGATGATTTGCTAAAATTTTTATTCTATATCATTTAAATATTCTTGATATAATCAAAACCTGTTGTTAATCTCTTCTTATTAATTTCATAGATTCAAAGCACATCTATCCATCATCCTCTCATTATACAAGGAATTGGGACAAATTAGTTGGTGAGATCAAGGAAGAAGAAAAGAATGAAAAGTTAGAAGGAGATGCAGCTTTAAACAAATTATTTCAACAGATCTATTCAGATGGTTCTGATGAAGTGAAACGTGCCATGAACAAGTCATTTGTAAGATCATATACATTTTTTAAAAGAATTTAGCAAATAACTAGAAAATTTTGAAAGAGTACTAAATATGTCCTTTTTAAAGGTTAGATTTTTCTGTTCTGTCACCTGAGACCTTTTGCATAGACTTTTCTTCTTACAAAGCCTGAAACAATTCCTCTAAAGAGGATGCAGATACAAACCAGCTTCCCTGTGAAGGGTTACATAAGAAAATTGATTAGATACCTTAAATGTAGTTAATTTAGGTTTGGAAAAGCCTTCAAGAAATAATTGTGCTTAAGCATTGTAGAAAATTGTTGTCTACTTAGTTTTTAGTGTCTTCAGTAATCTTGTTTGGGAGCCAGTTTCATCATTTAAACTGATAACATTTCCTTTGTATGAAAGTTTGCATTGGAATCTATTTGAATTCTATTATTCCTCGTAACCAGTTATTTTACCTACCTGGAGAGCATAGTCAAATGACAGTTCAACTCACTCTCATTACTTCCAAGTTTTCAAGTCTACCAAAATCTATTACTTTTTCAGGCCATGTTAAGTTACATAGAATATTGTCTTTATATAGTTAGAACTTTATTATTGCTCATGTTCAGGAATGTGTATATTCAGTGATTTTAAATAATGGTATATTTTTAGAAAGACAAATAATTATTTTGATCCTTGGCTCTAACACAGTGTAACTTTATACTTTATTGCAGATGGAGTCTGGAGGCACAGTTCTGAGTACCAACTGGTCTGATGTAGGTAAAAGGAAAGTTGATGTTAATCCTCCTGATGACATGGAATGGAAAAAGTTCTAAATAAATCAGTTTGCTATAAACGTATTGCGTATACTCACGTCATGTCCACTGTGTCTATATACATTGCATTCTGAATTTGAGAACAGAATATTTTCTTTAAAAATGATACCTCCTTCCTTCTTCTCTACTTTAGAAGATGCTTTTCCTGCAGTTATTCTAGGTGTCTGATCAAGTATAAAGTTCACATTTTATCACTTCTGTCATTAAGGGTTTAAATGTACTGAAATTCATTTGTTTATTTTCTGCTAGATTAGTTCTGTACTTCTATAGGGAGGAGAAATCATTCATTGGATATCTAGGATTCTTGCCTTATTTTGATGCACAGTACTTACTTAATTTATTAGATTTGGCAACCTTGGGTCAACATAGGTTGTTTTTTTTTCCCAACTGAAATGTTACATTGTGTTTGCTTTTTAACTCTGCTTCTGAATGAAGATGTAAATATACTTTTTCTATGAAGAAGTTTGGTCTATTTTATTTTTGAAGAGTTTTTAATGAGAACTTGTTATTTATTAGAGACAAATCAAAAAGGAATTTATTGTTTGGTTTCTTTATAATATGAATAGTTGAGCTGGGATTTTGATTCTTGGTTTCCAAATTATGCTACATGGTATAAAAGATGGGATATTAGGATTCAACATATTGCTGATTTAACCAAGCTGCAAGATAAGCTATTTGTACCTCACTGAAAGCTGAGGTAAGGACCTTCAAGTTAGCTTAAATTTCACTTCTTGCTGCTTTTGACACATCATGACTCCTGAGAACATGGCAGCAGTGGCTTCTGTATGCCCCATCCAGTCTCTAGAGATTGGGGTGGTTGCATTTTCAGTTAAATTAACAAGTATTTGTGTAGCATCATCTGTGTGCCCAATCTTGTGCTATGTGCTATGAACATGCAAAGGAAGTATAAGCTTAGTCAAAGGAGATATAATTTATACATGGGATAGAAAACAAATGAATGCTGAAATTGTGGTATTCATATGATTGAAGTTCAGAGGAGGGAAAATTGCTGCCTAAATGAAAATTGTAAGCCTCAGCAAGCTTTCCGGAACTTTGTTCCAGTCTTTGAAGTCTGAGATAATGGGGATTCCTCGACTACACAAGATCATTGGAAATCTCTGGGTACTGTGAGAAGCCACTTAGTTTCTCACCCAAAACCTAAGTATTAGCTCTAACAAGGCTCTCTTGGGGTGGAAAGAACACTAGCCTCAAGATCTAGGTTCCAGGTATTTTCTTGCACTTAATTGCTCTATAACCTGGGGCAAGTCATGTGATTCTCTGTGCCTTGATTTCCTTGTCTGCAAAATGACAGTTGAGCTACATCTTAACAGATTTTAACCATTTAACATAATCTCAAAATATATGCTATCTAGGTTTTTCTTTCTGACTTGTAGGTCATCATCCCATTTTTTCATATAGAACTTTTTTTTTTCAATTTCTAATCTTTTTTAAAAAATCAGTTGGCTATTTAAAAAGGAGTGTTTAATATCTAATATTAGATATTACTTCTTAAATCTAATATCTGCTTTTAGAAAGCTTCTGTTGGATAACTGGTAAAAAATGAATTTTTTTATGTGAACAAAAGCAATATAAAAGGCGTTTGCTTATCAATTAATCCACCAGTGTTTATTTAGTTCCTGCTCTAAACCAGGCCTAGTGGTAACAATGGGAGATGCAAAGGCAACAAATGAAGTAGTTCTTACTTGCAAGGATTTTAGATTCTAAACTAGAAGAGATAATAAGTGATTAGGACTACTTTCCACCGCCATTCTACATAATGAAAGTTTATTTGCTTTAAAGGATCAACAGTTTTATTTTAGTCAAAGATCACTTATTTCTTCCCTATCCTTCTCCTCTGTTTGTACTAGGCATTGAGTTGATAATCACTTTCTGCGACACCTTTTGGTACCTTATTTCTTGTGGTACTGTACAATTTTGGTTCTCTTATGACTTCCTTTGATGACTCTTTGCCCTTTGAAAATGAACCTTTCCTCCAGGCATAGCTCTATTATTTTTTCTTTATCTTGTAGAATTCATGTCATATAATGTCATGGTTTCCATTACATGAACATGAATCAGCTTTTTCTTTTTCAGTACACCCCTTACCTATTTTCTTTTAGTTCTGAGACTGTCACTATCTTCATGTTATCTTTAATGGCCTATCTTGTTTCTTGAACTCAGTTATACAACATTGGGACCTGGTAGTGCTGTCATACTTATTGTCCAAAAAGCTGTCCTTGTGAAATTATCTGATTCCTTTTTCACAGAATTGACCACACTTCTCTGTTCCCACTGTCAGGTATGGATTCTGGTTATCTTTAGCATAGACTCTTTGTTCTTTTTTTTTTTTTAAATTTGTTTATTAATTTATTTTGATTTATCAATAATCACTTCCATATGCTTTTGAGTTTAAAATTTTTCTCCCCTTCCTCCCCACCATCCTCCCCAACATGGTGCACAATCTGATATGGGCTATACATTTACATTCCTATTAAACATTTTCACATTAGTGATGTTGTAAGTAAAAATTAAAACCAATAGGAGGAACCATCAGAAAGAGGAAACAAAACTCAACAGAAGAGAAAAAAAATAGCAATTTAGCTTCCATAGTTTTTTCTTTGGATGTGGATAGCATTTTCCATCACGAGGCTTCTGGAGATTAGACTGTCTGTTCTATAAAATGAGTAGAATAGTTTGAGGAGGACAGCATTTATATCAGCAGTCATATAATTTTTGTACATTTCCATTTCTTATATTGGAAGGATTAACTAACTGAAAAGCAATTCAATTCTTACCATCTTCCTAGACTACTGGAGAGAATATTTTATTTCTTTTGAACGACAAAATTGGCGGTAAGTACTTAAAACATATTTTTAGAAATGGAGGTGTAGGTGTAGTAAAAAAAAAAAGTGAAAATCTATATTATTTTGACCTTTGTGTGTATTTTATAAGACAAAGGATGATTACTGGATTTTGTCACGTAAAATTTTTGGATGGATATCAGAAAAGAACCTTTTGAAAATGCTGCAATATCCACATTTCTAGGGGCAATTTAGATACGATATTGATTTATTTTGAAGTTCAAATAAAATTTTTCTTAAATGTTGGCTAAAGTTTCTCAATCAGATTTCTTAGCTTGGTTCTGGAGTGTATCATTTTCCAAAACCTGAGTTCTTTAGAATTGTTTAGCTGTAATCATTTAAATAATTCCAGCTTGCCAGCAAAAGGTAGGAGACCTTGAGTATTTTCTTTACTTTTGATACCTAACCTTTTCATTATGATTATGCCAGTTTCCGTGACTGCAGCCACATAGTTAGATTTCATTTTGTTCTTAAGTCTCAGAAATGGGAGGTATGAGAATAAGGAAATGGACTGACTATTGTTTTCCATGCAAAAATTAATCTGTAAAAGAGCAAGAAAGTTTTAGAAAGTATCACTGTGACGCCAACATTAATATAGCCTTTTCTATATTTTCAAGTATTACATTGTATTACACTCTATTACATTGTAAACAGATTTTATTCACCCAGTTGCATAGTGCCTTTTGTTGTTGTTCAGTCATTTTTCAGTCATGTCTGACTCTTTGTGACCCCATTTGGGATTTTCTTGGCAGAGGTACTGGAGTGGTTTGCCATTTCCTTCTCCTGCTCATTTTACAGATGAAGAAACTAAGGCAAACAGGATTAAGTGACTTGCTCAAGGTCATCCAGCTAGTAAGTGTCTTGAGGCCAGATTCAAACTCATGAAGATGAGTGCTCTATCCATTGTGCCACCTTTGTGTAGTGCCTGGTACATTGTAAATACTTAATAAATGCTTATAGATTGACTATTTTGGTTATGCCTAAAAATCTAGGGACGTAACAGCCATTAATTTATCAGCAGATAGATTTTGCAACTTGACTTCGTCATAGTCATCACGTTCTGGCTCCCTGATTAGATTGAATGCTCAGCCTTCTTTCCTATCTCAGTAAACCAGCCACCACAGGACTAGTCTTAAGAAGAATTGATTATAATGGTACTCATTGGACTCCTTTCCAAATAGTCAGATGGCCATGTAGTGTGATAAATATATGAGTCTGAACACAAAGTGAGTTGTCTTGGAATTACTAGCATCATTGAAAAATATTCATTAAAAATATCCTTCAACTTCGATAAATACGAAGGTTGTATCAGCATATACCTTAAGATCAAAATATAAATCCTAAGTGACCTAAGTAAGAAAGTTTAGTAGGAATGTGAATTTCCTACTTCTTAGAGAGAATAACATTTTAAAAATACTTTTTGTTAATGTAGAAGTTAACATTTTCAACACATTAAGTAGGGAAAATAAATAATTTAATTTTCCCTCTAAATGGGTCTATAAAAGTACTGATTTTTAAAGTTGGTCAGAATGCTTGTAAATAAAGATAGATTTATTTAACTAAATTTATTCAACTAAATTCATCACAAACTTAATAGTCTTAATTTTTGGCTTTTTTGTGAAACTTTTTAGTATTTGTTTTTATTTTTGTTTTTTAATTTGAAAAGTCCACTTTTTGTGAGAATGGATATATTTTCCTCATTGATTTTCAGATAGAATACTATATATTTGAATAAATTACATCATAATACTTCTTAGAAAGGTGTTGAAAAATAGTAATTATCAATATCTGAGTAGTTCTAAAAGTATGCTCTATACAAAAACCTGAAAATGGTTTTTATTATTTGTAATGCACTTTTAGATCTGAGGGTTTTAAGTTCCAACATAAAAGAGGTGTTTGAGATTTTTTGGGGTCAAGAGAAGTTGTTTCAAATTTCATCTTACCTCTTTTCCTTATTTTTTTTTAAGTGGAGAGGGGGTAAACTATTCTTGATGAACTTTCATTTAATTAGAAATTTATGCTTTAAAAAATAGTTGACAATATTTTGTGCTAAACTTAAAATTGATGTCTGGTCTGCTTATATTAAGGCAGAGATTCAGAAGTATTTTTTTTCTCGTTGCAAATTAGTTTCTCACCAACTTTTGACACTTTTACCACTACTGCATGATATTGGAAATGCTAAATTCGTATCAAGTGTTTGTATGTGTATGGGGGAAAGGGCTGGTCTTGGAGGTACTTAAGGAAATAAATCATTTATTGTCAGTTGGTTTGTTAAGAGGGCAGGGAGAGTCAAATACAATAACTCAGGTGAAATGGTGGCAGGGAAATTTAATATTTATATATTCTACATTAGTTGTAGAATGTGAGGATTTCCCTGTTCCCTCCCCCACTACTGCATATTTGTTACATTATTTCTTTTTATTATAAGCAATTTTTGTTATACATAATAACAATTTCAGATACACAGAAATGATCAAGTGCAATATAGAGTAAAATCTTCCCCAGAGCAATATTATCCAAAATACTTCCTCCCCCCAAAATTGTAAACTTAACAGCTATTTGCAGTTTCTCCTTTAGATTTCTTTGTACTTATACAATTTTGTTGGTTTTTTCTATTGTAATTATTGTTGTCTATACTTCTATTAGTCTTCACTCTTTATTTTGCATCACTTTTTATTGATTTTGTATTTCTTATGTCTTTCATATTCATCATATTTAAATGGCTGTATGATATTCTATTACATTTATGTTACATGGTTTGTTAAGATGTTTCCCTAATTATTTAATAAATGAGTTGCTTTATGTTTTTCCCTTTTACAAATTAAAGGAACTGGTAATAAGTTCTGTAGAAATAAGTTTCTTTTCAAAGAAATAGCAGGATATAGTCTTTCTAGTATAATCACTGAATCAAAGATTATAATCAGTTCTGTAACTTTTATCATAAATTGCCCGATTACTCTTCAGATTTATAGTTCTACCAGAAGTGTAATAGTATGCTATTTGCCCCGCAACCATTGAATTTGTAGTTTTAAAATATTTGTGCCAGTTTGACGGCTGTGAAAGAAATCTCGCAGTTATTTTAATCTTGATTTCTCTAAATGTTAAAGATTTGAATAGTTCTTCAAATAATTATTATTTTGTGCTTTTTTCTTTTGAGAAACTTTTATATTTCTTTGACTTCTTATCCACTAGGGATTATTACTGGTTAAATAATAAAATTTTAATGAAGATTGTCATTTGGTAGAAGAATAATAACTGACATACAAAGTGCTTTATATTTTGCAGAAGATTTACACACATTATGTCATTTGAGCCGTAACAATCCTGTGAATTAGGGAACAACAGGTGGTATTGCCCCCATTTTTCAAATGGGGAAATTGAGGATAGGAGAAGTTAAGTGACTTGCCCATGGTCACGTGGCTAGCAACTATTACAGGTGGCATTTAAATGAACTTGTCTTCCTGACTCGAGGAACCCTGGGGCATGCACAATCAACTAATGCTAATATTTATTAGCATTAAATTCTTTATGGGGGAAAGAGAACTATATGATGATTTAACCGTAGTTAGATGTTTTCCAGTGAATAGTTGGGATTGTTAGAGTATTCTTTGCATTTTTTTTTTTTTTTGGCTAGGCAGTGGTGTTAAGTGACTTGCCCAGGGTCACACAGCTAGTGAGTGTTATGTGTCTGAGGCTGGATTTGAACTCAGGTCCTCCTGACTCCAGGGTGGTGCTGTATCCACTGTGCCACCTAGCTGCCCCTATTCTTTGCATTTCTGTTCCTAAGACTTAATAGATTTATCAGCTGACCTTTGCTTATTGATGCCAGTGGTAAAGACTGTATCATATATTTTTTAAAAAAGTAACTTACCCATAGTCACTGTGCTTTTGAGGGTTTTTTTCTCTTACTTGATGATGATGATGGATTTATCCATACATTTTCCTGATTAGGCCCTTTTGTGAGATGACTGTTTATGACTATGTTCATTGGCTCATAAAGGGTAATCATTTGATTATGTTGGCTTTGTCAGTAGTAGCTTCTTTGAAATTCCTAATCTGGATTCATTTTAGTCAGAAGTTTGAATTTCCTACCATTCAAAGCTTTTTCCAGAGGTGCTGATTAATATAAAAATGATTAGCCTAGAATATTTTTGCCTTTTCTTCCTAAGGATGCTGTTGAACAGTGAAATTCCTCAAAAGGTAAACAAATGAAGAGTTCTTGATCATCCCCAAATTGTATAATCAGCACCGGGATGACAGAAATTCACTGCCTTTGTATTTTTCTAGACTTTAAGTCCACTTGAACAGAATCTAATTATGACCAACCCTTAATTAGCTGTGCAAATAGAGAAGAGCTATAGTGTGGGTAATTGAAAAGAAGAGGTAACCAAGGAAAAAAAAATGACCTTATATTTAACTCATTCACTATAGAGGATTTCTTTTCCTTAGAAGATTTACATTCCTAATTATGTTCTAAATTAGGATAATATAATATTACTATTAATTTCTTGCCTAAAAAGAGGGGGAGATAGCACAGGTAAAACTGCTTGGTAAAAATTAAGCTGTAGTGAAAGTTGGCTGTGGATAATCTGTGAATAATTTAAAAGTAGCAATGTATTTGTACATAAATGGGATACTGCATGGAATGTTTTCTTTTTTTTTATTGTCTATTCTTTTTTTCCTCTAAATGATTCTTATGAAGGATTGGGTATAGAAAAGTATAGAAGAGCAGGGAACCACCAGTGACTGAGACCATTTAACATATGTAGGCACCATTTTTTAGGAGGGTGAAATCCCAAGTAGAAATATTTCCATTTAAGAATGTAACCTGTCTTGACCTTTTTGTTTTAAAATAAAACACTAAAGAGCTGTTGTGCAGAGTTTTCAGGTACAGAGAACTATATATGTCTCTTTGGTGGTAGTTCTATGTCACAATAGAGCAACAACTATTTAGTCTTTCCTACCAAAAAGACAGATGAAAAGGTGTTTTCTTTGTTGGTAATGGAATAAAGTAAGACAAAAAAAGTATCTATTACTTTCTATAAGTCTTGGTTCATGATTCAGCCAAGCTCTATGTTTGCTTATATTTTAAACCCAGCTTAATATAACATTTCATTCACTTGTTCTTTATGGAATTTATTGTTATTCTAATGCTTCCTTGCAAAATACATTTCAACACATAACACAAACTGAATATTTCTTTGCTAATGTGAATATTTCAAATACATATAGTTGTCATCTCTTCCCTGTTCAATTAATGTAATTCAAAGAAGGCATATGGTACTGTACTAGGGTACACTAAAAAAGCCATTTCTTACCCTTGGGGAGCTTACCAGGAGCAGAACAGATGCGAAAGACTAAAAAAATAAGCAACCAAATATACCATGGTGGTAGTAGCCCTGATATCAGAAATAAAAACCTCAGTCAGCTTTAGAAAACATTTATGGTGACTGTCCTTCAAAGGCTTAGATAGATAGGACAATATTCTTGAAGACCAGACTTTTTCTGTTGAATTCTGTTAAATTACTTTCTCTGGTGGTATTAGAATGTCCTTTAACTTACTACACACCCAATTTCCATTCATTTTCTTTTCATACATTTACTTACATGTAATGCTCCATTTTAATGTAGGCCTGTAATTAATGAAAATAGCTCTGTCTTAGAATGCCAGTATATTCTAAATACAGAAACTAGGTAACGTTTTGTTTGAATAAAATGCCAATTTGTGGTGAAGATTTGGGAACATTTATTTTACAGGGTTTTTTGTTTAGCAGAATTTTTGAAATTAAAGCAAAAAGCATTGTTTTTCTGGGCTGGGTTTTAGAACAAAGAAGTAGCTTTCTTTGTTAGGTAGAACTGTACTGAAAAGGTGTTTTGTAACCGTATCATCTTTGAGGGAACAGAGAGAGAGAATCATGTAGAATTTGAAAACTGAAAGTGACCTTGTAGATCATTTTACCCAATCCCTTCATTTCAAAGATGAGGACAGTGGTTCAAAGAGATTGTGATTTGTTTGAGATGATATAGCTAGTCAATCTTGTACATCTCTTTAGAACTTTTACCTTTTCAAGGTGCTTTCACATCTTAAGTTGTCATTTGACTTTCTTTGGGCAGAAAGAGCAAGTATTTTTTTTATCATTTGTACAAATTGAAATTGACACTAAGATATTTTATCATTGTTGGTAGAACTGATTAGTAACAGAACTAGAATTAGAATACTCTCTGACACTTGGGAAAATGTTTTCCTCATCTGATGGTGACATTTTGTGAACTCAAAATTTTAACATCATTAAATTACATTGACCATAATATCAATAATCATAAACTAAGAGTATTAAAATCATGGTTACTAACCACTATCTGAGGGGGTAAAAACTCACTCCCCTCCATCTTGCATAAGTCCTCTGTCTGCATAGTTTTATTTCTTCCCACCTTCATCCACTTTCCCATAGCTTTAGCTCAGTCCTGATTCATATGGCTGCCACTTTTCTTCATCTAACTCTTTCCTTCTACACCTGCATATTTATCAAAATTATCTATGTATCCTCACAACAATCATGAGAAGTAGGCGTGATTATTATCTCTGTTTTACAGAGGAGGAAGCTGATTTGAGTTTAGACAGAGATTAAGTGACTTGCCCAGGATCTCATAGCTAGTTAAGTGTTTAAAGCTGGATTTGAACACAGGTCTTTTTCACTCTAGGTCCAGTGTTCTATACACTGCACCTATATAGTGGATCACTAAATCATAAAGTTGTGAACAAAGAATTAATGTCTAGAAACCGTTAAAAAGAGTATTAATTTTGTACATGGTTGACCAGAACATACAAAATGATCCAAAAGTCTAAGTACCATTTTAGAGTTTTAGAACACTTTGAATACCTACTTGCATATGCATGAATCCTTTACTTCATGCAATAGGAGTTCCTGTTGGTTTGTACATAAATTACATCCTGATTTTACTAAGGGAGCTGGCTATTTAATGAAAAGTTTTGGTGAATATTTTCTGAAAGTAAATATTGAACTACTGATTAACCTGTTTTATATACCATGTTTCCTTAATGTGAGGCCCATGTTGTATATGTGACCTTGGGTTGAAGTTACCTCAGCCACATGGGCCTGTTTACTGATAAAATAAGAACATTGGATTAGTTGGGTTTTTTTAAAGAACCCTTCTAACATTCTTTGAATCATGTGTATGGAAGTCCTTGAGTAGGATTTAATGTGTTTTCACACTTTGCATGTGAATATTTCTGCTAAAGTGTGATTTCCAGGAAGCTTTAAGGCACTGCATGTCATTGCATTGAGCCAGGAGCTTTAAAACTTGTGCCTTCAGAGCAGTGAGAGAGCTTAGGATGCTTCATGTTTGGGGTATGGAACCATATTGGTGTAGTTTTGGCTGCACAAAGATAAGAGAATTATAATTTTTTTTTAAAAAAAGTAGCCATTTGTAAATGTGTGCATAAAACATGTCTCTAAACATATATACAAAAAAGCACATAAAATTAAGTATTAGGCCATGCACATGAAAAACATTGTTTTTGGTAAGAAATGTAGCTTGTGTTTCAGTGTGTAATAAAATCTAATGGTGAGAATAAAGTTTTGAATGGCATAAATGATTATTCTGAATATATTTACTTTTTTAACGTCCAGAGTGTTGTGTGGAACTAAATCAGGGGTCTGGACAAGGATTTCTGTACATTAGCAATAAAAGAATATTACAATATTTTAGTGTGACATTTTAAAGTCAGTCACATGGAGAGAGCATCTTTATGCACAACATACACCCTGCAGCAGCATTTATATTTGCATCTTCTACAGGTCTGCTGTATCTTTTAGGAATAGACAGCAGCTCTCTTATATAAGAGTCAAGTAGCCCTTTTTCTGAGCCAAATTATTAACAGCCATCGGTCTTTTAAAAACTACAATCAGGATTTGTTAAAGTTGTGAAATGACAATAGTAGGGGTATCTTTGTGGTGGTGTTTTAATATTTATTGGATTACCACATTGCACACTAGGCACTAAAATACCACATGATATGGGTACAAATTGGAGGCAGATTTCAGTTCAGTATAAAGAAACAGCATTAGCTACATCAATCAATAGACATTTATTAAGCACCTTATGCACCAACAACTTGTTAGGCACTGGAAATACAAAGACAAAAAGAAAAGGCCTAAAAGAGCTTTTGTTGGGGGGCAGAATGCACATATATAGGCATATTCCAAATAGATACAAAGCAATTTCACGAGAAAGGAAGTAGCACCTGGGGAATTAGAAAAGGCCTGATGTAGGAGATGGGGTCTGTAAGATGAGCTTTGTGTCCACCCAAGATTCTGAGACAGAGGAGAGTAGGGAATCTGTTCCAGAGTGGGGGACAGCCTGTGCAGAAGCACAGAAGCAGAAAGGGGGATGCTAAGTGCAAAGAACAGCAAGAAGGCCAGTTTGACTCTCATAGAGTGTATTGGGGGTGGGGTGGGTCTAATGATAAGCCTAGAAAGGCAATTGGGTGAAAAAGGACTTTAGATCATAGAGGTAATAGCTTATTGAGAAGGGTACTGACTTGCTTTTGGGGAATATCAGATTGGTAGCTGAATGACGAGGGAAGAGACTGGAGGCAGAGAAACCAATTAGAAAACTTGCAATAGCCCAGATGAGAGGTGATAAATACCTGATGACATCTCATCAGGAATGCCATGGAAGGGAAGTTGGACTAGGTAGGTGATCTCTGAGCTTAAGATTCTATCATTCTAATGCAGATATCACAACAAAGTGTGTATCGTCTAATAGTTAACTTTTGTATACATTGATTAACCGGTTTTTTAGAATTTGTCAGCTAAAAAAAACCAAAAACCAAAAGAATGCCTATGTTTGTAGTGGCATTATAAGATGTCTTATGCCAGGCTCTCCCTTTTTCTAGCCTAAGTAAAGAGAAACAGGGTCCATCTCAGGCAAAGCTGTAAATATTTTGACGTTAGTCTTATGTCCACAGCCTTCTCTTTCTGTACCTCTTTCTATTCACCTTGGTAACAGTGGCAATTTGTCACTTCTGTCCCTGTACTCTATCTTCCTGTTCTCACCCTCTGTAAAGGACTCTTAAACAGTCAATTAAGATAATTGACTAATAACAGTTTACCCCAGTGAGTTTCATTTATAGTGTAATCTTCTTCAGAATAACTTACTGCTATCCTGGTAATTCCTGAACTGCAGGAATTCACTTCCCTTTATCATATATTTTTTCTAGGCCCTCCCAGGATCTCATCCTATCCTGGCAAAAGCCTGCCTTTCCCTGAACCTCGTTCCCCTCAACACAGGTAGATTACCTTCCTCTATCTTTACTGCCTTGAACCCAGTTCCAGCTCTCTTTTACCCCTTCCTTTCCAGTACTCCCAGATAGTTTGTTTTCTGACACCAGTGTTGTTCCTTTAGTTTGTATTTAATGATTTTTCAACCCCCTGGAATGTTCCGTCCTGTGTTTCTATCAGTTTATGATAGTTTATGACAAAGTGTATCATTTGAGAATGTCTTCTGCAGTAGAATGACAACTATTTAAAAGAGCATGTTTCACGTTTTTAATTGTCCATTAACATTCCTTAAAGATTCTCTATTGCCTGAGAATATGCGAACTGTACAGATTTTATTTCTGCTTTAAACTGTTGCTCCTTCTTGGTTCCTCTGTAGACTCAGCTTGCTGCAGTGCATCTTGTCCCATTTCACTGAATGCAAGTGTGTGAAAAAGGACCCAGTAATCAAGTTAGAAAGAAAAGGGGGAAAATATTTTTAACATTTTTAAATACTTTCATTGGCAGCAATGAGAAATTTATTAAAAATAAGAATTATCGTATAAGTGTGATACATTCAAAATTATTATGTTGAGAGATTAGTGATGTTTCAAGAGTTTGATGACCTTCCTTTCCACTTGCTCAGCTCATATTTATGAGTCTTCCCAAAAGCAAGTTTTAATTTTTTCTTTAGAAAAGTGTTTTTATGGCTCTCTAAAATTGTGGCACTCAGAAATTAAATGTCAAGAAATGGAAAATTTCTTCATGCTCTCATTAGAGAAATATTTTAATTTTAAAAGATATTTGTTATTCCTCTTAGGCCATATCTTCTAAGCAACAGCATCAGCCCCATTACCGAGAGAAGGCTTTATTAATAATTGGACTACTCTGGCAGCCTGATTTGTACTACAAAAGTGAAATCACTATCCTCCTTTATTGAAAGCAGGTTGACAAAGCTGTGATTATCTGCTTTTCTAAATTTTGATAATAAAGTTCTCTCTGCCTTCCCTCCCCACCCTCGGGAAGATTTGCCTTTGGTTAAATTTGACCATGTTGATCCTAAAGGTCGTTTCCTGGAGCTGATGATGTTCAAGGATTATGGCATTGTGTACCATACTTTATAGAAAAGGAACTTCCCATGTTGCCAGCACTTTGAGATGCATAGATAGCATTTATGTTAGCACATTCCATACTGTAGCTTATTCTGTTAACTTCTTTTGGTTCTTATCTGACTTATATTTTTGTAGCCTCTGGAGCATATTTGCTAGAATTGGATGAGCTATGATGGTCTTAGACAAAATGATCTTGGAACTTAGTATGAATAATAACAGGGGACAACTTGACCTGTGATTTGTTTTCGTCACTGACTTGGTGTAAAAGGTATTTCCAAATATAGAAGTTGAGTTTTGGACTAACTGGACGTAACTTTTCACATGTATCTCAGAGCAGAGGGATGGTGATATTTATAAACAAATGGTACTATTGACAAACCAAATTCCACAGCAAAAAAGGAGGAGATTAATGTATGTTTCTGATGTTACATTGCCCTTTTGGTGAATTTTTCCCATACTGAGAGAAAATACATTTTGCATCATTGGGAATTTAAAGCAGTAGAGAATAATAAAGGCATCTAGAATGACCTACTTATGACATATGACTATATACTTAAGTGTTCTCAACTCCAAGAATCTCCATACTTCTTTCACTATAGTCTCATTATTTCCATTTTTTTTTCTTGCCTTAGTTATTGTACCTAGGATGGGAAACCATCTCACACCATACCCAAGATACGGGCCACCCACCAGCTACAAGGCATGACCACTCTGCAAGCTGAGCGACAACCTTGGTAGTTATAAGGCCAGGGAAAGTATCCACCAAGAGGCTCACAGATCCTTTGGCAGTGAGTGTAACTCCGCCGGCATTCAATACAGCAGATGCCTTCATGATCTAGTCTGGGGTCAAATGTCATGCCTTCACCTTCTTCTAGTTGCTGTAAGAGAAAAGAATTGTTTGTTTTTTCTTTGGGATGTAAAGTTCACTTTGTGTACATGGTTTCAGAATTAGATCCTGAATTTTTCATTGCGACAAGAATCAGGATAGGCTAATGTGAAGAGTCTTTAATATTTTTTAAAGCTTGAAAGTTACATAAAATTCCTTCTGATTTCATGGAACCGCCACCTAACAAAACTGCCATTGAAGAGGGAAAGTGCTACATTGCAGTTTCCTACATTACAGAGCTGTGGTTATTAGGCATCATTAAGCACACAGACACAGAACAAAAAAAGAATCTACCACTGCCAATTTAATTTCCGTGGGCCACCTAGTGATTTCTTGTTGGGATGGCTCTAAATCTCTAGGTGGCATAGTTTGGAACCCAGTGATCTAATGGTGGAAGAGGGGGGAGCTAATTATCATAATTCAAGTTGTAACTCTCAGTAGGGATCCTCAAGAAATGATATAACTTCTTCCTCCTGCCTTCATTTCAGCATTGGGGATAAAAAAATATTCCTTGAAACTCAAGTCACTGAGGAAAATATGCTGTGCAAATGAATCCAAATTCAAGATCTTAAATGTAACTGTAGACTTTGGAATACCAGAATTAGTGCAACTCAAAGAAAGGAACAAAAATCAGTTAGAGAAAGTGCTTTGGTGGAAAAGATTGGCCAGAAAGTCTTCTGGCCCTCAGTGTGTTTGGTTTCTAAAACAAAATCTGAAACATTTGAATTCTTAGATTTGTCTCTTTCCCTTTTAAGTGCTATGCAGAAAAACAACGTAGGTTAATTGAAAATTCCACTTGGGTCCATCAAGATTTTACTGTACATGGGCAAGGCTTGCATGGGGGTGGGGGTAGGGGATTGGGGGTGGAGGGTCTTCATTCTCACAGGCTTGTGTTTTAAAAGTTATTACTAAACAAGAAAAAAAGTTTCCACTGAGTGTTAAATGTTTGTTTCAAAATACATATTCTGAAACATTTTAAATACTATATTAATCTGAACATAACTACTCACATGGTAAGGATTATCTGGATTGAAGGGTTTTGTATCCTCCTGAATACTGGGCCTTGTTTCATTAACTGGCCTTCCAGTGCTTGGATTATCCTGGGGCCCACTATTTGGTCTTCTTGTAGTAGCTTGATGAATTTTTCTCAAGATTTCTCTTCGTTCTCTTTGGTTTTCTGCAAGAAGAGATGTTACTTTATTTCCCTAGCTAAAAATAAAAGTTCAAATTTTATTGCTTCTACGTGAAAATGAAGCAGAAGGCCACAGGCCACAGTTTAGGTAGGTATTTGAAAAACTTGTCTCTTCTTTGATGATTATGAAAATGGCATTTAATTGATTGTGTTTTAAAAAACTTTTAAAAATTTTATCCTTCAGAGAGAATGTCAGCTCCCTAATATGTATGATGGTGAGTATCATCAATATGGTTTTTAAAAAGGATGTTAATGAATGATAGCACTCCTCCATAAGAAGTTAATTTTTAAGCATCAAGGCACTTGTAAATATTCATTGTAATTAAAGGTGAATTTAAAAATATTAAAATGAAGGTTAACATTGGTGTACTGTGGCCACCTGCTAAACCCTAGAGAAAAGGAAAGCAGATTAGTAGTTCATGGAATAACCCTAAGTGAGCATTAAAACATAAACAAAATTAGTTACCACCTAATATGGATATGAGGAGAATTTTCAAAGTTAATAGATAGTCATCCCAGAATCTAGGATAGTAAACACCAAGGGTAGTCAAAGTTTGGTTGTGTATCTTAAACATTTGTATAGAGCTTTATTGTTTGAAAGGTACTTTCAAATCTCACCAAACTCAATTCAATTTAAAAACATCTCAGCCCATTGAAAGAGACAGTAACTATTATTCTCATTTTAAGGGTGAGAAAACAGATTCTAATAATTTCAGTGACTTGTCCAAGGCTAGTACTTGGCCATCTGAAATGAGATCACAGATCTCTCAGCTTCTAGGCCAGCATTTTCTTCCCATATTTGTTCTTTGGTGTTATAGAATGACATGTGGATACTAAGCATAAAAATGTCACAAAATTTGAAATCTTAACAGAGCTCAAACATGCTAAAGCAGTTTTTTAAGCTATAGTCACTTCCCACTAAGACTGTGTATGGTCTGTGATGAATTTGTTGAGTCCCGTATTAATTGAGTCTGTTACCCAGACATTTTAAGCTAGAAAATGTAGGAACAAGAAAGTATGTACTACTAAACTTCAGAGATTTGTTGGGATATTATTATTAATAAATATGATAATAGCTGACACATACATATGTATATATCACTTGAAAGTTCAAAAAGTTCTTTTATATACATTATCTTCAGCTCAACTTCAGTACCCTCCAACTCCCCTGCTCTCCTAATCCATTGGTCTGACCTCACTTTCCACTCTTCACTGTCTTGATCCCATATTTAACCAATTCAACTCCACCCTTGACTTCCTTGGCCCTTTGTCCTGCCACTTACACCCTACCCATCCTCAGCTCTGAATTATTCCCACCTTGTACCTTCTTGATCTTTCATCTGCTTATCCTATTTCTAAATTTCTGATTGCTAGAGGAAATCACAGCACTCTATTGATTACATAACATGAACTTACAGTGGACCCAGTCTGAATTAGGCCCTCACTGAAGTGCCCCAATTATAGATTTAGAGCCAGAAGTTACGTTTTTTAACCTGGTCCTCTCAGCCGGGGTTCCAAATATCTGTGGCCTTCAATGCTACGCTCACCACCATCCCCTTCAGAAGATGTCCTCATTTCCATTTTACTTAGAGTAGAGGTCCTTTGAGAGCTTCTTTATCATCCACACTTCAAAATCTTTGTTACATCTTCATCCACTCTTTTATCTTTGTCCCTCCCTTCTGCCCAAATGTGGCCCCAATTACATCCCTTCCCTTTTCTAGAATTTTTCCATTGTTCATATTGTGTTGTTCTCTCCCTTCTTCCCCTTATCTTCCCATCTTCCCTCTCTTCTCTCTTCTCCCTTTCCTGCTTACTCCCTGACCCTTCCACTTGATATCTTTACTTCCCACTTGCTTCTCAACCCTTTGCAATCTAACTTCAACTCCCACTGCTCTCTTCAAACTTCTCATTCTAAGGTTTGTTGGTTTTGTTGAAGAGGCAGCAGGTACAGGTTGGATTAGATGGCTTTTGACTTAAAGATGACCTCCTTCTAATTGTATGGTTTTGGTCCTTCTCAGTTATCTATTGCTCAATCACCGTCTTCTTCCTTATTGTGGATACCACCCACCAGTGGCTCTGTCCTGAGCCATTTTCGCTCTTTATTGCTTCCTATTGATCTCCATGGGGTCAGATGACCCCAAAATTCTTTATCTGCAGCTACAGTTTCTCTCCTCAACTCCAATTCTTAAATGTCTGAATTGTTAACTGCCTGCTAGATATTCTAGTTTGATATCTTTTATATATTTCAATCATCTTGTCCAAAAGAGAATTCCCTTTCTCTCTAAATCCACCTTTACTCCAAATTTCCATCTTTCTATCGAGTGCCTCCTCTCAGTTAAGGGCATAACCTTCAGAGTGTCCTTAACACTTACCTCTCCCTCAACACTTCATTCCCAATATTTGTCTTTGTATTTTCAGCACCTGGCACAGTGTGTCAACCCACAGTAGGCACCATGTAGATGTTTACTGAATTGGATTGTTGTGGTTGAAATAATGTTATTGGGTAGATTCTACTGATGTTATCATCCCCACTTAACAGTAAAGAAACTTCATCTCATGTTAAGTGTCTTGACTCAGGTTATATTACTAGGATCTGAGACAGGATTCACATTCAGATTTCTTTCAATTCCCAAGTCCAGTGCTCTGCTCCTCTTTCTACCATAGAGAATCAAGCACCTTCAGAGGGACACTGTTACAGCCTCTGTATTGTGTTATTTGACAATCCAAAAATCATAGGTCCTCCATCTAAAGACCTTAATCGTCTTAATTATAGTCTTTACCTGATTCTGTAGATTCAGACACAAGACTTAAAACAGCAGGTCTTCCTTAAAGTCCAGCACTGTTCTCTATGCCAGCAATTCTCAAACATTTTGGTCTGGTGACCTTCTTACACTCTTAAAAATTATTGTTGCCTCCCCAGGTTTTTGTATATATGGGTTATATTCACTGATATATATCATATTAGAAATTAAAATGTCTTAGTATTATTGTGAAAATAGTTTTGGCCTCATGGATTCCCTGAAAAGGTCTCTCAGACTCCTAGGGTTCCTTGGACCGTACTCTGAGTACCATTGCTCTACGCTACGGGCCCCCTTAGATATATTTCATTATTCCAGCTTGTGGGTATCGATATTTTACTATCACAGTACTTTGAGATAAAATTAATGGCACCAGACAACACCACCCATTGCAAACTCACCTGGGTCTGAAATGCCAAACCTGCTCCAATTCATGCTTGGTTTTACTTGTTTAAAGGTACTTAGGGAGTGAAAAGGGAGAGTAATGAGGCATAGGGACAACTTTTTGGTCACTAAGACTTAATGAGGTCCATATGTTTGCTTTGCTTCCTTTTTGATCCTTTTGAGAAGATCATTCTCTAAGACATTTGGTGACTGTAATTTGAATCTTGACCAACACTACATGGCACCATACTGCCTTTTTTTGGTTTCCTTTTAATATTTTAAATGTGTGTGTATATGTGCATAGATAAACACACATGTGCATATGGGTATATAAAATCATAAATTTTGGGGTTGACTTTTAAATTTAAAAAAGTAGTGATGCTGAAATAAGATCCTCACTATGTTTATTTGTATATTGATAGAATGAAGCATGTTTTATATAGGTCTGAAATGCAGCATAGCAGAATAGAGGTTTGGCCATTGAGTTAGGAATACCTAGATTTAAGTCTTGCTTCTGACTCTAACCATTGGGCAAGTAAATCACTTTACCTCTCAGTTGCCCCTGGCAACTCCCCTAAGACTAAGTTACTGAGAAGTTAGGAGGAACCTCCCACACTGGTAAAATGACAGGTCTACTCCTTACTCCCAAAGTAGATTTGTTAGACCCTATACTATTATGGTGTTTGTACTTAACAAAAAAACAAAATTATTAGACTGCTATACTTTTGCCAGGAGCAGAGATGAACCAAGTGTAATGCCAGAGGTATAGACCTTATGATGGATATTAACTTACAACTTTGGACCTGCCTAACTGGAATCTTTCTTTTCTTTTTTCTTTTTTTAAACTAAGATTTGAAAACCAATGCTTGAGGCTGGAATTGTGTGATGAGTCCTTGCATAAGCTTTCAGCATCTTGAGGCTTTCCCACAATTCTATGCATGAACAATGATTTTATGCTTCAGTAGCAGAAGAGCAAAGTCAAAATGAACAAACAGCAAAGATTCAGAGGCCAAGGTAACGAAAAAATGAACTTATTAAATGAAAATTATAGGTAATGAATATAGTTATATCTTCCTTCATTCTCATTTCCCTACCATTAATGCTCAATTACAGTTGTCTTTATTTCCTGTTTTATCTAGCCTGCTAATTATTAAGGCCTGTCCATACATCTTGATTTATCTTTCTAATTGGCCCAGTTTTTTAATGCTTCATGTGGAGTGACTTACAGGATCCAGATAAAAACCACGAAATTTTTAAGTAGTGTTCATCTGAAAATTAAAATGTTACCTTTTGGATGTGTTGGTTTAAGCCAGAAAATAGGAAGATCTCCACAGAGTTCTAAGATTTTAGTACTCAGGAAGCTGTTATCCTTAACAGGCTGGTCTGCAGCTACCCAGATAAGAGAATTTTCTTCAAATTTAACTGGCATGATCTTGCCTTCCTGTGAGCAGTTAAAAACAAAATGCACTGGTAGTTTAGCAGAGGACAATGGATCATTTTATATATGCGTGGAATATTAAGATTCATTTGTTCCTGTAAGATTATTAAATTTTATACAAGCTTCATGAGAAATGACTACCAGGTGCCTTTTACAAAGATTGACTTCTTTTTGTAGTCATTTACATAATCTTCAGAGGTGTGTCATTCAGAGGTGGTTCTTTGGATTCCAGACTATTGGGATTGTTCCTACAAAGAAAAGCCAGGGTCCTGAGTTGAAAATGAAATTTATCTGCTTTTTAGTTTTAGGCTACTCAGGTGCTGGTAATTCAAGCTCTTTAGGAGGAAAAGCAGTGGAATGGACCCCCAAATTCTAATAAAGATACAGGAAACAGCCTTTCCCCTAACCCCCATTTGAAGATAGGACCAACTCTGCAGGTTTTTTTGTTTTGTTTTTTCAAAGAGCTTGAAGAAGGAGATGCAAACGATTGGCTCTTTAATGTTTTTTAGTTCAAAGTATTATTTAACATAAACTATTTTGACATTTTCTAGCTGTAGCTAAACATATTTCAGATGTCTGTGGCATCAAGCACACCAGTGAGATTTCAAAGTTAAACTCTAGATTTTCTTATATAGCAGGTTCCTTAGAGTGGTTTGATAACATAGGAGACAAATTTATTTTGCCAAGTTGTTCCTTTCATGTATTTATTCATCTGCAGTAGGTTGGGATATCAAAACACTTTTTTCCATTTTTTAAATCTAAAGCAGCACTTATTTACACTTTTCCCCTTGAGCTTATGGCTGATTTAAAATTACTTCATGTTACTGTGGAAAACTACTGTTCAATTAATCCATTTGTTCAACTTGGATTAGGTTGCCCCACCCAATATTTTATTATTGATGTCATTACTTTCTACATCAGATTCATTTCCTAGTGTCTCTCTTTCCCTTCTCCTCTAACTAAATTCAGTTATCTTTTAAAAGTTATGCAAAGTTTGTAGAAAATCTACTAAAACAGATTGCATAAAAGTCTGCTACATTTTTATCCAAATTGTGTGAGGTGGGGTGTGTTAAAATAGCTAAAACTAATTATTTTGAAGTTTATGCTTATCAGTACAGCTCATCGATGAGCCTAGAACAGCTCATAACGGAGTTGCCAAACTCTATCATTAGTATTACCCACAGGGAAGCCAACGTACATAGTAAAGAGTCCCCAAACAACAGGCTTTTTCATTGGCCCATGCTTGGGCCTAGCTAGCTAGGTGACAGCTGTGGAGCAGATCCTCACAAATACAGGATAGGAGGAACTGGCTGTATGAAAAAGACCTTGGAGTATAGTTTACTGTAATGTCAATATCAGTCAGCAACATGATGTAGCTGTCAGTTCACCTCCCACTCTGGGCCTTCCCACCTCCCAATACATCCTTTCCTTTCCCCTCCAAAAAGCAATTTTGATAGAATTATAATGTCCAGAACAAGAGGGATAATATGGTCATACTGTGAAATGCTGGTCAGGTCACAGCTGTAATATTTTCTTCAGTTCTGGGTGTCACATCTTAATAGGGACATTGATGAACCACATCATATCTAGAGGACAGTGACCACACCGGTAAAGGATCGCAAAACATTCTTATAGGATAAATAATTAAAGAAACTGAGAATATTTTTCACAGAAAAGAAAAAGGCTTAGGGGAAAATAACTTTTTAAATACCTGAAAAGCTGTCATGTGGAAGAGGGATTAGACATATTTTGCATAGACCTAGAGGGGAAACTGGGTCCAATAGGTGACATTTATGGAGAGAGGCTGGTTTAGGTGCCATTCATTCATAGCGCTTAGAGCCAGGAATCATCATGTATTTTAAGATATCCCCCTCACCCTGCCCTTAGCAAGATCATCTCGCTAAAAGAAAAGACTGCATTATGAAAGAGGAGTCTTTCAAAAATAGAGTTTTTCAGCCATAGAAACAAAAATAGTAATTTCCTTCAAGAGAGAAGTGGAAATTTGACCTGTGTTCCAGTCTTCTAAGACCAGGAGATTGAAGATGAAGAATTTTTACCACAGATTATTGGGAACTAGGCTTCTACTTTGTTAGCAAGTTGCTACTTACCAGTCCTGAGCTGATGCTCTGTTTAGTCTTGGCATCCACCTGAGGTATGTGAGCTTTCACTTGGACTTTAATATAACATTTTTCTCCTCCAGCAAAACGGATTCCAGTGATGCCCTAACAACAACAATAAAGATCTTTGGTGGTTGGTTACCTGTAATTAAGTACCTCTTAGCATAACATCTGATCCTCTGCTTCTTGGAAAACTACTCATTCTTCAGCTTTGAGTTCAGATACCACCTCCATGAAGCCTTCCCAGAACCCCATTAGCCAGGACTCATCTTTCCCTTTTTTGAATCCTGTAGTACATTGTATCATTAGTTTTGCATTTATGACATATAACCTTATTGTTTACGGTTTATTTTGTGCATCATTTCTTCTACCCTGAAGGAACAGGGCCCGAGTCTCAGACTTATATCTCACATGAGGACTAAAGAGCAAATAAGTCAACATAATTGAAAGCTGGTTCCTTAACTGTCTTTATAGATCTTTCCAAAGGGCTTTGAGATAAGGGTAAATAAATTAGCATAATCTAAAACCAGATAGTTAACTATTTTCCTGAATCTTTCCCAAGAGCTTTGATGTCTTGTCCTCACACCCTGTTCTCAAAATTATTTTACCTTGTCCATTTACTAACCTCAGTAACAAAACTCACAGCTCTGCAGTCCGTAGCAGTGGTTAAGTCGCTGTGATTGACCTTTCAAAGTTCAGTGAGTAAGTCTATGTACTTAGTTGAGGGTGGTGGAATCCAGCATTTTAGGTTTATTGTAATGTTTTGTTTTCATGGCTAAAAACAAGTTTCACAGCTTAAAACAGGATTCATAAAATTCCAAGTGTTTGAGGAAAGCTAAAGTGAGATTGTTCCCTACATCATAGGTTATAAGTAAAGCACTTTGCAGACTTTAAATTCAAGAATGTGACCTCTTCTTTCTCTTCTTGAATAAATGGAATAAATGAATGAAAAAGCATTTGCCTTGTGCCAAATGCTAGGGATGCAAATACAAAAGCCATATGGTTCCTGCCCATAAGGAATTTAAAACTTCTAAAGCAGACAGTTTAATACTTATAGGGGAGAGGTGGACTAGGAGGGATGCATTGGTTTGGGAATTCATAGGCACGGTGAGTGGAGACATAGTGGAGCTAATAGACTTTCCAGTAGCAATCATAGTATTAGTTTGATTATATTCCCAGAGAAAGTGGTTGCAGGGAAGGGTTGAAAGCTGAGGTAAGGTGCAAATGCTGCTCCATAATCTCGGCAAGTCACATCAACTCTGTAGGCCTCAGTTTTGAGGTCCCTTAATCCCTGTGATTTTAAAATGGTCCAGGTAGAATTTGAAGCATGACTTGGACCAATTAGAGTGACTTTGTGTTCACATATTTCTTCCTCTTCCACACTTCTTCCTCTTCTCTCTTCCCTTTTCATTTTCCTCATTGATCAAAGAGAAAGGGCCTGGAGGACCCCAAAAAGAAATACTTTCTAGGGCCTTGCGGTCTAAGGTGATTGAGCCTGGACTACAACCATGTTATTTCAGTACTTCAAGGAGAGTGTGGGTCCCTCCCTCCACTGATGACTCTTGAAACCCCTTTATCACTTGGTCTTTGAGAATGTAGCCCAGAAAATTGATCCACCTGACACCACCCTGGTGATGAGCATTTTCCAGACTTAGCCAGGCTCACCTTTTAGACCATAGCTCATAGCCTTTGAGAGTCACAGCTGAGTTTGGTCTGGTGGTCTGTGCTGTGTAGAGTACTGAAATAAAACAATCCATAGGGGATACCTATGGGAAGTAAAGGTTGCCTTCCCTCCCTGCCCCCCTCCCCCTTTCTCTCTCCTCTTCCTTCTTCCCTCCCCTTCTCAATTCTTCCCTTTTTTTCCCTCTTGTAGCTCCCCTCTTCTCTCTCCCTCCTGGGGGGGGGGGAAGGGGGAACTGTCAGCTACATCATGTTGCTGACTGATGTTGTCACTTCTCTGTACCCTCTTTTAAACTATCCCCACACACCCCCCAAATCCATGCGGAGACTTTAAGCAAATAGTTAAAGCAAGCAGTAATATTAAGGTAGTAAAACAAAGGGAGCTAAAAGAAGCAAATGACATCAATCACGCCTCCAGTTTATCAGACAAGTGCCTGGAAACAGGATGAAGAGAAAATAAAAAGCTGCTTTTAGTTGCATTACATGATGACTCCACTGAGCTAATTCTTTCATAATTGGAGGAGTCAGCCAGGTAACAGCATTAGCAATGGAAGGCTCAAAAAAAAAAAAAAAAAGGAGAAAGTACTAGTAGAACTACACCATCTGATTCATGCTTTTTGAAAGACCTAGGTTTATGGGCTAAGCTGGTAACAGATTCTCTCCATAAAAATATACTTACTGCTTGGATTGTGTATATGAAATGCTACTTCTGCCTGAACTGGAAGAATCCAAAAGGAGTGAATCATTAAATCTTTGAAATGGGTCAAATCTACTCACATTCTGGAAATCATTAACTTCAATTGCTTCTTCAGCTCCACTTCCTATTTTAAAGGTCTCCAGGTTGTTCCCAGCATCTATTTCCATTGATCCCTCCTGTATTTTTCCGTTAATACTCATGGTATAATGGACATTATAAATCTGGAATTGAACATAAGGAGTTAGTGCTTTTCTTTTTTTAAAGCAATCAGTGGCTTTTTAGCCCTTCAATATACAATATGACTTTCATTTTTTCCAAGGCCCCTAACATCTGTCGTTAACAGTTATACATGTATTTATGATAGAACCTCATCCACGTTAATCCCTCAATCAGTTCTTTAAAAACCTTAAATGTCTTTTGTTCTGCCCCCCTTCCAGCTGAATGGGAAATGGTATTGGCAAGATGCCTAGGGGGATGTGCTGGGTTGAGGGAAACCAGTTTGTATTAGTAGTAGTGGCTTAATCAAGAATAGGTTTTAAGTAATACAACAGACAGGGTTAACAAATATTGCTTGTTGGGGTGGTTTACAGAATCACAATCCTAGAGCTTGTTATACAGAATATATAGGATTTTACAGAATCACAGCATCTTAGAGCTTGTTAAATAGCTTGCATTTGTTTTAAGCAAGGTCAATCTTCATGTCTGTATTAGACCAGTATAGGGAATTTCTCATTATAATGAACTCCCAAGGCATTCAGATTGTGTTGTTATGTGTCATTTTGTTAGAATAGAACTAGCAATCACATTCATCTCCTGTTTTGCAGACAGAATTGGTGCCCAGACTCCTCTTTGATAAATTAGCAAGTATCATAAAGAAAATGTTCCTGGATCTTCTTGTGTGTTTATTATTTTTTTTTTATACTTAGTAATTTAAAGCAGTTCAGTGTATCAGCAAGTATTAAATTAGGAATCAGATGCACAACTAGGATTGGATCCCAGCTCTGCCATTTGTTACCCACGTGACCTTGGGCAAATCACTTCCTTCTAGACCCAGGTTTGCTAATGTAATTTATGTCAATGGCTTGGATTTTAAAGGAGTGTAGAGCAAGAAGGGAGAAGACTAGCACCATGACCACCTTCACAGGTGTATTAAGCGCCTATTATGTGAAAGGTATAGGGGAATACAAAGACAAAAATGAAACAGTCCTTGCCCTTAAAGACTCTCTGTTCTTCATTATCAGGAGCACAGAAGGTATGGTAAGGGAATTCATTGAGACTGTTGACCTGGGGTTCGTGAACTTGTAGAGTACTTATATTTCAGTATGATGGTTTCCTTTGTAATCCCATGTATTTTATGTATTTAAGGACATTATTCTGAGAACAGGTTCATTGGCTTTACCAGGCTACTAAAGGAGGTTAAGATCCCCTGTTTTAATCTGTGATCTACTTTGGTGACAAAGGAAACTAAAACTTGAATGAGTACAACAGCTTGAGTGGAGGGTACATTTTTTTTTGTCTGGGGGTCTCAGCACAAACATTTCTCATTCACACTTCACTGTTGGTACCCGAACCCACATTTGCACACACAGTCCTCACTTCTATAGGCGAGCTTTGGTTCTTTTCATTTGCTTAATCAGCACTTACTGGTGCTTGGATAAATAACAACATCAGGAGAATGAGATGAGAGGCATTAATAATCATTATAAAAACAGGATGATAAGGAGACACAACATGGATACTACTAATATAAGCTGGTTTCCCCTAATACAAGGTATAGAGAGCTGGCCCCTTGAGTGGGGAAGCCCTGGGTTATAGTTCTGCTTTTGACACATACTGGTTGGGTGATGCTAGGGCCCCCAGGAAACTGAAGATAAGTTGCAGAACAGTTACAGGTCTGCTTTGTTAGCAAAAGTTTCTCCATTGGGGGTTCCCTACCCTACAATAACGATCAGAGGTCAGATAAATAATAACGATAAGACATCTGTATAGCTTTAGAGTTTACATACATTTATCTTATTTGAGCTATGGTAAGTTTTGGAGACAGCTTGAATCCAGTATGAGTAGCAGTTGATAAAGGAGCAAGAAAGGTTGAGCTATAAAAACAAGGCATTGGGCTCCAGTGGGGTCTCTGGACTCATGAAACAACTTTGTAAAAACTATTCATATTTTTAGAAACTAACGACCATTGCTACGTAAGGACCGTGAACTGTCTTGTTCGCCTCAATACTGGTGTCTTCCAAAATGCAAGTAGGTGCTTTTAACAAAGCATATACAAGATTGATTTGATTGCTGTAACCAATGAGATCATTTGAAAAAAAATCAGTCTACAAAGAAAGGATCTAAATATATTATCTATTGCTACTGTTGTTACAGGGGATAGAGTAACCTGATGTTTCATATTCAGAGGATTGCCATTTTTTTTTTCAGTTTTGCCCACTTTTTATAGCTTATTTCAGGATTACAAGTCCATATTTGAGACCAATCACTACTTAATTAGCACTCAAAGCACCATTTAATCCAAACTAAAATGGCATAAAACTAGGAAACAGATCCATATGAAAAGGATCCTAGCTGAATTATAGTTAACTTTCATCTATCCATACCATTGGAGGGGAGCAGTGGTATGGATAATCTTTTTAATTTTAGAATGTCTTTTAAAACAGCAAATGTACCTTCCCAATTAAAGTTTTGTTTGGACTATTAAAATTAGTTTATGTTAATAGGAAGCGGACCTGGAACTGAAAATCAGTGAATATATACAGTACACAGTTGTCTCAGTGTATGTGTAAATCATTCAGCAAGTTATCATAAAGTGCCTACTATGTGCCAGGCACTGGAGATACAAAGACAAAAAAATGAGAGTCCTGACCCACCAAGAATTTACATTTTATAGGGAAATGGGGAGCTGTCTCCCTCCCCCAACAGGTACACAAGATAAGTAAATAGAAAATAGTAATTAGGTGAGGCTGGGAAAATGAATGAAGCACTAGCAACCGAGGGATCTGGAAAGACCTTGTGCTGAGTCTTGGAAGGGACCTGGGAATTCCAAGAGGTGAGGAGGTGGAGAGCATTCCAGACTTGAAGGCTAGCTTATGCAGTGGCCAAAAAGCGGGAAAAGGGATACAGGGTACGGTAGCATCAGGGAGGCCAGGTTGGCTTGAATGTTGAGTGGGCAGGAAAATCCTGGAAAGATGAGTTAGAGTCAGACTGTGCAGGGCTTCAAAGGCCAAACAAGAGAGTTGGTATTATATCCTAGAGGCAATAGGGAGCTTGGGAAGCATCTTGAATGTGAATGTGATACAGTGGAGGATAGATTGGAAAGTGTAGAGATACTTGATACAGGGAACCAAGTAAGAAGCTATTGCAATAGTCCAAGAATAAGGTAATGAGGATTTGATTTAGGATGAGAGAAAGATTAAGATTAAGATTAGAGAGAAAGAGATGAATCCAAAGAAACATGGAGGTTGAAAATGGGCATTTGACTCTACTAAGTATTTTGTTCAAAATCTTTCATATGTATATAATATACATTTGCAAGTATATAAGGCTCCAGTGAGGGTTTTGCAGAAATAAAATAACTTAAGAATACACCATAATTCTCTTTATGATCCTGGTAAAAATGCTAAAAGTGGCTTTTATTGTTGACAGTTACGCGCTTCACTATTCCTGGGAATTCTTAGCATCATTTTCATGAAACAAAACTAATCAACTTGTGACCAAACAAGACATGAATAAGCTTCACTTACTGTGTATGATGCTTTATCCTCTCATTTTAGAATCTTGTGAATTAGAAATATTTTTCTTAAATAATTGACAAGTGGCATAATTAATTTTAATACATAGCACAGTCCAACTACATAAAATCCAGTTATTTTTATCATGATATGGCAGTGAGACTTGGGATATTTATTTCTTTACTCTTTTCATCTAAAAGTATGAATTTATAGTCAAATACCATAAAGCTTCCCAAAGGGGAGACTCAGTATTTGGTAGAGATTTAGGAGTTGAAATCAATTCATCTGTCCAGAACTCCTGCTTTAAAATGGGAGCATATGTCCCAGTTTTTACATTTAAAATACAAATACAAGCTAAACACTGCCATTCTCATCTTACAGAATGATGCTTTAAAATTTGATGTGGCCCCTGTATACAGATTCGATGGTATTTGGCATGCTTGCTTATCTGCATTAGGCCGTGGAATTCAGAATACAAATCGTGTAATGTCTGTAGAAGATGTTGTGAGGTGCAAAACGGCTGGATTGCCTTCCACACCGTTTTCTCTAAGTACTGGAATTAGCTCATGCTTTGAATTCCTCGGAGAGGGGGAGGAGGGAAAATGAAGTAGAGAGGGATCAAGAGAAGAGGAGGGAGTGAAGAAGGGGGAGTAGGGAGTAAAAAATCTCTGGAGAATGATTAAGAAACAGTCCATTGTATGGTTTGGGGATGGAGATGGATTCCCCCTTCTCCCCCCCCCCCCCCCCGTTCCTAGAAATAAGCTCACGTTAGACCATGAGCAATAGTTATTGAGGTAAAATGCCCTTTTTCCATAGACGAACAAAATTATTGCCCTTTAAAATACACATTGGGACTCTTCCAAGTGAAGTTTGAAACAATTTTGTTTCTTGGACTCTTGAGAAAATAAATATTTGTATACAAATAAAGTGGGGAGGCAGTTCGGTGGAATATTTATTATAAAACCAAAGGAAGAATTGATTTTTAAATATTGTTTAACATTTTTCAGGGCCCTCCATTTTATTCCTGCACTTGAGGGAGAAGGGGAAGTCGCTGCGGAAGTCAGTTGAAACGGCCTTGAAAGGTTAAGTTCATTCCAATACCTGGTTCTGGATGCTCCCTTCAAAGACACTTGGAGCAATCAGCTAATTTTTGGAACGTACATTTCATCTCATTAGACTTTAGCCCTCTTAGGATCATAATCCTTCAGAGCTAGAAAAGTCAGAACCCTTTAGAACTCAAAGATCTGGTTTGTATATCATTTTACAGATGAGGAAAGAGTCCCAGAGAAATTGTCTCTTGTGGAAGGTCATACAGCAAATGAATCTCAGAGCCTCGACCATAACCTAGGTCTTAATGCAGCCCTCTTTCCATTACACTAATTTCTTCTTGGTTTCTTTTAGTATTCATGAGTTCCCTAATGCCATAAAACTCATCTCTATTGGAATTTAACTAACTCATTGGGCTCCCACGCAAGCCCTCGGGGCTCCTCCCAGGGGCGGCTTGGGGGCGTAGCTGAGCAAGGGTCCAGACCTTCTCCCCCCTCCCCACCGACAACCTCCAACTCCTTCCGTGCCGTGAGCTCCAAGCGCACCTGGCGCACCAGGCGGACCCGGAGCAATAAAGAGTTCGCGCCCCGCTTGCCGCCGCACCCCAGGACTCACATGTTTGTCATTCACCTTCCAGAAGTAAAAGGCGCCGATAGCCCCGAAGAGCAGCAGGAGCGCCCCCGATATGAGGACCACGGCTCCGATCTTGAGCAGCCGCCCGGGGCTGGAGGGTCTCACTGCCACCGCTGTGTACGCCTGTGGAGGGGGGACAGGGACGGGGAGGGCAGAAGGAACAGCTTCCACACTCTGCCTCGCCTGCGGGGGCACCGCGCGGGAGCCTGGTAAGGGTCGAGGGGCCAGGGGCTTAGCTCCAGTGTCTTCCCCATCCCACAGTGGTTCCCCCCTTCGGTTCCTTCCTGCTGAGTGGGACGTGGCGTAAGTTTGAGCTTCACCACGAACATGGGTGCCTCAGTAACACGCACACTTTGCCCTTGGATCTGTTGGAATCTGCACTCCCACGCGTAATGGTGTTTACATGGATCCCCCCTCCCTCCTCACGCACTTGTGCGATGGGTTCAGTCTGATGGCTTTCCTATGCCCCGTCGCACATTCGAGTACATGCAGACACCGAACCCAAGCAAAGTCACACACAACCCTACATCAAGTGCCCTGCCATCTCAACACCAAGGCCTGGCTGTGTGCTCCCGTCCCAGGAATCCGGGCGCAGTACTCACGGGTGGGCGACACTGCTCCACGTCCTCTGGGCCTGCTAGGGCGATGGGCACTTTGTCTGAGCTCTCTGCCATGACTGGTCAGGCAGGCGTGAGGCTCCACCAGGAGTGGAGTGGAAGTGCTACTTTCCAACCGGCCCCAAAGTGATGGGCGTTTCAACTCCCTCCCTCCACCCTTCCACACTTTCACACCCACTGGGCAGACCCTCCTGGCCCAGCCCAGTTTCCCATCTCCTCCCACTGCCTACCCTTCCTCTAACTTTCTTTCCCTCCTTGCAACCTGAGCACTATTTCCCATACTGAGATTCAGTGAACAGTGACCCTACTGCTCCCTTTGCTTCTTCGGGGCAAGGAAAGACGACTCTCCGCCCTCTCTGCTTTATCAAGGACCCAGAAACAGTCTCCCTACAACTATTTAGCCCCCATGCCTAAAACCTATTGGTGTTTGAGAGGTCTGGTGATACAGAACAGTGAGGAAGGAGCGGAGACCTCATTTGTTGGTACTGTTGCCCTCCATCCAACCTCAGGAATAGCACTTCTAGGTCTGGATTCTTTAGGGGAATGGGCATTTTCCAAAGGGTCAGTTGGGGGTATAGAATTCAGGGGAGAGAATGGAAGATTCTTTGCTATAGGAAGCATTTCTTTGCTAAAGGAAGCCAATGGTAGTAGTTTTGTCCAGGTTTTTTTTTTTTTTTTCATCCCTACTAAGTCAGACCACCTGAAATCTTTAGACTGCTTCTCTGACCAGGAGTGTGAAGCAGCATCCACAATCATCCTTATGATCCTGCCCCTTTGAGAGAACTAAGTGAAGGACATATACCAAGAAGCAACTAGAGGGAGAATAGAAAGCTTGCAATTACAGAGAGGGAGAGGTGCTCTTCAGAGACACAAATTTGATGAAGAAATATGAGTCAAAAAAGACCATGAAACATACAAAACATGTCTAGAAATTAAAACCTACCCCTAAAACAAAGTTAATACAGGTATGGTTTTTTATTTTTTGAAAATACCTACTCCGACTTGCCTCAGAGCAGGCATCAACATTTGTAATCTATTAAATTGTAATTGTTCATTCAATAAGCATTTATTGAACATTTTTGCTCACCCTCCTCAGATCCTCCTCCTGCCTTCTTCCCTGGCTTACTTCAAGTCCCATCTAAAATTCTACCTCCAATTATGTGCAAGGCACTGTGATAGGTGGTGAGAGGAATACAAAGGTAAATATGACACTACTCTCAAGGAACACGTGTTTGGTAGGGGAGATAAAATACATAACAAAATATAAATAATGAAATCACCCATTATGTGGCAAAGATTGAGGAGGGGGTCGTTGTTATTAGTGAGGAGTAATCAGGGAAAACTTCATACTGGGAAGTTACATTTGAACTGAACCTTGAAAGATTTTAATAGGACAGGAAATAGAGGTGAGGGGATTCCCGAAAGATTGGGACAACATGACCAAAGAAAGGCACAGGTAGGTAATGTGTGTTTGGAAACTGAACCCTATAGGTATCTTCAACTCAACATAAGCAAAACGGAATTTTCCCCTTCCCTTATCCCCATCTGCTCCTCTTGCTGACTTCTCTATTACTTTCCAGGGCAACACCATCCTTTCAGTCACGCTGGCTTGTAATCTAGGAGGTCATTCCCTACCCCTCACTGTCTCTCACCCCTGTAGCCAATGTGTTTTCAGGTTCAGACTATTCTACTTCCCAACATATCTCTTACACACACCCTTCTCTCCTATGATACTTCTACCACCCTCTTACAGGCCCCTATCATATAGATTGTTGCAGTAGCCTTCTGGCTGTTCTCTCTACTTCAAGGTTCTCCCCACTCCAATCTCTTTTCCTTTCAGCTGTCAAAGTGATCTTAAAAGTAATCGTGTAACCATGTTACACGCACACCCTTCCTTCCATTCAATAAACTCCAAAGGTTCTCTGTTACCTCCAGAATCAAATATAAATTTTTCTGTTTAGCTTTTTTTTTTAACAGCACACTTTAAAGTTTAATTCACATTATTCACATTTTGTCCATAACTTTTCAAAATCAACAATCAACAAAACAATAAAGCCCTTATTTGTAACATTTGCTGACTTCTGAGATGTAAATGGCTATGTTCCAAATTTAACTCACACAAGCCAGTACGAGCCAACTCCAGTACATCCCTGCTTTTATCTCAACAATATCTCAACTGCCTATTGGGGATGTCATACCTTAGAACTCACCATCACTCAAAACTGCTTATCCTTCAGTATCTTAAACTCTGATATTCCCATCTCTGGTCACAATCACCTCTTTTTCTTCTTCTCCCAACCTTCAGTCCTGAACCTGCTTTTCATTTTCATCATGACTTCAAGTCCTTTGATTTCCCTTCTTTTTTCTCCACATCCATTATCCTTACTCTATTTTGCTTCTCATCCTTCACAAGCTTATTCCTCTGGCAAGCTAATTAAAAGGTAGATGCTCATCAATGTTTGAATCTCATGCCACTTTAAACTTCTACTGTTCCTTCTCTGCTCATCCCCAATCCTGGATTCTCCTCTCTAACTACCTTGTTAGGCCTACTTTGGAGGAACATTGTGCTACTAGAGGAATTAAAAAAAAATTGGGTCCTCTAAAAATCAATTGTATCCTCACAGGTACCTGGCAATCTTTTTTATCCATTTCTTCTCAACTCTATTATATCATTCAGAGTCACTGATCCTGACCTTCTCTCTCCTCAAGTTTCCAACCTTTGCTCTTTTCTTTCTTTTTCTTCCCTTTCTTTCTTATTTATTTATTTTAGTTTTCAACGTTCATTTCCACAAGATTTTGAGTTCCAAGTTTTCTCCCCATCTAACTCCTCCCCCACCCCAAGATGGCATGCATTCTGAATACCCCTTCCCCTAATCTGCCCTCCCATCTATCACCTCCTCCCCTTCTCTTATCCCCTTCCCCTTCTATTTTCTTGTAGGGCAAGATAGATTTCTATACCCCATTGCCTGTATATCTTATTTCCCAGTTGCATGTAAAAACAATTTTTTAACATTTGTTTTTAAAGCTTTGGATTCCGAATTCTCTCCCTTCCTCCCTACCCACCCTCATTGAGATGGCAAGCAACTTGATACAGGTTATACATGTGTAATCATGCAAAACAGTTCCATGCCTTCCCCCCCCCCCTTTATTCTATTCTCTCTTTTGACTCTGTCCCTATTTAGAAGTGTTTGCTTCTGATTACCCCCCCAATCTGTCCTTCCTTCTATCATACCCCCTCTCTTATCCCCTTCCCCCCCTATTTTCCTGTAGGGTAAAATAGATTTCCATACCCAATTGAGTGTGTATGTTATTCCCTCCTTAAGCCAAATCGATGAGAATAAGATTCACTCATTCCCTTTCACCTTCCCCCACTTCCCTTCCACTGTAAAAGCTTTTTCTTGTCTGTTTTATGTGAGATAATTTACCCCATTCTACCTCTCCCTTTCTCCTTCTCCCAGTATGATCCTCTCTCCCTTTAATTTTATTTTTTAGATATCACCCCTTTATCTTTAACTCACCCTGTGCCTTCTATCTATGTATACATATATATATTTTTTTCCTCCAACTACCCTAATACTGGCAAAGGTCTCATGAGTTACAAATATCATCTTTCCATCTAGGAATGTAAACAGTTCAACTTTAATAAGTCCCTTAAGATTTCTCTTTCCTGTTTACCTTTCATGCTTCTCTTAAGTCTTCTGTTTGAAAGTCAAGATTTCTTTTCAGCTCTGGTCTTTTCATCAAGAATGCTTGAAAGTCCTCTATTTCACTGAATATCCATTTTTTTCCCCTGAAGGATTATACTCAGTTTTGCTGGGTAGGTGATTCTTGGTTGTAATCCTATCTCCTTTGCCTTCTAGAATATCATTTTCCAAACCCTCCAGTCTCTTAATGTAGAAGCTGCTAAATCTTGTGTTATCCTAATTGTGTTTCCACAATATTTGAATTGTTTCTTTCTGGCTACTTGCAATATTTTCTCCTTGACCTGGGAACTCTGGAATTTGCCTATAATATTCCTAGGGTTTTCCTTTGGTGATCTCTTTCAGGAGGTGATTGGTGAATTCTTTCCATTTCTATTTTACCCCCTGGTTCTAGAACATCAGGGCAGCTTTCCTTGATAATTTCTTGAAAGATAATGTCTAGGCTTTTTTTTTGATCATGGCTTTCAGGTAGTCCAATAATTTTTAAATTATCTCTCCTGAATCTATTTTCCAGGTCAGTTGTTTTTCCAATGAAATATTTTACATTGTCTTCTATTTTTTCATTCTTTTGGTTTTGTTTTACAATTTCTTGATTTCTCATAAAGTCACTAGCTTCCATTTGCTCCATTCTAATTTTTAAGGAAGTATTTTCTTCAGTGAGCTTTTAGACTTCCTTTTCCATTTGACCAATTCTGCTTTTTTAGGGCATTCTTCTTCTTATTGGCTTTTTGGACCTCTTTTGCCATTTGGGTTAGTCTATTGTTTAAGGTGTTATTTTCTTCAGTATTTTTTTTTGTCTCCTTTAGCAAGCTATTGACTTATTTTTCATGATTTTCTTGCATCATTCTCATTTCTCTTCCCAGTTTTTCCTCTACTTCTTTGATTCATATTTTTCATGAAGACTTTGGATGTAGGAGCTTTGACTTTATTGGTTGTATGTTTTGATCTTCTTTGCCACCAAAGTAAGATTCTATGGTCTGACCTTTTTTGCGCTGTTTGCTCATGATCCCAGCCAATTTTTTGACTTTTAAACTCTTTGTTAAGGTAGGGGTCTGCTTCCAGTGTGGAGAATGTACTATCCCAAGCTTTGGGGGTTTTGTGCAGTTGTTTTCAGAGATACTTCTAGGAACCTGTAAATTTTCAGTTCTTCAAAGGTGGTATGATCGAAAGTGAGGTGTTTAGTCCTTTCCTGGCCTGTGCTCTGGTCTATAAGTGACCGCAGGCACTCTTTTCTGCCTTGTAACTGTGAGGACGATTCCCTCTCCACTTCCACTACAAGTTCCACTAGGCCAGCACTGCTCCTTGCCCCAGGACCACCACTCAGAACTGTGACCCAGATCCAGCCATCCTGCCTCAGTGCCAACAAAGAGATCCCTGCAATCCCCCTCTGATCAGCCACTTGATTCCCCCTCCATCTGTGGGCTGAGAGCTCCAGAAGCAGCTGCTGGGCTGGGACTGGGGCCAGACCAAGCTCTTCTCTCACTGGGGTCATAGACCTTTCCTACTGACCTTCTAAGTTGTCTTTGGCATTTGTGGATTGAGAAGTCTGGAAACTGCCACAGCTTCCCTTGATTCAGTCCCCTGAGGCCTGCTCCAGGTTGGCTGAGGCCTGGTCTTTGTGCAGCCCATGCTGAACTGTGCTTCCCAAGCCTGGCGCAATAGACCATTCCAATCAACCATCCAGGTTGTCTTGGGCTGGAAATTTGTTTCACTCTGTCTTTTTGTGGGTTCTGTTGTGCTAGAATTTGTTTAGAACCATTTTTTACAGGTATTTGGAGGGGTTTGGGGGAGAGCTCAAGCAAGTCACTGCATTTACTCCACCATCTTGGCTCTGCCCCTCTGTTTAGCTTTTTAAAACCTTTCATAGCCATCATCTTTCCTACCTGGCCAGCCTTCTTACACTTTACTGCCCTCCAAGTACCCTGCAATCCAATGACACTGGCCTCCTGCCAAAGTCTTTAAACAAGACACATCTCCAAGCGTTTTCACTGGCTAACCCCCATGCCTGGAATACTAACCTTTCTAAGCTCCTCCTTTTGTGTTCTCTGGCTTCCTTCAAGTCTCATCCAAAATCTCACCTGCAAAAAACCTTTCCCAGTCCCCCTTAATGCTATTGCCTTTTCTCTGAGATTACCTCCAATGTACCCAGTGTGTATCTTATATGTACATAGTTATTTGCCTATTATCTCTCCCATTACATTTCCATCCCCTTGAGGGCAAGGGACTATTTTTGCCTTTTTTTGTGCCTCCAGTGCTTAGAATAGAAAGCAGGTATCCCTGGCACATAGTGAGTACTTAATAAATGCTTGTTGACCACCTCCAGATAAAGGTGTGAAACTCAGACTGCATTTTAAAGCCTTTTGTATGTGTGTATATGTGGGTGGGGGGTGGGGTGAGGTGGGGGAAATATGGCCAATTTGGGTATTTGTTTTGCTATACATGGTTTGTTTTTCTTGCTTTCTCAAGTGGGAGAGGGAGAAAGAGGTGGAAATAAGAGAATGTGGACCTAAGAATAAAAACAAAATAGAATTTTAAAGAACAAAATAAATGCTTGTTGATTTGAGTCATCTGGACTGGTTGCAAAATGGGAATCACGTAATGGAGTGGTGGAAAATAAACCTGGAATATGGATAAGGTCTAGATTGTGAGAGATCCCTTAATACTAGGCTAAGTTTGGGTTATATTTGATAAGAAATGGGGAGACATTCAAGGTTTTGAGTAGGGTAGTGATAGCAAATGACATAACATATAAAGTGCTTTACAAGTTTTAAAATACTACATATAAAAATACTATATAAATACTATATAAAAGCTAGCTATTATTATTATTGTTATTATTATTATTATTACAACCAAGAGGTGCTTTAGGAAGATTAATTTTGAGGTATTATGGTATAATGGAAAGTACCCTGGACTAGAAGTAAGAAGACTGGACTCTATTCCCAATATCTGCCATTTATTAGCTGTCTGGCCTTGGGCAAGTCACTTCTTAATATCTCAGTTTCTCTATTTGTAAAATGGTGATAATAACACCTGTGCCACCTAGCTTCTGGGTTGTTGTGAGGTTCAAATGAAATAATGTGCAGGAAAACACTTTACAAACTGTGAAGCATCACAGAATCTTGTTATAGTTTTGTTACAGGCTTTTTTTCACCTGTACCAAGGCATGTCACCTCACCCTGAGGTGTAGTCAGTCTGGTTAGACACCACAACCAGGTGTGTGGCACCTAAGAGAACCATGACAGTGAAGAATGAATTCTGTACAACAAATAGGAACCAGGAAGAGAACAGGAGGCCTGTTGCTACAGAGAAGGCAGTGCTTGGGAATGCAAAGCACATTATTGTCATTATTGTTATTGTCTTCAATAATTATAATAAATAATGAAACCAGTGCTTAATAAATGTTTTATCTATATCTGTAACTGCGTGTATGGCCAGATAAATTGTGGATTGTAATGGATGAGTGGGTAAAGATGGAATCAGGTGGTTACTACGCTACACCAGCCATGACATGATAAAGGCACAAAATAGAGTGGTAATAGTCAATTAGTCAGTCAGTCAACAAGCATTTATTAATAATCTACTATGTGCCAGACTCTGTGCTAAGGGGACAGAAAAAACTGATGATACAAAGAAAAGCAAAAACACTATCTATCCATGTCCTCGAGTAGCTGACTTCCTAATGGTAGAGACAACATGCAATTAATTAACAATATTTGTTGTTGTTGTTCATTCAGTCATATCCAACTCTTTATGACCCCATGGACTATAGCATGCTAGGCCCTTTGATTCCTCACTCTCTCTCAAAGTCTGTCTAAGTTCATGTCGTTGCTTCCATGACACTATCTATCCATCTTAACCTCTGCTATCGCCTTTTCCTTTTGCCTTCAATCTTTCCCAACATTAGGGTCTTTTCCAATGAGTCCTGTCTTCTCATTATTTGACCAAAATATTTAATAATAATAGGTAATATTTATATAGTGTTTACTATGTGCCAGACACTGCTAAACCTTTTAAAATTATTATTTCATTTGATCCTCATCACCACCCTGGGAGGTAGGTACCATTATTATCCTCATTTCATAGATGAGGAAACTGAGGCAAACAGAAGTTAAATGACTTACCTAGGGTCACACAACTAATAAGTATCTGAGACCAGATTTGAATTCAGATTTTCCTGACTCCAGGCCTAGTGCTCTATCCGCTGGGCTACCTAGCTTCTCCTACAAGCTATATGCAGTATAAATGTCAGCCAGTCTTACAGGGAAGGCATTAAAGGAGGAGAGCAGGAAAAAGACTCCTGAAGAAGTGGGCATTTGAGCTGAATCTTGAAGATAATTAAGGAAACTTTAAAGCCCAGGTGAGGAAGTAGATAATTCCAGGCGTGGGTGACAGCCAGTGCAAATAAACAGAGTCCTGAAATGGAGCGTCATTTGACAGTAAGAGCAAGTAGAGAAGTGTACCTAGACTGTAGAAAGGAACAAAGCATAAGAAGACTGTCCCGGGAGGAAGGGACCAGGCAATAAAGGGTTTTAATTGCCAAGCAGATGATTTCATCTTGGAGGTCATAGGGAACCATTCACTTGAGTTTATTGAGGGGCCCTGTGACATGGTCAAGACCTTCATTTTAGGAAAATCATTTTGTCACCTGAATGGTAGATGGTTGGAATGGAATGGAATGAAAGGGAAGAGCCAGACGAAAGAGAAAACAAGAAAGGATGAATAGAACTTGAGGGTGGATTGCATTTGGGTATATGTTATAGGGTGTTGGTTGGGGGTGGGGTACAGTGAGAGGGAGGAGCCCAAGACAGTTTGGAGCCTGGATGACAAGAAGAATCATGATGGTGTTGGCAGAAATAAGGAAGCTGGGAGGTAGAACTGATTTTAAAAGGAAAATGATTTAATCCTAGAGCTGTAAGTGAACAGACCTCAATGGCCATCAATCTAGTCCAGCTCACACATCAAGAATCCTCTCTTTACTGGACAAATGGCTGTTCAGCCTTTGCTTGAAGGCTTTCAATGGGGGAGAACTCATCTCTTCCCAAGACAATCCGTTCCACTTTTGTATAGATTCAATTGCTAGGAAGTTTTTCTTTTCACCAAGCCTATTTTTTTAAATTTTTATTTTTTTGGTGAGGCAATCAGGGTTAAGTGACTTGTCCACGGGAACACAGCTAGTGTCAAGTGTCTGAGGCTGGATTTGAACTCATGTCCTCCTGACTCCAAGACCAGAGCTCTATCCACTGTGCCACCTAGCTACCCTGACCAAGCCTAATTTTTGAGGCAGCTAGGTGGATAGAGTGCTGGGCCTAGAGTCAGGAAGAGCTGACCTATCTGTGTGACTCTGGACAAGTCACTTAACCCTCTGTTTGCCTCAGTTTTTTCATCTGTAAAATGATGATAATAAGAGCACCTTCCTCTCAGGGTTGTAAGGATCAAATGAGATAATCATTGAAAGGGGCTTAGCACAGTGCCTGGCACATAGTTAGCACTCTATACATGTTGGCTGCTTTGTAACTTCTACCCAGAAACAAAGCAGAACAAGTACCCCTTTTCCAATTGACAGTCATTCAAATACCTGAAGATGAGTAAGAGATTCTCCATAACTCTTTTGTCCTCCTAGCTAAACATCCCGAGGTCCTAAGGTGGATCTTTAGATGACATACTCTTAAATTCCATGCATCCCCCCATTCTAGTTCTGTCTTTCCTAATATGTGGCACTTGGAGCAAAGCACAGATATACACATTGAAGCTGGCCAGAGCAACTTATTTTTATCAAGCCAGCATTTATTTTGCAGAGTGCTCATGGGTGTTGGGGGTGATGTGTGTGTGTGTGTGTGTGTGTGTGTGTGTGTGTGTGTGTATGGGGTGTTTAGTCAAAACTATGCTTTCATCCGTTTAGGCAACTCTTCCTGGTGTGGAAATTCCCTCCACCCTTTCAAACTGGCAACTGCTCCAGTTTACAGTCTGAGAATTGCCTGGAATATTGATATTCACTGACTTGCCCAGGTTCCCTCAAACAGCATGTACTGAGTCTTCTTGACCCCAGGATTGGCTCTGCAGTCACTCCAATATGACTGCTTTTTCTGATACAGAGATAACTAAGACATTGTTTCTGCCTTTTTGGTGCTGACCATCAATCTATGGATATGTTGTTGAGGTGAGGGACCAGGATGGCTGCAGAAGAAGAGTACAATATAGCTAAGTGCTGAAGGAGATGAAAACAATCTGATTCTAGAAGGGACTAGAAGTGCCGCTAGTTCTTGAGGCCTACCAAATCATTTTTAGACTAGTATCCTGACTTGATTGTCAGGGTTTAAGGGGTGAAATGCAACAGGAGCTCCAGCTGTTTGCCTGATGGACTGTGTTACCCAAGCAGATTTGAGGCTGGACTAGTTAAATTGATAAAGGACATCTGTGTTCTGTAAAATCAGTTTGTTTTTATTTTTATTTTTTCATGTGTTTTGTTTTCTCCTTAGTTTACTAGTTCCTTCTGGGGGAAAAGAACAACTCCTGAAAAAGTTCTTTCTGAAAAATTTCTCTGTTGTTTTAGCTGACCTAAGACGGCAAAAGGATTTGTCCAAGTATGGTGTAGTCTAAAGCTAAGATAACTAGGCAGAGTTCCCAGAGGCCAGGCATGGTGGGTGACAGTGGCTGTCCTAGGACCCTGGGTACTGTGGGTGAAATTGGGACAGATAAGGAGGTGAAAACGCAGAAATGGGGAGACAACTATGTTTACTAATCACTTCTTCCCTGGGGCTTTCCCCACAAGAAGTAATTAGTGACCTTCCAAAGCACAACTTCAGTACAGTGAGGTGAGGAAAGGGAGGCATAACTAGTAGAGAGATTTGGGGAAAAAAAAAGGAAGGAAGGAAGGAAGGATTGAAGGAAGGAAGGAAGAAAGAAAGAAAGGAAGAAAAAAAGGACTATTAGGCTATGGAGAAGGCAGCATTGAAATGGTTAACCATGGGGTCTAGGGTGGTGAGTAACATCAGAAAAAGGATGGTAGAGATGATGAGTAAGGGGTGGTGGTGGTGCTCGAATCCTGCTCCTAATTCTAAATGTCTAAAAGACCTTTGGAAAAGTCTCTTGTAATCTCTAAGCCTGAATTTCCTCATCTGTAACATAAAGAAGTGGGACTTTTTTATTTTAAAGGCCCCTTCTACCCATCATGCTTTGTTTATTTACCTGCTTCATATACCTGTACTAAATTGTAAGCTCTTGGAAGGCAGGGACTGGATTTATACATCTCCGTATTCCTCTAGTATGGTGCAGGTAGATGGCACCTCTGGGCTTGGAGTCAGGATGATCTGAGTTCAAATACATCCTCAGACACTTACTAGTTGTGTGACCCTGGTCAAGTCATTTAGCCCCTATTTGCCTCAGTTCCTCATCTGTAAAATGGGGACACACAGGAGAAGGAAATGGCAAACCACTCCAGTATCTTTGCTAAGAAAACCCTAAATGGGGTCATGAAGAGTGATGCGACTGAACAACAGTACCAAACTCTCCAAGTGACAGTGCACTGAACCTTTTTTGTTTTTTCTTGGTGGTGGAGAGGTCTAAATTTGTGATTTCAATGGTGAACTCCCAATATGGAAACTCCCTCCACTCACACAAGTCAGCTGCCATCTGTAGCTTGTATTCTTAGAGAGTTGGCTAGGATAAAGAGAAGTCCATGGTCACATAGTCAGTATGAGTCAAAGGCAGAATTTGAACCTGGGTCTTTTTGACTCCTAGCCTAGTACTCTATTCACTATGATTTCCTGCCTATGTTGAACATAGTAGGTGCTTAATATTTTTTTTTTAAATTGCTGAATGAATGAATACAAAACCTGCTATTTATCCACAGTCTAATCTAGGGCATTGGGAAAGGTTATTCAGAAGTGTCTAGAGGTTGTCTGTGTCAGAATAATCGTGATCTGAACCCACATATTGCAATTCAGACTGGACTTTCATTAGAGTAGCTCATTTGGTTAATTGTGTAACCAGCCCAAATGTAGCCTTCGTCATTTCTAATCACTATGATCTCCAGGGAAAGAGGGTCAGGCTAATAATTTTCATGCCCTTGTAAGAATGATGCCAGGTTCTCTTTGTCCAAGTTCACCCTGACACTTTTATTTGTCAACTGCAGCATGCTTCCTCCCATGAGAAATACTACATTAGTTCCTATCGGTTGTAGTGTAGGTGAAGGAGTGGCAACAGTACCTGGGGCTCACCATCCTGCTGCTTCTTTTTTTCTTTTTTTGCTGGAAAGAGTAAAAATAGGAATAGAGAAATATGAGGATAGAGAAGCATTATGAGGGACTATTAGACCTTTCTCCTCTTTATTATTACTGAATATTTATTGAGTGCCAACCCACAGGGTACTAAGCGAGTAGATAGGATGCCTGCACAGTAAGTTAATCCATATGCATACACAATGGCCCCAATTGCCTTGCAATAGAGAGCTGCATGGACTGTGCCCTTAAAATACATAATTTGGGCAGCTGCCAAAAGGCTGATTTATCCCAGCTGGCTAGAAACAATCCCGAGATCATCAATGCTCTTGTTAATTGGAAGAGGAGGGCAGAGGAATCAAGACATTCCTGGGCACCAAGTATTCATTAGCCACCTGGTCTTCCTAAATTATGGTGCTGATATCATTTTCTCAGTGCTTAGACAAAAATTTTAATATTTGGAATGTTTTAATAACGCTGAACATGTCATTTTCAAAATAAGCAATGCCCTTCTGGACTCATTTGAGAACAGAGCCCAGAGAGTGGGTGAAAGCTGCAGAGATACTGGAGGGCCAGGGAAATTGGCAGTTTGTAGTAACCCCTGTAAATTTATTCCCAACAGGAAACACAAACAGATGCAATTTATGTGAATACATTTTTGGTGTTTAGTGATTCTAGTCAACAAGCTTTGGGATCCATTAAAACGTAATCTCCTTATGGGTAGGGATTGTTCCAAACATCGTACTTGTATCTCCAGTGTCTAGCACAGTGCCCAGTATATAGCAGGTACTTAATAACTTCGAGTTGATTGGTGAATTGGCCTAGCATCTGTTCCCCTTCCCCACCCCCACTCCCAATAAAATGTGAGCACCTTGTGTTCCATTGACTCAGGAGTCTTCTCTTTACCTTTCAAGGAGAAATAGTAAATTATTTCTGCATTGAAGGATTAAGGTCTGATAGTGTCCTGATAGTGAATTTTAATGGGGATTCCCTCCTCAAGATATAATGATTTGACTGGAAGGGATGAATCTGTCATGCAGAATTATAGGTACCATGTAAGGTTAATGGAGGTGATATTCTGGGGGCACTTTCAAAGTCCAGAGGCCCTTGCATAACCCTTGAACAAACAAGACCTCAGTTTGAATCTTGCCTCATATGCTTATTAGCTATATGACACTGGGAAGTTCACATAACCTCTTTTAACTCAGTTTCATTTGTAAAATGGGTGTTATAATGATAGCACCTACCTCTTAGGATTATTGTGAGGATAAAAAAAGATAATATTTGTAAGGGTTGTTGTTCAGTCATTTTCAGTCATGGCCAATTCTTTGTGACCCCTTTCGTGGGATTTTCTTGGCAGAGATACTAGAGTAGTTTGCCATTTCCTTCTCCAGCTCATTTTACAGATGAGGAAACTGAGGCAAACAGGGTTAAGTGACTTGCCCAGGGTCCCACAGCTAGTGTCTGAGGCTGGATTTGGTCTTCCCGTCTCCATACCTGGCTCTCTATCCACCTGGCATCCCATTTTTGTACACTATTTGTAAAATGCTTGGCAAAACATAAATGCTAGTTATGATGACAATGGAGTGACTTGCTCATAGTCATGTAACTGGTATTCGTCAGAGGCAGGAATTGAATCCAGGTATTCTACTCCAAGTCTGGTGTTCCATCTACTACACCATCCCGATGATGCAATGGGAGGATGCAGGTCCTGTAGTAGCTAATAATAACAATAATAATAATAATAATAATAACCAACATGTATATAGCGCTTACTATGTGCCAGTAGCTATGCTAAGCACTTTAGAATTCCTGTCTCCTTTGATCTAGAAGTCCTAGAATTTTATGAAGATTTTCATGTCTCTTAACAAGAGCTTGAACTGGGGGGTGGTAATGCGAGCTTTGCCCCAGGGCAGAAAACTTGACAAGTCAGCACTGCTGGCCAGTTAAGAGAAGAGGGGCTGGAGCTGGAGACAGGATGATGAGAGTCTGGTCAGAAATGGCCTTTCCCATGTGGTGAACAGAACCTTGACTGGCTCTGGCTCTGTTTGGTAGGGTTCCTTCTATTGTGGGAAGAGAGGGTAGATGCCAAATGGAAGGGAGGCTCAGTCTTGTCCCCGGATCCTGTTCATTGTTGCAAACTTCAGTGGCCTTTTAAAGGTTGAGGATACAGAAGAAAGAGTGCTGGATTTGGAAGAGCACCGAAGAAAGAAGAAAGCATCTCTGGGAAAAGCCCTGCCTCCCTCATCCAGGAGATCTCTTTGTTGCATGGAAAATTTGCCCTGTGATATAAAAACTCCAAGATATGACTCTTCTTTGGAACAATCTCCCTCCTTAACTCAGCCTACTGTCTTCCCTGGTGTCTGTTAAACCCCAACTAAAATCCTCCTGTCTTTTATAGGAAATCTTTCCCTACCCCTTGTTAATTCCAGTGCCTTCCCTTTGTTAATTATTTCCTATTTATCCTGTGTATTTCAGTTGTTTTTCAGTCATGTCCAACTCTTTGTGACCTCATTTGGGATTTTTCTTGGCAAAGACACTTGAGTGGTTTGCCATTTTCTTCTCCAGCTCATTTTCCATGTGAGAAAACTGAGGCAAACAGGGTTAGGTGACTTGCCCAAGGTCACACAGGTAATAAGTATCTGAGGCTGGATTTGAACTCATAAAGATAAGTATTCCTGACTCCAAGCCTGGCATTCTATCCACTGTGTCACCTAGTTGCTCCATAGCTTATTTGTATTTATTTGATTGCATATTGTCTCCCCCATTAGATTGTGAGTTCCTTGAGGACAGGGATTTTTTTTTTGTCTCTTTTTTATCTTCAGTGCTTAGCACAGTGTCTGGCACGTAGTAAGCACTTAACAAATGTTTATTGATTGATTGATTGATTGGTCAGAGCATTCTGATTAAACTCAATGTTTACAAGAAGAAAAAAATGACCTAATTAGTCATTTGGGCCTATCCCAGAATTTCAAGAAAGCCTCAACGTGCTTCATTTGACTCACTACTCTTAGGACATCTCAACCAAAGGCTCACAAGCCATTTTGTCACCGTGTTTTTCCTCTCTCCTCTCTCCCTCCTTGAAACCCTCTCCCCTTCCCAGTTCTAGAACTGGGAATAAATTAACTGTCATTGTTCCTGGATGGGGAGTATCAATCTATTCCCCTATGGGACCATCATTTACTACTCCTTCAACTGTCAGAACCAAAGTGCCACCTTCTGGCCTCCACTCTCCTATGTGTGTTATTGCCTCTTATTAGAACATAAAGTGTTGTTATTGTTGTTTAATCATTTTTTGGTCGTATTTAACTCTTTCTGACCCCATTTGGAGTTTTCTTGACAAAGACACTGGAGTGGTTTGCCATTTCTTTCTCCAGGTCATTTTACAGATGAGAAAACTGAGGTAAACAGGGTTAAGTGACTTGCCTAGGGCCACACAGCTAGTATGTGTCGGAGACCAGATTTGAACTCAGGAAGATGAGTCTTCCAGACTCCAGGCCTGGCACTCTATCCACTGCACCATCTAGCTGCCCCATAAACTCCTAGGAGCAAGGATTGTCTTTGCTTTTGTATTTGTATTCTCAGTGCTTAGTACAGTGGTTGGAACATAGAGAGTGTATAACAAATGATTTATCATTCATTTCCAAATGAAATTTTTTTTAGACAGTGAACTACTGGATAAACAACATTTCTATATTATTGTCATATTAATATTCAACCCTTCCATTTCTTCTTTAAAACTGTTTACAAACAACTAATCACCCATGGCAGCATTGCATTTTCCCTGTCCTGAACAGGTGTGTGAAGGAACAATAAAATGACACACCCATACAAGATTAAAGAGAGTTGATGTGATTAGTGTAAGCACATGAAAGTCTGTGCAGAAGAAGTGAGTTTTAAATAGGAATTTAAAGGAGGGTATCAAGTGCATGAGAAATGGAAAACTGCTGACAACATATGCCCAGACAGAGCACAAAGCTGCAAGATGCTGCCAATGTACAGATGGCAAAAAATACCATTCCTCCTGGGAGCATCTGTAACAAAAACAAATAGAGCAACAAAGAGGTTCCTAACTTATCTTATTTAATTTGCAAAAATACACCCCCCCCCAACACCCAAATTAAAAAACCAAATTCAGAATCTGAAAATTACCACAAATAATCCCATGTTACTCTTTCTGGCTAATCAAAATCCTCTCTGCACCTGAGGAGTAGCAAGCTGGCTTTCCATATTAGTGCCTGCTAGATATGGGTTTTTTTTTCTTAGTCAAAATATAGGCAATTGCTTAATACCACTATTTTCTTTGACATTGGGATTCAGTTTATTCAGATCATGTTCTCAAAATTATGCAAATGATAACATGGACTCTTCAACTTTTTGTAACCAACCTTTTCATGGTCCTTCAAATCAGATCAGAGAGTCATAGATTTAAACCTGGAAAGGTTATCTAGTCCAATCCCTTCATTTTATAGAGGAGAAACCTGAGCTTCATTTTCTTCTCTTTCATTCCTCGCTTTAATTTTTTATAGGAGAAACTATATTAAGAGTCAACACTGGTGCTTATTATTTTTTTAAACCAACCCTCTAAAGGTAATAAATCATTTCATTTTCTCAAAAGAGTGCTATGAACATATCAAAAAATGTGGCACTCAGTAATGTGAAAATTGAACTGTGTCTTGTGAAATGCTTAAATGCTGCATATGATATTTTCAGGGTCCACACTAAACCCACCAGGCATTTATGGTGTCTGAAAGTTGGTTTATGAACTTCACTGGGCCAAGTTTTGCAGTGAAATTGGATCCCAGAAGTAAATGGGACAGAGGCTCCATTCATTGCTTTGGGGAATTTGTGTGGTAGCTGCTTACAGATTTTCTGACAACATGGTCTCTCATTTTAGATGAATGAAGCACTATTGTTTGGTCATAAGGAACTTTATTAGGAAAGCTGCCCTTGAAGCTGTTTCTCATTGGGCATATGTGCGGGGGTGAAGGAAGCCAGGAGGTGAGCAGTCTCAGATTGTCTTGAAAAAACGAAATGATATTGGACCCCTAAATCAATGCATACTGAAGTAGAACTATCTCTTAATTACAAAATAAGCAAATGTTTATTGAGTGCCTGTGGGGAGTAAGGCAACCGTAGTTAATCTGCAGGTATCCTTAGTGGGTACATCTTTGTCTTTCACACACCCATCTAGAGCCCTAAGGGTCTTCAAATGAAAAAGCTCCATGCACAGAAGTCCTTGAGTATACGAAAATGGGACACATTGATGGGGGTTATAGTGTCAGTGTTGACTCTATTATATTTACTGAGACAGCCAGATGGTACAGGGGATAGAGCACTGGGCCTGAAGTAAGGAAGACCTGAGTTCAAATCCTGTCTCAGACACTGTGTGACCTTGGACAAGTCATTTAACCTCTGTTTTCCTCAGTGTCCTCAACTGTAAAATTAGGATAATAATAGCACATACCTTTTGAGGTTGCTATGAGGATCAAATGAGATAATATTTGTACAGTGCCTGGCCCATGTAGGTGCTATGTAAATGATGGTTATAATTATTGTTATTATTATTACTATTCTTATGCCATTCCAATGTATACTTAGCAGGATTGTGAAATGATGTGATACGTCTAAGTTGATGTGATATGTCTAAGTTATGCTAAGTCTTCTTTAGTAGAATTAAAATGCTCAGCATGTTGGGCTGTGAGTAGACAGACACACAAATATGCTATGAGTGATAATGTGAATTGATCTAACCCTTCTGGAAAACCATTTGGAATCATTCATTCATTTGACATGCATTTTTGAAATCCTTACTTTTGTCTAGGGACTGTGGTAAGCACTGGTAATAGATACAAAGACAAAAACAAAAGATTTCTGACTCTCAAGGAGTTTACCTTATGTTGGAGGAAATATGTGTACAGATAAGTAAATAAAAACATAACATTTTTTGGGGCCTGGAGTTGATGGGATATTCAACTTAGTAAGCAGTGAAACTTTGTCTAGGACTTTGAAAGCATCCCTCTCTACAGAGTATGGACATCTCCATTGGTACCTTGGTAAGAAGACAAAGACAATTCCTGATTAGATCTCAGAGACTAAGCCTGCTCCAAGAGGAACTGGCTCTTTTGAAGCTTCCCCTTTGTGCTTCTTGGTGGATGGGGGTTAGCACCTGGGACTACCTCCTAAATGATTTGACTAGCTATGACTCTAAGGAAGATAGACTCTTCTTGGAGAAGTCACTTTTATTTGCCAGCTTAAAAACAGAGAGGATAACTATTTGTGTCTCCCCCCCCCCCTTTTTTGGCCTTTCCCCTCATACCTTTCTCCCAAGGTGGGGGAGGGGATTTTGTCCACTGCCTCCATGGGAACCATTAATGACTAGGGCACAAGTACTTGTGGTGACCCAGAACTGTGTTTATACAACTCAGAAACTGGGGAAAGAGACAGAGAGAGAGACACACACACACACACACACACACACACACACACACAGAAACACAGAGAGAGAGAGACACAGAGACAGAGAGACAGAGACAGAGAGAGACAGAGACAGAGAGAAAGAGAAAGGCAGAGAGATAAGAGACAGAGAGGCAGGGAGCACATGAAGGGAGAATATGAAGATGGCAGAAGCTAGTATGTGCTTACCTAGATGTCTCAAAGGGAGAGTTTAAGGAAAATGTTGCTGAACATGGTGCCAGAATCTAGCCTTCTTTCAAAGAAGGGAGGTCTCTGGCAAAATGCTAGCCTTGGAGGTTTCTTGGTAATAACTGCAAAATTGGGAGTTCATGGAGAAACAAGAGGAACACGCTCCTGAGCAACATGCCTCTGAAAGAAAGTAGAACATCACTTACGTAGATCCTATAGCTGGAAGAGGTCATTTTTGAACAGAATACTTCTCTGAAGAAAGGGACCACCCTTGCCTGTAGCCCTGCAACTGGAGGAACCAGTCTTGTTATTGAAAGAGGCTAAAGGCATGAGAACTCACTATCTGACAAAAACTGCTGGGAAAAGTGGAAAATGGTATAGCAGAAACTAGGCATAGATCAACGTATCGTTTGCCAAGATAAGTTCAAAAATTTAGAAATAAAAGGTGAGCAAGGAATAGTTTACCTGTCAGATCTATGGAGAACTATGGAGAAGAATTTATGACCAAACAAGATAGAAAACATTATGACATGCAAAATGGATAATTTTTATTACATTAAATTAAAAAGGTTTTCCACAAAGTCAATGCAACCAAGATTAGAAGGGAACCAGAAAGCTGGGAAATAATTTTTATAACCAGTGTCTCTGATAAAGGCTTCATTTCTAAAATATATAGAGAACTGAGTCAAATTTACAAGAATACAAGTCATTCCCCGATTGGTAAATGGTCAAAGGATACGAACAGGCAGTTTTCAGATAAAGAAATTAAAGCTATCTATAGTCATATGAAAAAATGCTCTAAATCACTGTTGATTAGAGAAATGCAAATTAAACCAACTCTAAGATACCACATCATACCTCTCAGATTGGCTAACATGACAAAACAGGACAATGATAAATATTTTAGAAGATGTAAGAAAATCAGAACATGAATGAATTGTTGGTGGAGTTGTGAACTGATCCAACCATTCTGGAGAGCAATTTGAAACTATGCCCAAAGAGCTATAAAACTCTGCATACTCTTTGATCCAGCAATAGCACTACTAGGTCTGTATCCCAAAGAGATCATAAAAAAGAGAAAAGGACCCACATGTGCAAAAATATTTATAATAGCTCTTTGTGGTGGCAAAGAATTAGAAATTGAAGGGATGCTCATCAATTGGGGAAAGGCTGAACAAGTTGTAGCATATGAATGTAATGAAATACTATTGTTCCATAAGAAATGATAAGCAGACAAATTTCAGAAAAACCTTGAAAGACTGATAGGATGCTGAGTGAAGTGAGCAAAACATTGTATACAGTAACAGCAACAGTGTACAATGACCAACTTTGATAGACTCATCTCTTCTCAGCAGTACAATGATCTAAGACAATTCCAAAAGACTCATGATAGAAAAATGTTGTACACATAAGAAGTATGGAATCTGAATGCAGACTGAAGCATACTATTTTCACTCTTTTTTTCCTTTCTCGTGGTTTTCCCCTTTTCTTCTGATTCTTTTTTCACAACATGACTAATGTGGAAATATGTTTAATATGATTGTACCTGTATAGCCTGTATCAGATTGCATGCCATCTTGGAGGGGAGGGTGAGAAGGAAAAATTTAGAACTCAAAATCTTATAAAAGTGAATGTTGAAAACTAAAAACAGACAAACAAATGAATGAATAAGAGAGGCTAAAATCTGATAAGGGAGCGAAGAGATCTGGACGTTTCCACCTTTCATTATTTCAGAGAACTGTTTGAACAGTGTAAAGTCCAATGGGAAGGAAGTTACCTGACCAGCAGTCCCAAAGTGTGTTGGCCTTCTGAGGAGTGTATTGGAAAAAGCTTAATCCACAGTATGGCACAATGATACTGAAAGGGCCTGGACAGAACACTTCAGGAGAGAGGAATTTCACTGGAATGTCAGATTGCTGTTGTGCTGATAGCAATCTGAAGTTCAGGTACCTTTTAAGGGATATTTGTGGACTATTTAATGTGAGCGCTTTGTGTGTTTTCTGTATCTGTGTATGAGTTCCTGTGGATCTTTTGTGCCTTCTGTATCTTATGTGGGAGAAATCAAGGCTGTTCTTCACCTGATATACAATTGTTTCCTTGAATGCTTATATGGGAGCTGAGGACCCTGTTTTCCACATTTGTGAATTAGACACAAACTATGATTGGAGATTACTCAGAATTACAAAGAATATATGTTTTTTGGGGGCCTTTCCTAGGATCAGACACAGCTGGTTTGAGCCCAAAGCTTAGGTAGTTTGGAGACCTTGGACTACAGGTTTCAATAAATAGAAAGCAATTTCTGAGATGAAGATAACTGTTAATTGGGGAGAATAAGAAGAGGCTCCCATTCAGAAGTGGTGCTTAAGATGAGTCTTGAAGGGATTCTAAGAGGCAGAGGAGACGACAGAGGTTTTCCAGACATGGGGGAAAATTTGGACAAAGGCACCAAGATAGGAGGAGGAATATTATCTGTCTGTTATAATTGAGCCAGTGGGCTAGTTTGGTGGGAATAAAGAGTATGTAAAGAAGAGTACTATATAATAACCCTGGAAGGGAAACTTAAAGCTAGATGGTGAAGGGCTATGAATGCCAAAGAGAGGAATGTGACTTTGTCCTAGAGGTAATATTGCTTCTTGATAATGGGAGTTATAACTCAGACCTGTGCTTTAGGAATGTCATTTTGGCAGTTATATGGAGGACAGATTGGGGTGGGGAGAGAGTGCAGTGGGAACAATTTTCTAATTGTTCAATAACCTTCTGATTATTGAAATAGTCCAGGTGTGAAATAGTCCAAGGTGTGAAGTAGGGTGGTGGCCAGTTGAGTGGAGAGAAGGAGATAAATGTGGAAGATGCTGTAGAGAGAGAATCAACAAGATTTGACAGTTGATTGGATATGAGGTATGAAGGAGAAGGCTGAATCAAGCATTAATCAGTCAACTAACAAGTATTTTATTAAATACCTATTATGAGCAAGACACTATACTAGGCACTAGGGACACAATTACAAAGAATGACACAATTTTTGAAAGGAGCTTCCATTCTAATGGGGAGACAAGTACACATATAAATGTAGAGAACATAAATCTAAATTGAATAAATACAAATATATGCAAAGAACCTGGGTGACCAGAAGGATGGTGGTACCCTTAACAGAAATAAAGAAGTGAAGAAGAGGTTAGGGTTTGGGGAGTAATATAATGAGGTTTTAGGAAAACCAAGTTTGAGATTCCTACGGAGCATCCAGATGGAAATGTTCAATAGGCAGCTGATACAGAATAAACAGATAAGGGAATCATCTGTGGAGAAATGATAGAGAACTCATGGAAGCTGATGAGATCACCAAGATAGAAAATATAGAGAAGAAAAGAGAACTCAGGAGACCCACAAATAAGAGACAGGACATAGAGGATGATTCAGCAAAGCAAATTGAAAAGGAGTGGCCAGATAAATAGGAAGAAAACCAAGAGAGACAAGTGTCATGAAAACCAAGGGAGAGAGTAATAATATCCGGGAGAAGAGGGGTAATCAACAGGACTAAATGCTATTGAGAGGTCAAGAAGGATGAGTACTGAGAAAAGACTCAGATTTTGCAATTAAGGGATCACTGCTAATTTCAGTAAGAGGTTTTATTTGAGTAATGAAGGTTGAAGACATATTGTAACAGATTGACAAGTGAATGAGAAGAGAGGAAGTTGTAGCAATCTAACTTTTTCTAAACTTTGAGAAAGGGAGGAGAGATGTAGGACACTAACTTGAGGGGATGGTAGTCATTCAGTCAGTCAGCCAACAAGCATTTATTAAATGCTTACTGTATACCAAGCACTATGCTAAACAATGGCAATGCAAAGAAAGGCAAAAGAGTAGAGTTGACCAAAGGTTTATAATAATGCAGGGGACTTGGACATGATTGTTAGTAGCAGGACGGTAGGTAGGTAGGGTTTGAAAATGAGAGAGAGAGAGAGAGAGAGAGAGAGAGAGAGAGAGAGAGATGATTATAGGGACAAGCTGCCAGAAAAGATAGGAGGAGATGGAATCAAGGTCACAAGTTTATGAGAAACTGGAGCACCAGAGGAGAAAATACAGGATGGTGTCAAGGGGTTTTAGGTTGTAAAATATGGGGAATAGAGGGAGCTCACAGTGAATGATCTCTTTTCACAGTAAAATATTAGTTCAGAAACTCTGCTGAGAGGGAAAGGGGAGAAGAAGAAGTTGGTAGAAAAAAGAAAGTCACTAAACTATACTATTTGATCCAAGTATCTAAGTCCTGGGGCCATACACCTCTTTTTTGTGATAGTAAGAAACAGGAAACAAAGCAAATCAGGGTTGAATCGGGTTATAGTTGAACAAATTGTGCTATATGATAGAATACCATGGTGCTGAAAGAAATAATAAATATGAGAAATTCAAAAAGTCATGGGAAAATCTTTATGAACTGATGTAGATGGAAATAAGTAGAACCAGAAGAACAACATACATAGTCACTATAACAATGTAAATGAAAACCAAACTGAAAAACAGCTGAACTCTGATAAATTGTAATGACCTATCTTGGTCCACAAGATAAAGGATAGTTTACATTCTCTCTATCAAGGTGGGGTGGGGGATGATTACAGATGTGCAGTGTTGCTAACACAGATACTATAGCTGTGTTGGTTGTTTAGATAGATGGATAGATGATAGATGATAGATAAAGGTAGATTATAGATGATAGGTAGATGATAGAGATAAATGATAGGTGATAGATAGATGATAGATTATAGAGATAGATGATAGATGATAGCTATATGATAGATGGTAGATAGAGAGAACATTTATTAAGCATGTACTATGTGCCAGGCACTGTGCAAAGCACTGGAAATTCAAAAAGAAGGAAAAAAGAAAGACAGTCCTTCAAGGAACTTATATCCTGATGTGGGAGCACAACAATATATAAAAGGGAGGTGAAAAGCTGGGGGAAGGGCAGAAATAGCCAGGTGGAGAAGTGGTCTGGGGAGTAAAGGGTTGAGCCAGGTTTGAAGTGAACATGGCTGTTGTGAGCACTTCCTTAAACTGAGGTTCTGGAAGAGGAATTCACCAATGGGAGGACAAGTTGTAGGAAAGGAGGTTTGTTGCTGCCTTGAAGAGACTGCTTTTAAGGAGCTGTTGCAGCTAGGTGGTGCAGTGGATAGAGCACCAGCCCTGGAGTCAGGAGGACCTGAGTTCACATCCGGCCTCAGACACATTATACTCACTAGCTGTGTGACTCTGGGCAAGTCACTTAACACTGATTGCCTCACATGCAAAAAAAAAAGAAAAACCCAAGAAGAGGCTGCTTTTCTTCTGGCAGTCATGGGTTAAGCTGGATGGGTTAGTTTCTACTTAATGGTTTTTTCCTACATTATAAGGAAAGTTTCAATTCGTGTGTGTGTGTGTGTGTGTGTGTGTGTGTGTGTGTGTGTGTATTGGGGGGTGGTAAGCAAGGGTGGGGGAGAAGTATACTGGGAAAACAATGTGAATATAAAACATGAATTGTCAATAAAGTTTTAAAAATAAAATAAAATACCCAGCATGGTTCTCTATGCATGTTTGTCTGGCCAGATTCCCTCAGTGGTTAGCCTACTTTCTGTTTGTAAATGATGCCACATTAACTTTTTCATTAAAGTTATTGCTAGAGTAGATAATGACTAGGGTTGTAACCACTGTAGGTCATTGCCCCATTTGGGCCCCAGTTGGAAGTTCTTTTGTTACTTGTCTTTTTACATGTCTCATACTTATTTTTGAGACTCATCAGTACAAAATTCCTAGGTGTGACCTTACTAGTAACTTACAGATTCAAAGTTGACAACCAAATGTGCCTATTGTGTCCAGAATGATGCAAAGAGTCAGGGCACCTTGGTTCAAATTCCAGATCTGTATCTGTATAATGATGAACAAGCCACTTCCCCTTTCTAGATCTCATATTCATCATCTGTGAAATGAAAGGGTTAGATAATACGATCTCTAAGTACTTTTAGTTCTAAATCTATGACTCTAGGAATTTTGATTAAACATTATCTTTGCCTTCATGGAGTTTACAATCTGTTAGAAAGATAAGAACCCAACACATACACTATAATAGACAATATTGTGAGCAGTATATTAGAGAGAGACAAAACAAGGTGCTATGAGAGATCTGAAGGAAAAGTTCATTATCCCAGGCAGACTGAGGTGGGGGAGAAGAAGGAGGATATGAATTAAGGTTTCATAGAAAATTTGGTATTTGAGTTGGGTTTTAAAGGATGAATAGGAGTTCATCAGGTAAAAAGAGGGAGGGAGGACATTCCAGTAATAGAGGAATTATGTAAGAAAAGGCACAGGGAAAAATGTTTAGGGGGCAGAGTAGTCCAATTTAGCTGGAGTGCAGAGTGTGTATTGGGGCATGTAATATGAAGTAAGACTGAAAAGGTAGGGTGAAGTTAGTATCAAGTATATATATTACCCATGTAGGTTATGTATAGATTTACAGGGTTTGTCAAAATGTGGCTCAAGGGGAGGGAAGAACAGATATCTCTGGAATCTTGCCCACTCCTCTCCAAGTGAAACTTTGATTCTTATCTGAGAGGGAATAGGAGAATGGGGCCATGAGCCTGGCCACTCTGCTCTATTGAGAGAGGAGGTACTAGATTAGAATTATATCTCTCTGCTCCTCTAAATATTTTTAGGTAAGGGAAATGATTATAGGTTCTTCGGTTCAAGTTGATTTGTTGACGTCTATCACTTAAAGGGAAGAGAATAGCTGAAGCTCATATCTTAAGACTTGTCTCCCATCTTACCAAATAGTAATTACACAAAAAAACTCACAAATAGTAAACAGGGGACAGAATCATTTATCAAAGCAGATAGCAAATGGAAACCAGAGAAGTTCTTATAGATCAGAATTTATCAGAAAATGCAAAAAGTGAATTTGCTCATTTACTGAAAGCAAGATAACTGAGGTCAAGAGAGAGAGAGGAGAGGAAAGAGGAAAGGGAGAGAGACAGAGAGACAAAGAGATAGAGACAGAGAGACAGAGACCCAGAGACCCAGAGAGAGACAGATACAGAGAGAAAGACAGAGAGAAACAGAGACAGAGAGAGAAGCAGACAGACAGAAATGGGGAGGGGAGAGACAGAGAGACAAAGACAGAGAAACAGACAAAAACAGGGGGAGGAGAGAGAGACAGAGAGAGATAACTAGCTAGCTAGCTAGATAGATAGAGAGAGAGAGAGAGAGAGAGAAACAGAGAGAGAGACAGAGAGACAGAGACAGAGAAAGGGAGAGGAAATAGCTTAGGGAGACAAGATTTCCGGGGAGACAGGTTGGAAATCAGGGATATATTGGGAGGATGGCTTTCCCCTATATATCTGCCTTCCAAAGTATATTCTTTATTTCTGGTTTTCTGTCTGAAGAAAGTCTGGAATCATGTGTATCCTTTTTCGAAGTGGAAACAAAGAACAAAGGTCTTTCTTCTCCCAAGGTCTCATGTCAGCTTTTCCCTTCATGCATACAACGCAACATCCTGTCCTCTAAAGAGAAGAGTCGTCTGCAAATACACCAGGTTTGAATCCTAAGTTCAACCCTCTTGACAAGAGGATTAAACCTTAGTCAGAAGCACTTCACAGGCAAAAGTGCTGAAGATTTTTGAGCAGAGAAAGGGCATGACTAGCACAACTGGTGCTGTGATAAAGATGCTAGGAGTGTCTTGCTCAATTGTATTGAAGATGATGGCTATTTTTCCTCCACCAAAATTCTTTACATGAACTTTAAAGAATTTTAGGTGAAATGTATTGGAGAGTATCCTAGAACATAGCACTACAGAGCTACAAGAGATCACAGAGGTTCTTTGGTCTAACCTGTACCCCCTGTACAATATTACCATAAATGGTCATCTAGTCTCTATCTGTAGACCTCCAGTCAGGGGGAATTTGCTGTCTCCCAATTCTATTATTTATTTAGAAGTTTTTTCTTACATTAAGCTTAAATCTACTTCCATGCAATTTTCACTTATGGCTCTATTCTCTGGGGCCAGGCAGAATAAATGTAATCTTTTTTCCACATGACAGCCCTTTTAGTATGAAGATAGTTATCACATCGCATCTGCCCTAAGTCTTTCCTGCTCCAGGATAAATATTTACAGTTCTAATAAATTCTCTTCCCATGGTATTGTCGCCAATCTGTCACCACAGACAGATGCTACCAGGAAGCTGCATCAAGAGAGACACAGCTTCATCCTTACTTAACCCACCCAGGGTCCAATACTAGCTTTGTCATCTTTTAAGGAAAATCTAGCCTAATTCATGATATAAGGGAGAGGGAAACCTTGGCAGATAGATATCGGTCCTATCACATACCTACTCAAATAACCTAAAACCTGGTTTTCCCTTGAGGACTCTGCATCTTTCGTTTCCCTGTCTAATGCTGGCTCCTGCTGCGCTACAGCTTTATTTAGACAAAACATAGAAGTAGAGCGTGCAGACCTCTTGTGCCTCATTCTGACTTCCCGACTCTGTTCTACCATCACCTTCAGTGTTCCCTTTGAAGTTCGTGACGTTTAGCTAGATCCATCTTCTTCTGAATCATCTTCTTGTGAACCCATGGCATTGTACCTAGCCTTCATTCCTTATTTAGGTCTCGCTATAGCATTGGTGTCACATGACCTTCGTGATAGGGGATCTGCATTCACATTAGTCTTCCCTGGCCAGTAGCTTATGCTTAATTCACAGTTGTTTAGTACTATTACCCGTTTCTGGCAAATGGCACCTAACTTGGCACAGCAAAGAAATATCTTAGTGGATTGTTGTCAGTCCAAGAACTCTAACTTGAAGATGGGGTAAAAAACTCTTAGTATCATTAAGCCTTCTATTAGCAAATGCAACTGGTTTCTGGTGACCATTGCTCTCTCTGTGTAGGACTACTTTCACAACTTTCAAGATATGTATGTGTGGAAAAAAAAGATATGTATGTGTGTATCTATGTGTATATAGCTCTATCTATCTGGGAGGATATGGGTAATGACAAGTTAGAGTTCTTAGCTTTGAAGTGGGCTATCATTTGGAAGTTCAATGACATGTATAGAGTGAAGTTTCAAGTGTAGACTGACAACTATGTGTATTATATATATATGTATATATATATATATATATATATATACATACATACGTATACACACCTCTATGATCTCTTTTCTATCCTATCTATTTATCTGCCTGGCAAAAGGTCATTTGGATCTGAATAGACCGATTCTCATATATATTGATGCAGTTGACAGAGTCTTTGAAAACGTCTTCACATCTCTTTGTCCAAAGGGCTTTGTCACCTTTGAGACAAATTGACTTTTCTTGCCTTTCTGCTTTTGGTTCTCTTCAGTAATGCAAGCACAAGTAAGGTCATTCAGTGATTTAGCAATAGAAATGTAGTTCTTAACAAATTTCCAATTTTCCCCAAATTCAGCAAATCTTGGATGAGTTCTTGAACGTTCTGTGGCCATGGCCAAGTCAGAAGCACTTTTTTTTAAAAAAATTCTTTGGGTACTGCACACCTCACTGAGAGACATACTTGCAAAAATGAAACTTGTCATTGGAAATTTTCAGACCATTTTCTTCTAGCTGATTGAAGTGTCCTAATCTTGGCAAAGCCAAGACATTATGCAACTATCAATATACCCGAAAAATGCATTCTGAGCCTTTGACTATTTCAATTCCTGGTGTCAACACTACTCCTCCCATCTCCAGCAGCATATAAAGTAAATCTCAGAAGCTTAGTTACCTATCACTCTCTTTTTATTTCTTTGATTTTGCAGTGATTTTACCTTGTTCACTTGCTGTTTCGTTGTTTGATTTTTTTTGTCCTCTTTTTAATCATGTTGGCTAAAGGTTTATCAACTTTGTCAGTCTTTTTCAAAGAACTAGCTTTTAGTTTTATTTATCATTTCTATATTCTTTTGGGTTTCAAATTTATCAATTTGTCCTCTAGTTTTCTGTATCTCCTCTTTTGTGCTTATTTTGGGTTTCTAATTTTTAAAAAATGATTATTTGGTTCATTAATCCTTTCTTTTTCTGATACATTTTTTCCTCTGAAGAAGAATGTTTTAGTTGTATCTTTAGAAATTTTGGTATGTTATTTCATCTTCATCATCATCCTCTTTTACGCAATTATTACCTATCACTTTCAAATGGGAGTAGACAAGAGCATTTTAAAGATAAGGAAACTGAGACAGAGAGATAGCACCTGATATACCTGGGGTCCAATAGTTTCCAAGCACCTGAAATGCCATTCAAATGCAGGTCTTCCTGACTCCCATTTCAGCCCTCTATCCACTACTGAGTGCTATCTCTTTAATCAAATACCTGTGGCACAGAGTAGAAAAATTTAAAATCTCTACCATTGCTACTCTTTTTTTCCCTAATGCAGTTGAATAGACTTTCCTGCTAAGACACTCCCCTCAACTAAAGCTCCACTGTTCTTGTGAGTTCCTTAGTGACATCTTGATAGAAGGGATGTGGCTATCCTGCTGTTATGTTCCCACTTATTTTCAACTACTCTGGACCTACTCCCCCAGGTCCCTATGATCCCCTGCTCATCCCTTTCATTGTGCTTAGCAAAAAAATGTATTCTTGAAAGAGTCATTGTTTCCCAGCAATATTGAAGGCTTCCTGGCATTTTGAGAACTTCAGAATGAGTTTTGAAGTCAGCATAAAATGGTGCTAGCTTCTGTGGCTGTGAGCTGATAACTAAGACTTGTCATTCTCTTTTTCCAAAAGAATTAACTCAATCCAGCTGAACACACATACTCTATTTAGAGAGAATCCTTTGGCCCAGGCACAGACATTATAGTCATTATCTCCTCCACTTTACACGAAATATTTCTTAGGGAAAGCAAATCATGTTCTTGCCTTGTGGTCTTAGCAAAAGACGCCCAAGAATGGCTTTGCATTCCACAGGAAGTGTGAAGACCAGGAAGCCACCAGCCTCTGTGTACTGTGTGTCATCTATGCAAAGCTCTTCTTTAATAGGCTTTTACCTAACCAAATAGAGGTTAGAATAATACTTCTCTCTGCCAGAACATTTTGATTTCCAAAGAACGAATGGGAGGGCAAAAGGTGTTAGACAGTATCTGCAATGGCTGGCTCAAGAATTGTCCTCGTTTTTTGTGTTGAGTTTTTTGTTTTTTGTTGTTGATTGTTTTTGGTGTTGTTTCAGTTTGCAAAGCTCTGAAGTGAAAAGTATAAGACAGGCAACTTTGTGTTAAACTAAGACAACAAAAAGACAGAAAGACTGGACCTTTCTGAAAAGAATATAAACAAAACACTTTAGCAGCTGCTTAAGAAGTGAGGGTCAATTCCAAAGGCATGCCAACAAAGTGCCCAATTTTCCAGTTAAGGAAACCTAAGCTCACTGAGTTAATGGCTTGCCCATGGCAAAATCAGGTCTTCTGACTCCGAGATCAGTGTTCTTTCCATCATGCCAAATGAGGAAAGCCAAGTGATAACAGCTATGACTCAGTTTCTTATCCTATGTAACTTCTTGGGAGAATATGTACCTCTAAAGAAAATTGCATGGAGTCCTATAGAATCCCAACCTTGGCCAATTTAGGATTGCTCTATATGGGGCTGGTCATGGTGGTTCATGCCTGGAATGCCTGCAGCTTCTGGGCGGATCAGCTCAGACTGATTGATCCCTTGAGGCTGAGAGTTCTAAACTGTAGTCAGACTAAAGCTGATTGCATGTCCACACTATCTGCCACAAATAGGATAGCAATCAACCATAGCTTCCTTCCTAAGAAGGGGTGAACCAGCCCAGGTTGAAAAGGGAGCAGATCAAACCTTTCATGCCAATCAGAAGTGGGATCCACCCTTTCATTGTTCAATGTAGTTCCAGAGTTAGTGAGTTAGGAAGATACAGTTTTTAAAAACATATATCATTAGGCATTTAACATGTTATCAGCAATTCTAAAATAATGTTCTCTTTCTCCCATCATAAAAGAGTAGATTTATATAAACACATTCAGCATTTTAAGAAATTTTATTTTTTCCACTTAACAAAAATCTAATTTTTCACCCTCCCAACTCCCTATTCCCATTATAAAGAAAAAAAGAAAAAGAAAGGCCATGCAACAAATATTCATAGTTGAGCAAAACTAGTTCTTATGTTGGCCACGTGCAAAAAATCACATCCAACATTCTTTGTAAATCAGTCAATTCGTATTGATTGAGTGTCTGTTATATGCTAGGGATTGTGTTAAGGGCTGGAGATATAAAGAAAGGCAAAAAGTAGTCCTTATTTTCAAAAGCTCACAATCTAATTGGGAAGACAATATGTAAACAACTCTGTACAAACAAGAGAAGGTACTAGTATTCATCTGGACTAGGAAAAGCTTCATGCAGAAAGTAGGATTTTAGCTGAGACTTGAAGGAAGCCAGGAGACAGAGATGAGGAAAGAGAACAGCCTAGGCATGGGGTACAGATGTTGAAAATGCAAGGAGTCAGAAAATGGAGTCTGAAGAGCTAAGGGGATGTCAGTGCCACGAGGTCACAGAGTGTATGGAGGAGAGTGAAGTGTAAGAAGATTGGGAAGGTCAGAAGGAACCAAGTTATGAAGAATTTTAAAAGCCTTTAAAGAAGATTTTACATTTTACCCTGGACATAATAGGAGAAGAGAAGGAGAAGGGAACAAGAATTTATTAAGTGCATAATATGTGCCTAGGTGGTGCAGTGGATAGAACACTGAGCTAGCATCAGGCCCTCAGACACTTTCTAGCCATGTGACCTTGGGCAAGTCATTTCATCCTGTCTACCTCAGTTCCTCATCTGTAAAATGAGCTGGAGAAGGAAATGGCAAACTATGCCAGTATCTTTGCCAAGAAAACCCCAAATGGGGTTACAAAGAGTTGGACACGGACTGAACAACAATAAGCATTGCGCTAAGTGCTTTGCAAATATTATCTCATTTGATCCCCATAACAGCTTTGGGAGGTAGGTGCTATTATTATCCCATTTTAAAGTTGAACAAACTAAGGCAGATAGAATTGTTAAGTGAGTTGCCCAGGGTCATACAACTAGTAAGTGTCTGAAGTCAAAATCTTACTCAGATCTTCCTAACTTGTGACCAGCACTCTATCTACTGTGTTACTAACTGCCTCAATTGGGAGCTACTGTAGTTTACTGAATGAAGTGGTGTGTAGTGTGTGTATGGTGTGTGTGTGTGTGTGTGTGTGTGTGTGTGTGTGACATAGTCAGACCTGTGCTTTGGGCTAAGAAAGAGAAGACAGATACAGGGTAGCTAATAATTATAGTACAATCTAGTGAAGAACTTTTTTTTGAGGGTGGGAGAGACTTGAGTGTGTTTGAAAGCACCAGGGACAGAACCAGTAGGTAGGCAGAGATGGGAGATTAGAGAGACAAGAGAGATGATGATGGGGATAACCTGCTGGAGAAGACGGAGGGGAAGGAATGATTCCTGTTGTACTGACACGGGAGGTAAAGAGACCACTGTTGGATTTCAGAACAGATGTTTTAATTTCTTCTCAGAGCTGTACTATCTGTACAAGTCACAAGTTTATAACCCCATGGCAAGCCAGGATATGGCCTGGGCTTTCTAAGTCCTTTCAGATGCAGTGTCTTCTTAGGCTGCCAAGGTTGCCAATATTCATCTTTTAGGATTGTCATTTTAGTTACTAGTTTTCAGGGAAAGAAACACAAAACAGAAAAGGGAGCCAGGGACTTGGAGTGCAGTCTCAGGGTAGCCTAGGCAAGCACAGGTTTTTTGCAATCGTACATAGCTACCACAGATTTCTTCACTGGAAGTCCAAGGGAGAGCTGTGTTCCAAACCAGGCAGTTCCAAACCGGTGATTTAAAAATGATCTGCCCTTGATCTGTTTCCTGGATCAATTGTTTTTTGTTTTTAAATCAAGTATTTTATATTTTCTTTTTTTTTAATCTTTTGATTTTATTCTAATATTTCTTACTTTGTTGTAAGGACATTGATTTCTGTTTGGTCTAGTTTTCAGGGAGTCTGTTACTTGAGTAAGGTCCTTGTGCTTAGGGGGAAGAAGTCAAAACAGGAGACACAGCTAGAGACTTGGAGTCTACTCTACTGCTGTGTCTATATAAGCTGCCATAATTTCTGAGAGGGGTGGAATGAGATGGAAAAGCATATAAATCCCTTCTCCCACAGAAGTGCAAAGAGAGAGTTGTGTACTAAACCCAGTCAGGCCCTAAAGAGGTTGGAAGCTGTTTCTGCTCATTTTTATAACCCACAAAAGGAGCAGCTCTAACTGGCTCAGACGCCAATCATCTTAGACTTGACCCTTCGTCGTGGGGACATGAATAGGTAGGTGGCTCAGTGGATAGAGCACCGGGCCTAGAGTCAGGAAGACTCATCTTCCTGAGTTCAAATATGGCCTCAGACACATACTAGCTGTGTGACCCTGGGCAAGTCACTTCACCCTGTTTGCCTCAGTTTCTTCATCTGTAAAATGAGCTGGAGAAGGCAATGGCTAACCGCTCTAGTATCTTTGCCAAGAAAATCCCAGATGGGGTCACAAAGAGTCAGACATGACTGAAAAGGGCTAACAACATGGGGACAAACAAGGACCAACCAGGAGCTTTTGGTTCACATATTCTTTTGTTGTTGTTGTTCATATATGTTCTTTAGCAGGGGGCTAGAGTAATGCAGCTCATTGGAAGGGACTAAACTCATGCTCAGCTTTATGGGAAGAAATCCCCAGCCCAGAAGATCAGGGAGGCTCCTTTTTCATCCTGACCTCTAGATTCATCTACCCGTGTGACTGCAGGACCACTTTTGTACTTGAATGTGATGTTAGTTAAAACTGGCCCTGGGAAAAATTGTGAATTTCCTTAGTGCTTTAAGGTTTACAAGACACTTTCTTCACAACAACACTGAGGTGTGGGTATTGGAAGTATTATTATCTCCATTTTACAGATGAGAAAATTAAATGTTAAAAGACTTGCCCATCGCTATATAGGTTATAAAGATCAAAATCCCCCAGTTTCCTGATTCTAGTTCTTACTAGATGCTCCTTACCCAAGTAGGTGCATTTTTAGGCTCTAGGTTAGGCTAATTATAGAAAAATGCTTTGCTTTTTGACATTTTTTTTGGTAAATAGTATTTTATTTCTTCCAATTACAATTAGTTTTAACATTCATTTTTTATAAGATTCTGAGTTCAAATTTTTTTATTCCTCCCTTCCAACCCTCCTCCCCAAGACAGCAAACAATCTGACATAGGTTATACATGTGCAGGTTATACATGTGCAGTGATGTAAACATATTTCCACATTCGTTATGCTGTGAAAGAAGAAACAGAACCAAAGAGAAAAGCCACAAAAAAAAGTAAAAATAGTATGCTTCAATCTGCATTCAGACTCCATAGTTCTTTCTCTGGATGTGGATAGCATTTTCTGTCATGGGTCTTTTGAAACTGTCTTGGATCATTGCATTGCTGAGAAGAGCTAACTCAATCATAATTGGTTGTCACACAATGTCACTGTTAATGTGTACAATGTTCTTCTTGTTATGCTCACTACATTTAGCATCAGTTCATGTTAAGTCTTTCCAGATTTTTCTGAAGTCCTCCTGCTCATCTTTTCTTATAGAACAATAGTATTCCATTACATTCATATACCACAACTTATTTAGCCATTCCCCAATTGATGGTCATTCCCTCAATTTCCAATTCTTTGCCCTCACAAAAAGGGCTTCAATAAATATTTTTTGCATATGTAGTTCCTTTTTTCTCCTTTTTATGATCTCTTTGGATACAGACCTAGAAGTGGTATTACTGGATCAAAGGGGGCCTTTCGACATGTTGCAAATTATCTATCCATTTATCAAATTTGCTTAATAAACATTTTTTTAAAAGAGGATTTGGGTTTATATCCATTCAAATTAGTGTTCTGAGTTCACATGAGTTTTTTCTTCTCTCTGAATCTCTTCCCTATGCTAGCTACCATTACAAGATGGACACTCCAGGGCAGTATGGTATAGTGGATAGCGAGATGACTTTGCCTAGGAATCAAGAAGATTTGGAGTCAACTTTTGTTTCTACTACAAACTGACTGTGTGACCTTGGACAGGTTACTTAACCTCTCAGTGCCTCAGGCAGTTCTCTAAGATAATAAATTATAGACAAGTTACTGATTTGCATCAGTAAAGGGATTGTCCACACTGGGAGTTCCCCATACTTTTGAAATAATAGATCTAGAACTTCTCCCCATGAAGAAATAAATATGCTAATGGTTAAGAAAAAGGCAATTTACTTAAAATAGAAAAGCAAAGTGAGTAGCAGAAAAAGACATCAACAGTAAACACTCCCAACTTCCATTTCCCTGAACAATCCACCAATCAATCTTGGGGGTGGGGAGAGTAGAAGTGCTAGGCCCAGGCCCATGGCTGCATCTCCCCTCCGCTGTTATCATTCCAGCCCTGAACATAGGGGTTGGAGACTTACCACTGCTGCACATCACAGGAACACCCAATCTTTAGGAATCTATAGATGTTATTCTAGTCCAGAACAAGATCAGTAGAGTGTGAACATATTGAGTCCAAAGCAACAGTGATCAAACTTCTCCATGGTATTGTTCTACTAATGCCTTAAAATCTGGTGTTATAGGAAGGGAGATTTGCCTCAAAGTTGGCAAATTGTGCCAGTATGAGTGGGGCCATGGGGGAGCTTTTACCTATGGGTATTTATTTCCTTTCCCTGTTAGTGCCTTCTTTCTTCCTTTCTCCTTCAATCTCTGTGCTTCTTAATACAACTTTCTGAATAACTTCCTTGGTGAGGTTTTCTCCAGATGCACACTCACACAGAATTCTGGGCAATGTAGTTTCTGATAATAGCGCATGGCATTTCCTCAGTCATGAACACACCCACTCCCTTAGACTAGATTAAGATATGACACAATTTGGGGCATTAAAGATAGATCCTTCTAGTTAATAAGAGATAAGAAGGTTCTGGTACCAGAAATAATTAGACTACTTGAAAAGACAGTAAGGAATAATCAAAGAGGGAAGTAATAAGAAATACATAGATTCTTGATGATATAAAATATCCACTTACTGGAGTAACCTGAATATTTAACTTTGTGAATCTATAAATATTTAACTACATTCAAATATTTAGCTACTTAAGTTGCCTCTCTGAAAAATGAGATTTTCTGAACACGGAGTCATTTTTCTTGAGGGAAAATGTAGTCCAAGCAATTCATTAATTAAAAAACACCCTCATATTTCGACAAGTTACCATAGATTACTGTATATAGCATGTCATTTGGTAACTTTCTGTGATATGCTGATGTAGTAAAGAACGTGATATGGATTTTTCTCCCTCATACTCAGCTTGTCAGTGACAGCCTGTCCCTCCTCTCTTCACCTCCCCCTTCCCCTTGGTTTTAACATCTATAAAAATCTATCTTTTCCTCTTTATCTTCAGAGATAAAACATGGACAAACCATCTAGCTAGGTTCTCTCCTGGACCTAAGTTCTTCTCTAATAATAAGAAAGACAATGAAAGGAAACTCATTAACCCTTTTTAGACTATTAGCTCCAACTAATTTGTTTATTGTCTCTAACCTCTGATTTTGTTGTTGTTCATTTGTATTTGATTCTTTGTGACCCCGTGGACCATAGCATGCCAGGCCCTTCTATACTTCGCTATCTCTCGAAGTTTGTCCAAGTTCATATTCATTGTTTCTATGACACTATCTATCCATCTCATCCTCTGCTATCCCCTTTTCCTTTTGCCTTCAGTCTTTGCCAATGTCAGGTTATTTTCCAATGAGCATCATCTTCTTATGTGGCCAAAGTATTTAAGCTTTAGCTTCAGTATTTGACCTTCCAGGAAATAATCTGAATTAATTTCTTTAATTATTGACTGATTTAATCTCCTTGCCGTCCAAGGATTCTCAAAAACCTTCTCCAACACTGCAATTTGAAAGCATTAGTTCTGTTGTGCTCAGCTTTCCCCATAGTCCAACTTTTACAGCCATACATTGCTACTGGAAAAATCATAGCTTTGACTACGTGGATCTTTGTTGGCAAGGTGATGTCTCTGCTCCTCAGTGTGCTATTCAGATTTGCCATAGCTTTCCTTCCAAGGAGCACGTGTCCTTTAATTGCGTGTCTGCAGTGATCTTTGATCTTTGACACTACTTCTATTTCTTTTCCCTCTATTTGCCTGGAAGTGATGGTAGGAAGTTGCCAAGATCTTAGTTTTTTTGTTGTTAAACTTCTAGCCAGATTTTATGCTCTCCTCTTTCACCCTCATCAAGAGGATTCTTAATTCCTCTTTGATTTCTGCATTCAGAATGGTATCGTCCACATATCTGAGATTGCTGATATTTCTTACATCACCCTTAATTCCAGCTTTTGATTCATCTAGCCTGACATTTTGCATGATGTACTCTGCATTTAAGTTAAATAAATAAGGTAACAATTTACAGCCTTGTTGTACTCCTTTTCTAATCTTAAACCCATCAATTATTCCGTGTTTGGTTCTGACTGTTGCTTCTTGGCCTGAATGCAGGTTCCTCAAGAGACAAGTAAGATGATCTCATACTTCCATTATCTTTAAGGACTTACCACATTTTGTTGTGATTCCACACAGTCAGAGGCTTTAGAGTAGTCAATGAAGCAGAAGTAGAAGTTTTTCTGGAACTCCCTCGCTTTCTCTATAATCTGGTGAATGTTGGCAATTTGGTCTCTAGTTCCTCTGCTTCTTTGTAAACCAGTCTGCTCTTCTGGTAATTCTCAGTTCACACATTGCTGAAGCCTAGCTTGCAGAATCTTAACCATAAGTTTGCTGGTGTGTGAAATGAGTGCAATTGTTTGGTAATTTGAATATTCCTTGGCATTGCCCTTCTTTAGGATTGGGATGTAAACTGATCTTTTCTAATCCAGAGGCCACTGTTGTGTTTTCCAAATTTGGTGGCATATTGAGTGCAGCACTTTAACAGCATCATCTTTTAGGGTTTTAAATAACTCAGCTGGAATTCTATTATATCTTCACATTTCTCTCCTGATTCATTAGCAAATACTTCCTAAGGCTCACTTGACTTCAATCTACAGGATGTATGGTTTTAGATCAGTAACCACACCATCATGGTTGTCATAATGTTAAGATCTTTCTTGTATAGTTCTTTTATGTATTCTTGCCACTTCTTAATCCCTTCTGCTTCCATTAAATCTCTAGCATTTTTGTATTTTATCATGCTTATTTTTACATGAAACTTTCCTTGGGTATCTCTAATTTTCTGGAAGAGATCTGGTCTTTCCCATCCTATTGTTTTCTTCTATTTCCTTTCTGTTGTTTTCTTCTATTTCTTTATATTGCTAATTTAAGAATACTTAATCCCTCCTTACTATTCTCTGGAATTCTGCATTCAGTTGGATATATCTTTCCTTCTCACTTTCCTTCTTCAGCTATTTATAAAACCTCATCAGACACCATTTTGCTTTCTTGCTCTTTTTCTTTGGGATGTTTTTTGTTGCTGCCTCCTGTACAAGGTTGCAAACCTCTGTCAATAGTTCTTTATTTTGTGTGTGTGGGGAGGGGTGAGGCAACTGGGGTTAAGTGACTTGCCCAGGGTCACACAGCTACTAAGTGTCAAGTGTCTGGTCTGAGGCTGGATTTGAACTCAGATCCTCCTGACTCCAGGGTCGGTGCTCTATCCACTGTGCCACCTAGCTGCCCGGATAGCTCTTTAAGCACTCTACCAGATGTAATTCATTAAATCTATTCATCACCTCTACTTCTGATTTATAAGGGATGTTATTTAGGTCATACTCATATGATGTGATGGTTTTCCCTACTCTCTTCAATTTAAGTCTGAATTTTACAGTAAGAAGCTCATGATTTGAACCACAGTTAGCTTCAGGTCTTGTTTTAACTGACTGCATAGAGCTTCTCCACCTTTGGCTGCAAAATATATAATCAATCTGATTCCTATATTGATCATCGGGTGATGTGCATGTGTAGAGTCACCTTTTGGGTTGTTGAAAAAGAGTGTTATGATATTTACTGGCTTTGTGACCCAGGGTAAATCACTTAACTCCCTAGTTCTCTGGGCAACTTTCTAAGATTGTAAGTTGCAGGGAAAGTGTCAATCACTTGGGTTACTAGAGGAAGTTCCCTCATCCCAGAGTTTTCTATCTCAATAAAATCACATTCTTACCCTTGACTTTCAGCTCAATCCACATGGTAATACAGGTCAGCTACTACTTACTCCAACCATACCTCCAACATTAACTCCAGATCTACTATTTCCACTTCAATTCCTGCCATTGCCTCATTGATCATTACTCCACCACTAGCCACTATCACCAACCCCTCGTGTACCAAAGAACATCAGGAGTCCACAAAATTAATGGCCAAGGGACAGGTCTTTGGTTGTGATCTGTTGCATCAGAAAACTGCTCTCCTATGAAGAGGTGACTTTGCCTTGCTTCATAGGAACAAATTACAGATTGTAGATCAGTGCCATTGGAAGGGAAGGGGATAAGAGATGGCTTATTGGATAGAGACAATCCTTCAGTTCGTTGGAATAAGTGGTCTGGAAGCCATTGGAGGTAATAGGAATAGTGTTGCTCAGGGAGCGACGCAGTTACTAAATGTAGCAGCAGCGAGTGCAGGGTGGCTGCTGCCAACAGCCACTGATGTTCTCACCACCATTTTTCAAGTATACACAAAAAACGTGGGTGAGAAAAAAAACACTAAAGAGCTAGAAGGCAGTACACCACATTGGAAAAACAACTGTCTCGGGTGTTGGAGAACCAGGTTCACATTTCTCTTCTAATGCTTGCTACTTGTAAGACTTTGATGAAGCCCCTCTCCCTGCCCCAGTTTCCTCAGCTGCAAAATAAGGAGGGGGGCAGAGATGAACTGGTTGCCTCTGAGTTTCCTTATAAGCTTTAGATCTAAGATCCCATGGAAATAAAATTGCAAAGGGGATTCAGTGGGGTCAAGTTTATTCACACATGGGTGTAACAGAGAGAAATTGGAAGTTAATATTTTGAAATAAGTACATCTGATGCTCTACATAGCTGCCCTTGAATTTATTCTCATTCAAGTTAATAGAATTCACAACCTGAATCACATAGGCTTACATTTTGTAGATAGATAACAGTTCAAATATGGCTAAAAGTGGACAATTGTAATTATGTTCAAAGAGAGAGGTCAGATTTGAAAATGTGACTTCAGAGCAAGTGATTGGAGGCAGTGGAAGAACATTGGAATGCTAGGGGAAAAGCTAAATCTCTCATGTTTTCTGGTTATTGAACAATTTTTTTCTTGTAGATTCAATAGCTAAGGGGTGGAAATGCTTGAACTCAAGCCAAGGCAATTTTTGTTCTCTCGAAGCAAATTTTCAAGCTGTTTGGATATGAGAAAGCACATGAACAGCAGGTCTGGACAGAAATGGAATATACTTCAGGATACTATTTCTTTAATGACAGTCCATTTGTCTTTGAGGGACTGATCAGATTGCTTGGTTAAGGATTTTTCTTTTAGTACTTTCTTCTTTCTCTCTTTCTCTCTCTCCCTCTCTCCATATATATATCTGAGTACATACATATATATATATATATATATATATAATCTTTGGCACTAGATTTAGAAAAATGGATGTTTTGGATTAAAATTTTCCATAGGCTCTCACAAGATTTCTCTTTTTGAAAACAAGTCACTGGCTCAGTGACTATAACATGTTCTTGTATGATTCCTTGTGTACACAACAACCAAAATGATGACAGTAATGATTGTAGTAGCTCACATTACTATGCCACTTTGTTTACTAAGTACTTTACATACACTGTCTCTTTGGATCCTCACAACGATCCAGTGAAGTGGATGCTATAGATACCCCTGTTTTTCAGATGAGGAAACTGAGATTGAGAAAGTTTAAATAATTTGCCCAAGGTTACTCTGTTCAGTGAGAGTCTAAGGCTGGAGTCAAACGTAGGTCTTCCTGGCTCCATATTCAGAGCTGAAAAAAAAATACTATGTCTCTTCTCCCCCTCCTCCATTCCCCTTCCTTTTTAAAGGAAAGATCACCAGCTTCCTCAAAGATGGTAGAGATAGTTTCTATTACATAGTAGATAGATGATAGATAGGTAGGTAGATAGATAGATAGATAGATAGAGCATTTATTAAGCACTTACTATGTGCCAGGCACTGTGCAAAATACTGGGGATACAAATACAAGCAATCACCTGCCAGGGGTGGAGTTGGAACAAGCTCCACCAGCTCTCTGGAGTGGCTTGTTACATTTTCAGTATGAGCATTTACATTCATTGATTTTTTTTGGTTTAGATTTAAGAAGGTGATGGAGAAAAATTAATACAAATTAAATATTTTAAAATTAAATTTTAAACTTTCATTCCACTCTCCCCCACCAAAAGCTGGTTGTTAAACATTTACTAGCACACACCTGGTCCCTGCTTTCTGGGACTTACCTTCTAATGAGGGAAGAAAATGTCTATGGGTGATCAGGAAAGGGGAGGAGGATTTAATAAATTTTTGCTTATTGATTGATTCATTTTCTCTGGCTACTTGGAGGAAAGGCTGTACATGGAGCATATTATAAAATGCAAATTCTTTTTTTTTTTTTTTAAAGAAAGAGCAAACACTCATCATAACCAAATTAAGGAGAAGAAAGAAAGAAGGATAAAGAAGCAAGATGATCTAGTCACCTAGGTCAGATGGAACTGTCAGGCCACTGGGATTAGCCCTTGGTGGAAGTCCTTGCTTGCCTCATAAGAAGGAGGTAGGGTCAAAGTTGAAAACTGAGATGTTAGCTCAGCTTAAAATGAACAATTTAAGATGTATTTATTTTAGAATATCAGATCTGGAAGGAAGCATAGAGATCATCTAACCTAGCTCCCTCATTTTATAGAGGAGGCTGCTTAATGGTTTAACCTAGAGTTAGAAATCTAAGCCTCCTGCTGTACCCATCCTTTCTTCTCCCCACCTCCAAATTTAATGCTATTCCTCTGGAGATATTTGCAAAATGGCCCAGATATGGATCGAATTGTGTCCCCAGGAACGTAATTGCTCCCTAAATTAGGAAGAAAGGAGAAAATGTTCCTCCCCACTTTCTTTGCTCAGGAGGTCGGTGGGTAGTGAGTGGGTGGGACTACAAGTTCCAAACACATGCATCAACAGACCTCGTTTGTGTGAGTTTTTCTTAACTTGGTCTCTCTCTCTCCCTCTCCTTCTCCCTGTCTCTGTCCTTCTCTCTCCCTCTCCCTCTCTCTCTCCTTCTCTCTCCCTCTCTCTCTCTCTCCTGTCTCTCTGTCTCTCTCCCTTTTATAATTTGTTATAGGAGTTGGCCTCTTGGTAAGGAAATGTGGGAAGCATATATTTAGAAATAAAGGTGATGTAAAAACAAAAGATATCAATAAATTTTTTTAAAGAAACAACCTCACTACATTCCATAAACATATAGTTGATCATAAGTTGTCTATAACACAATTTGGCCTAGGGCTGTCTGCCAGCATTACAAAATGTGTGCTCAACTGAACAATTTACTTTTCCAATTAATTGTTGTAGGATGAGTGCAGATTAGCTTATTTGTTCTTTTCTTATTTAAAACAATCACCGCCACTCCTCCAAAACAAACAGTACCGATAAATCTGAATAGCCCTTGTGGGATAGGACAAGAGCATATGGCCCTTCTTAACCCTGACATACTGAGATTGATGTGTTTTTCTCCAAGGTTGACTCAGATTAATCCATATGTCTCCATCTTATTTTTTCCCATCCTCCTATCTCCTGCCTTTCCCTCCTCCCCCTCCACGAGTCCCCTAAAATATAGCTAGTAGCTCTACCTTCTGCTCTCTCTCTCTCTCCAGGAAAAAAAAAAGGAACTGATCCACACTGCTGGCTCTCAGTGCCCCATCTGACATTGTGTTTTATTTCTTAGCTGCTTGGTGTAAATTGCTTATAGGCAATTCCCTCCTTAACCTCCAACTGGGGTTTTGTGTTTCGGAGGTAGTTATTATCTCAGCAAGTTAGTGACATCAATCTGCTCCTGCCCCTTTGGGATCTCATGTTTTTAATGAGAATTCTTCCTAAGTGTCCACTTCCTAGGCCCAGAAGCAGCAGTCAAGACCAAGACAAGATTTCCTTCCCTCCCTCCCCCACTTCTAGGAACTTTTGAATCAATTAGGTTCCCCTTTGACAAGCTGGTTCTACCCACCTAATCTTATCATTAGCTTAAAAAAAAGCTCTTTGGCCCAGGTGGGCTTTAAAAAAATGATAATGATGAACAAGATGCTAATACTAATAAGTGTATACATTCAACTTGAATATGGGCAGGAAGGTTAGTACTGTGCTTATTCCTGATAAATACTGGTTTCCAGGGCTTATTGAAATTAAAGTCACCATATACTCTGCTTTATTATACCAGTTTTGTTTAGTGTTATTTCCCATGTGTAGCAGGTGCTAGAAACTAGAATACTTAATTAAATTCCTTCCTCCTCCCAAGGGAAGATGTGAGTCAAAGAGAGAACAAGTTCAGTGAGAGGGAAGCTTTGCTTAAGTTGCTATCCTTGACCACAAAGAGAGGTACTAATTTTGTGTCTGTCTGTTATAGGATGCTATTGGTCCCTAGCATGGAATGGTCATAAGTGGGATTTTATTAGGGCTAAGCAGGAAGGATGGAAGTCATTGAATTGGTCAATCAATGATACCATCCCACTTTAAAAAGAAGATGATGCCATTCTATGTCATGATACTTTTACCAGGTGAGAACACATTTCAACTAATCAATTAATGACTCAATGAAAGATTAGATTAAGTACAAAATATTCTTAAAAGCCATCGGATGAAATGGAGTAACAGTGTATAGGAAACTGAGAGGGCTTTACTGATTGGGAACTACTCATGAATTCCACAAGTTGCAATGTTTCCCAGTGTGGGGAGCATGAAGAAACTGGAAAAACACCTCCTTAATGGATGAATATGTGTGTGTGAGACCTGAGGGAATACAGGTGTGGTGGCAGAAAGTAGGGCAATTAGAGGCTAACAACTGGATCAGCAATCAGAGGTGGATGTTGGGGAAGAGAAGAGAAGAGGCTAGGCTTGGGGAAGCTAGCCAAAGGGAGCAGTTATAAGGAGCAGTCATGAGGAGCCAGGCATAGAAAGCATGAAATGCTGAGACTAGATGTGAGATGATGCCTATGGGAAATAAGCAAAAAGATCAGCTGTGGCATTATTCAATTGATACTCACTAATACTCATTAACCCTCAGTAAGGTTCCCTAGCATCTGCTATGAGTGTCTAATATGTTTCTCTATTGCTAAATTAGATTTGGGGTTAATTGAAGGTGAAACTCATGCAGTGTAGGAAACATGTCAGGAGTGGACAGTACCTATTTGGTAATTGGTTCTGGGAGAGTTTAATATCTAATTTATTTAATTTTATTTAATTACATTAAATGTCTTTGCTTTGAATTTGTGGTCATCCAGTTTGATTTAGTAAAAGATACACTAATGGGGGCTCATAGGGTTTAACTAGATGACTACTGCGATTATATTCAGGTTACTGTTGGTAGTTGAGATTGAATCACATTAAGAGGTTAAATGATTTGTCTATAATAAGAAGATTAGAGATTTAGAGATAGGAAGAATCTTATAAGTCATCCAGTCCAACCCCTTGTTCGAAAAATGAGGAAACTGAGACCCAGAGAGGTTGGTTGCATAAGGGCACAGAATTAAACAAGTGGCAGAATCAGGATTCAAAGCCATATTCTTTGACTTCAAAACCAGGGGTCTTTGATCATGAAGATAGTAAGGGCCTCAGGTAGAATTTAAACCCAGGCCTTCTTATTCCAAATTCAGCACCCCTGAGCCTTTCTCAGACACTCAGATAAGAGTGTCTCATACTCTTATCCCAGGATGCTGAATGATGCTGATGGAAATCAGTCATCTATACTGACTGGATTCACTATAAATTCATGCTACCAAATCTTAGCAGAGGGCCTTATAACAGCACACTAATCTTTTTATTCTGCCCTACTCTGTCTTTTTTGGGCAGCTAGGTGGTGCAGTGAATAGAGCACTGGGCTTGGAAACTGGAAGATATCTTCCTGAGTTCAAATCTGGCCTCAGGCACTTACTAGCTGTATGATCCTGGGCAAGTCATTTAACCCTGTTTACCTCAGTTTTCTCATCAGTAAAATGAGCTGGAGAAGGAAAATGGCAAACCACTCCAGCATCTCTGTCAAGAAAACCCCAAATGGGGGCACGAAGAGTTGAACATGACTGAAAAATGACAACAAAAACTACCTTTTTATCACTCACTGTCATTTCTCTGCATTGGGCTGTGTAAAATTTTTTGTCCTGTTTCATATCTCCTATACCTCTCTCACTTCTCTTTCGGTAGATGCGTTCACCTCCTATTTGATTGAGAAAAATCAAAGCCATCTGTCATGAATTTCTTCATTTTCCCAACTCCACTCCTCAAAACCCCTATCTAGCTTTGCCCGCTTTCTTTTCCATTGCTCTAGTTTCTGAGGAAGAGGTATCCTTTTGAAAAAGACTCTTGTCCATTGTGTTAGCAGTCTCTCCTAGATGGGCATTGTCTGAAAATTTCATAAGCACACCATCTATGCCTTTATCCTTGTCACTGATTTTTTAAAAAGTTGAATAGCCAGCCAAGAATAGACTCCTACTCTACTTTACTAGCTAGAAAACCCCCCCTGCCCCAAGTTAACTTATACTTTGATTAATCAATCAGTGATCTCATTACTGAGGGCTCTCCCTCATGAGTACAGATTAAACTCTTTCCATTTCTTTTCATCTTGCGTGACCCTTGTTCAAGGTGTTTTCATATAGTGTCTATAGAAGACATACTCAATGCACTGGGAGCCTTCTTCTAGGTCTTTTAATGTTTTGTGGATACTAGGGTGACCTTAGGGCTGCCTGTTATACTTTACTATCAACATCTGACAGTTTTACCCTCTAATCTAGTCATCCATGTCTTTTCCAAGGATTCTTAACCTGGGGTCTATGAACTCAGAAAAATACTTTGATAATTGTATCTTAATATAATTGATTTCCTTTTTCATCCTATATATTTTATGCATTCAAAAAAATGTTATTCTGAGAAGGGGTCCATGGGCTTCAGCAGCCTGCCAAAGGAGTGTATGATACAAAAAGTTTAAGAACCTAGTTTTACACTATTTCTTGTAAGTCGTCATTGATGATATATATGCTGCATCTTGTTTACACCTCCTCTCTGGCTTTCCATTGTCCCTTAGGTGCTCTGCAGTTTTAATTCTTTGGAGTTTGTAGTCTTCCATGACACATAACCATGTAGAATGCTGGGAAAAATTTATGTTAAAAAGATGTACTCTGGTGTAGGTAAAAGCTTAGAATAATTGAAAACACTGTGCATTCTCCCAGATGTAATCAGCCTTCTCTCCTCCTACTCAGCTCTAGGCCCACTTATTGTCTATCCAAGATAGATGTACTTGTAGTGCCCCTCTCACTCCATTGCCCTTCTCCCTTATCTCCCCAAAACAAAGGGAAGAAGTGGGGCTTTTGCCCTAATGTTAGAATGAAAAATGGGATAGTGGCAAGAATTAGGACATCTGCAGAAGGATGCCCAGCAGTGAGTTAGGGAGACATCAGGGTGGTATGGTGGTGGCACTGTTCCTGTCTGGGGCTGGCTATTGAACTCATTACACTGTTTTTCAATAGGCTAGCTGAGGTTCAAAGTGGTCAGAGAGGGACCATTTGAGACTGGGAAAAGTACTGACCTGCTTACTTCACATTGATTCCCCAATTCCATACTTTGGGCTGAGCCAATACCTCAAGTCTCGAGTTTCTATCACCTAAAGACTGGTCCTATTGGAATCATGAATTGAGCATTAGATGGGTATTCCTCAGGGCAGTGATGGGGACAAAATCACCATTATACAATTATAAGCCATACCTTTCCTAGAACTTCTGGGTTTGAAGCAACCCTGTGTCTGAGGGTGACCAGACACTGGGAAAAACTATGAACCTGAAGCGGCTTGGTTGCTATTTTATTGTGTACTGTTCATTGGTTTTATTGTTTCTACACTTAAGAGTAAAATCTTCATACAGTTTCTAAGGATGCCTGTCAGCTTTTGTGCAAAATCAACTCCATGATACCAAGGTCACATGATTAAAGTTCACTGAAATATAGCAAGTTCAGAAAAGGAGATGGGGTTTACTAGAAGAATGAGTCTCAGAGATTTCTGAAAGGGAAAACCCACAAAATCTATGCACTGCTTGATAATGAGTTGGTGTTGCCTGTAGAGAAAGACCCAAGGGATATAATATTGACTTTTGAGAATCATCACCACTTGCTTCTATTGTTGCAATACTCTCTTAATTGGTCTTTCTGCCTCAAGTCTTTCCCTACTTGAATCCATCCTCCACAAAACAGCCAAAGTAATTTTCCTCAAGTGTCTGACCATGTGATTTGCCTACTCAATAAACTCTAGCTGGTTTGTACTACTGAGAGGAGCAACTATAAAATCTTCTGTTTGCAATATAAAGCCTTTCATAATCTGGCTCCAACCTACCTTTCTAGCCTTGTTACATAATACCCTGTCAAGCATCCTGTTATAGCAAAACTACCCCCCTCCAAAAAAAACATGCATACTTTTTAACTGTTCACATCCATTTTCCACCTCTGTGCCCTGTACAGGCTGCATCCCCATCCCATTCCTAGAATGTACTCTCCCTACTCCTCCACTTTTTGGAATCCTACATGAAGTTTTCCTGATCCCTGCTATCTGCTATTGTCTGTGCCTCCAATCACCTTATATCTATTTTGTGTCTACTTATGTAACTTGAGTTCCAAACTCCATTGGTAAGGGATGCTTTCCTCATTTGTGGAAATCAATGCCCTGTACCTGTGTGAGTTGGTGAGAGTGGAAGAGAGGAGAGGTTTACTTCCTTTGAGCATTTTGGTCTCTTCATTTTCTTTGAGCTTCCTCAATCTCTTTGGGCTCTATGGTCATTTTGGTCAATTCTGTTTTCTAGCTTCAAGAGAGGAGATGGAGGATGCCAACATCACTTCATGTTGGTGAAGGAAAAGACTCTGAGGAGAAGCTGACATAAAAGGAGCTGGCCATTTCTGTCATGTTGCTATCCCTTGCTTACTACACTAGGGACTTCAGGGAACTTCCCCTTTGAGAAGATCTAACACTTTGTCCCTTGGTTGAGTTACTTCCCTTCCAATGGAAGAGCTCCTTCACTCTGTGTTGTTCAGTAGATATTCTTCTATGTAAACTCTCTTTGAGTTCTGTTTTGCTATCCACTTTGATAAATGGATTTCCTTGCTATTTACTATGTGTGGAAAGGGTTCAAGCCTTGGATATAAAGCTTGGCTCCTTCTTTCTTCATTAAATGAATAGCAACTGGGGCCATCTCCAGTCGTCCTGCTCTATGTCTTGCCACTGGACCCAGATGGCTCCGGAGGAGAAAGTGAGGCTTATGCCTTTGCACAGCCCTCTCTCTCTTAAATCTAATTCACTTTCAAGTCTTAATATCACCTTCCTGATGTTAGGGTCCTTTTCGAGAATGAAGGACAAGCAACAATGACAATGATTAACAAGCAATGAGAAGTTTAGCTTAAACCTGAAAACCACATCCCCTTGACTAATAATATTTAAGGGAGCAGATAGATATAATTTTAGCCTGGTACCACTTCTCTCTGAAGAGAGTACAACGGCTAAGTTTTTGGACCCAACATCCTGTTTCCCCTCTTGGCAGGAATTAAAGCTTCCCTTGGAGAAGGGTGGAGGAAGAAGAGGTTAGAGATGTCTGTTTTGCCTCTCTTTGAACCACAAAACACCCTCATGCTACATGCGGAGGAGAGCCCTTGCTCTTCACTGATGGAATGTAAGCTCCTTGAGGTCAGAGACTTTTCACTTTGTCTTTGTGGCCTTAGTGCATGCCATACTGCCAGGTAAATAGTAGGTACTTAACAAATGCTTGCTGATGAATTGCTTTATTTTGTCTTTGTACTCCTAGTGCCTAGCACTATAGCTTACACATAGCAGCACTTAGTAAATGCTTGTTGAATCATTGAATTGAATCACTAACATTAATTCATTCATTGAATTGGTCATCCAACTACTTCCACATCCTTCTTACTCTAGGTCATCTAGGCCATATCCTTGTATCTTGTCTATGAAGATATCATGAAAGATTTTGTCAAATGTTTTGCTGAAATTAAATTGTTATATAATTGGTAGCATTCCCTTAATTTGGTTTAGTGACTGTTATAAAAAGGAAATAAGTTGAATTAGTTCTGATTTGTTCTTAACTCCATGCAGGTTCTTAGTGATTGTCATTTTCCTTTCTAAGTCCTCACAAACCATCCCTTTATTAATATGCTTTAGAATTTTGCCAAGAATCAAAGTCAAATTCTTTTTCAAACCCTAAAGTTTGAACACTCCATTATTTTTGTTTGTGAAAATCAAGATCACCTGTTCTCCCTACCCATTTCCAATTTTCCATGATTTTGAAAAGATCACTAAGAGGAGCTTATCAGTTATATTTGCTGGTTATTTCAGTGTCCTGAAAGGAAATTGTGGTGCAGTTGAAAGAGTGTTGAACCAGGAGACCTGAGTTTGGATCTGGGCTCTTCCATGCTAACTGTCAATTATCTAAACCTCTCTTAAATTTCAGTTTTCTCCTCTTTAAACTGGGCTGCCCACTTCATAGATTTGTTATGAGTAAAGTGCTTTGTAAACCTCAAGGTGCTATATTTAGTTTACAATGAACTAGTATCATTATTACCCTGGGAAACAATTGGTCTGGGCCTGGTGATTGGAACTAATGGAAAGTGACTAGTTGCTCTTTTATTGTCTTCTCATTTCTTTTGTGTTTGATAATTTTGGTAAAAACAACAACAACAAAAAACAAAACAGAATCAAAGCAAGAATTGAGCAGTTCTGCTATTCCTCAGTTTTCTGTCTTATTTGTTGTCCTGTACACCCTAAGTGGTGGGCCTGTCCTACCTTTGATCTCCCCTTTTGTTTATTTAAGAAAATTCATTTTGCTTCCTTTTACAATTATCATGAGCATAAAATACCTCTGAGTTACAGTGCATCTGACATTATTTCTAAAGCATTGTGTTTTGTTTTTTTTTTTTGGTATTCATGCTCAGTTACCAGTTCTTGCTTCCATCTTGAAACTGTCATTTTAAAAAATCACATGAAGGAACAGTGGAGATTTAGCCTGCAAAGGAGAAGACCTAGGGGACACATGTTAGCTGTTAGTCTTCAACTAGTTGAAGGGCTGTCAGGTGGAAGAAGGATTAGGTTTATTCCATTTGACCCCAAAAGATAGAATTAGGAGCAATGGGTGGAGATTGTAGGTTTTGATTTGATCTCAGCACTATGTGCAGTATAGTCAGACCCATGATTTAAGAGAGGAAAAGAGAAAAACAGCATATTAGGAAAAAGAACAAAAAGAAAATATGACATACACTTAAGATAATTTCATGCTGATGTATTTAAGCAAGTTATTGATTCCCCCAAATGAGGAATGCATAAACAAATGGAAAGTGACACTATCACCATTTCCTATAAAGTTTAATTGATATAAAGCAATTACTACATTGAAGTTCAAAAAGAATCTAGACACCACGTCAGTCATCTCTCCATGCCAAAAGAAAAGCTGCAGCAAGCAAGCTTTGGGATGTAAACTCACTTGTAAAGTCTTAGGAAGAGGACTGGTGGAAGATTATGAGTGCATGGGTGCTTAGAAGAGCAGGATTTTGTGGAAGGAATACCAAGTTTATAGGTCACCACTAAAACCTTTAGGAATGAAACAAGGAAGACAAACATGAAAAATAAAAAAAGATCAGTCATGATTTCTCTAACAAAGTTTTTCTCCATCAATGGCAGGAAATCCATATTTGGGCTATAATATTACAGTATCTATCTTCTATGGGAGGAAGTAGAAATGAATGAAAGAAAAAAAAAAGACTGGAAGAGTCATTGGAACAGACCAAGTAGACACAAAAGAGGTCCTTACTGAAGGTGACGCAGTTTTGAGTGTGTTGAGGGACCAATTCTCCAAGATATTTGTAAGAGGGAAGGATACCAAACACTGAAAAAAAAATAGCAAGTATTATTACTATCAAAAAAGTGAGCAAGATTTCAGTAACTACCCAACTATATGATGCTTTTCTTATCTTTACAAAACATATAATTTAGATCAGAGGTGTCAAACATGCAGTCTGTGCTACATGAAGTTCTCAGCACTTCTGACTGTGGCCTGAACCAGAATAAAATGTATTTGGGAAATGTTTAACAAAATAAACAAAATAAAATAAATACAGGTGATGTTACATTTTAAAACTAAGTCAATAAGAGACCTATGGGGATCTTTATGTATGATTTAGCAATCCCTATTTCTATTAAGAGTTTAATGCTGCTGATCAGCATTCATATTGGAGGCCTACTTGATGAACGCAGGAGAAGAGAAAAGGCTTATTTTTGGAAATAATATACCATAACAGACCATATCTTTATAATCATGTATTTGAAAGAAAGACACAGGGAATATAAAACCCCACTTATTATTTGTTGACTATTAAAAAAAGTAGATTTAACTATTGAGCTATAAGAAATGATGAACAGGCTGACTTCAGAAAAACCTGGAAAGACTGGTATGGTCTGATGCTTAGTGAAGTGAGCAGAACCAGGAGGACATTGTACACTGTAACAGCCACGTTGTGCGATGACTAATATTGATAGATTTAACCCTTCTCAGCAATACGAGGATATAAGACATCTCCAAAGGTCTCATGATGGAAAATGCTATCCACAAAGAAGAAAGAACTATGGAGTTTGAATGCAGATTGAAGCATACTATTTGCTATTTTTTTTCTTCTGTTGTGTTTTGTTTCCTCTTTCTGGTGGTTCCTCCTATTGGTTCCAATTCTTACAACATCACTAATGTGAAAATATATTTAATAGGAATGTATATGTATGGCCTATATCAGATTGCGTGCCGTCTTGGAGAGGGAGGTGGGGAGGGAGAGAAAAATTTAAAACTTAAAAGCTTATGGAAGTGATTGTTGATAATTCAAAATAAATTAATTAATAAAAATTAATTAAAAATCAATAAATTTAATTAATTTTAATTAATAAAATTAATATAAAAAGAAAAAAAGTAGATTTAGTGGAGCAAACTGCAACCTTACAGCTTCTCTTCCAACCTTACAGCTTCTTCTTATTTATATAGAGAATATCCCCAAATTTTAGGGCAGTTTCAAACTTTAATAACTTAAAACAGAACTAAGATTTTTGGGACACCCTGAATTATGATCAATACAAGATTTTTTTAAAAAAATGTAATAGCAGAGATAACTTTTCAATGATCCTCTATTAACTTCAAGTGAAGCACAAAATAGGATAATTTATGCTTCTCAAAGGTGCTCTCCATTGTCCAACACAGAGTCCAAATGGAAGACAGATTTCCTATGGGTGGTGGGATGATCCTATGCTCCCATTTGTAGATGACATTATCCTGATTGTATTAAGTGCTGGAGTACTCCATAGCCCCCTAAATGAGACTCATAATCACTCAAGAGAGGTCTAACTATTTGTACAGAAAAAACCAAGGTCAACCAAAGGATGTCATAATTACAAATAGGCTATAGCACATTGATAACCAATGATCAATCATGCAGAGGGAGAAGCATAAAACATATCATCAAAAAGATATTTGATTAGAAAAGGAGATGGTTCAATTATGTGGTGAGAGTGAGAGAGAACAGATGAACAGTCCATGTGCTATATTGATATCCACTTACAATGTTAAGAAACCTAGAAGGATAGCAACATTTTTTTTTTTTGGTGAGGCAATGGAGTTAAGTGACTTGCCCAGGGTCACACAGCTAGTAAGTGTTATGTGTCTGAGGCCGGATTTGAACTCAGGTCCTCCTGAATTCAGGACTGGTGCTCTATCGATTGTGCCACCTACCTGCCCCATGGATAGCAACATATTGCATGGACTTCCTGCAAAGGATTTTCAGTAGCACACAAGCATGAATTGTATAGGGCAAGAAGGCATGGATGGATGGTTGGTTATACTCTGCTGTTGGAGGGAATATACACATCAATTATTTCACATATCCATTTAAATACTAAAGCAAGGAGAAGCTTCCTAGAGCTGTCCATTAGTGGCATGAAGTCCCTCAGGATATAATGGGTTTCCCAACACTATGACCTTCTTGTGGAAACCAGATGACCTCTTCATGGAGAGAAAGTGGAGATGATTCCTCTAGTTGGGGGTCCTTCCCAATTCTGAGATTTTGTGCTTCTATATCTATCTTTAACATATTTGAGATCAATCAATGACTTCCCTATACATTCACATCAATCTCTTTCCAATATCTTACTCTTTTCTTCCTCTTCTTCCTCATTTGTGATTGTGTCATTCATATTTCATTCTTGAAATTTTCTGATTTGTCTTGGGCCAACTATGCCTGCAGGATATTAGGCCAGGAAAGTCTATGTATCCTTGAGTTGAATTCTTTGAAATTCATTCACCTCACATCTTGGGTGTAGGACAGAATATGACCAACTTTCCATCCTTATCTATCTCTAGATCCAAGAGAGAGTGGTCATTTACTCTCAAGATATTCACCACTATGCATACATTTGAAGTCACCTTTAATCCACTTGGTATATAGTTTGTACGTATATAGTTTTTTATAATTTGTTTCCTCAATTAGAATGTGAGCTCTTTGAGGACAAGGCTTATTTTTGTTTTTCTTTGTATCCACAGTGCTTCACATAGTACTTGGCACAGAATAAATGCTTAATTAATGCTTGTTGTCTTGACTTGATTTCTAGTTCTGTTCTTTATTGGTCAGAATTAAGTCTAAAAAAGCAACTTCCCATATGACTTCCTCTGCTTTTAGGAGGATGCTGCATGATTGAATGAGTTTTGGGTTCCAGCTATGAGCCTAAACAACTACAAAATGAAGGAATTGTCTTTTGAAATGGATTCCAAAAGAGCTATAATGAGACAAATATATTTTGATGCTGAGCAGTGAATAGAAACTGTCTAGAAGGCTGAGCAATACAGTACCCAAAGTCATTACAGAGCTTAGCTGAGTGAAAGCTTTTCCCTGTCTTGTCGGAGAAAAGCTGGTATTATGAGCATTAAATCTTCTGTTGTAGGGAGGCTACACACTCTGAAATGTGGATCTTGTCAGGAATGCATGCTTTATTTATTGTCACTTTTCCCTGGCAAATCCATGGTAGGCCCCTTCTGGTACATTGTCAGGTATGAAAGAACATTTCTAGCAGCCTTCTGGATGTTGCTTTTCATTGAGGCCCTCAGGTGGCTCATGGCCATGTTTATAGACTGCCATTTGACCAGGGCCAAAGTCTCTATGAATACTTTGGGAAGTCTGTTCAGGCAGAAAGATTTTCTTTCCAGAGAGCTGCACTCTCTGAATTGGGAAAGGAGGGGAAACCCAAACAAACAAACCAGCCACTGCTCTAAGGCTGTGGGAAAGATCCAAATGTGAATCTTATCATCCCTGATCTCCTTCAGCTTTCTGGAGACTTCAGATCCTCCTTGGAGCCAGTCCTAGGGGACCTTGATCTTGGCGCTAGATCTTTTGCCTTTCACTTTTTTCCTATGCCTAATTCATCCGAAAACTCCAGATGGAAGGGACTGCACCTCCTAATATTCTTGGTTCCTCAGACTCCATTTTTCCCTGTTTAGAGACCTGCTCTACCCTGACTGCTGACTTTTCTGCTGTTGTCACCATTGCTGGTAGATCCCATTTCAGACATATGCTCCTTCTTTCCTTTCTTTCTTTTCCTTCCAAATACTCCAGATCCCCCCAAAAGTATGTTCTCTAGAGTTTATTTGTAAGAAAGATAGGGGCTGTGATTTAATTGACACAGGGCACAGGGAACTGCCAAGTAACCCCTTACTAATGTAGTTCAGCACCTTTTTTTTTTTTGCAACTTTATAGTTAGAGAATTACCTAGAACAGAGGAATTAAACACCCAGTAGTCCAGAGTAAGTACATCCATTACATATTAAAATGTAATTGGGAAGTAGTTAACAAAATAAATAAAAATACTGTAGAGTGTGGGTGATGTTAATATGTGGTTTTCTAAGTCATATGTTGTTTGCAGAAATCCTTATGTAGGATTTAGTGGTGTTTCTATTTGAGATTGACATAACTGGCCTAGAGCACTAAGAGGTTAGGTGACTTGCCCACAGGGTCATATGTATAATAGGTGTTAAAGGTAGGACTTGAACTCAGAGTTTTCTAGTTCTGAGGTCAGCTCTTAATCCACTGCTCCATGCTAACTCATTAAAACAACAAAAACCTCTTTTATATTCTTAGGTGCTTCATTATGGCATGGAGGTTTCTTTTTTTAAAAAAAAAATTCAGTTTTACTTTATTTTCAAGTATGTATTCCTTACCTTGTAATCTCCTCTCTCTTATCTCCCTCCATCCCCTTAAGAAAGTAAGAAAAACAACAAAACCTCTGTTACAGTCATATATAGTCAAGCAAAACACACTCTTGTATTGGTCATGTCCAAAAAAAGGTCTCCATCTTCACTGAGTTCCTCACCTTTTTATCAGGAGATGGATAGCATGTTTTGTCCTCTGGACTTGTGATTGATTGTTGTGTTGATCAAGGTTCAAAGTCTTTCAAAGTTGTTTGTCTTTATAATATTGTTGCTATTACAGAAATTGTTCTCAAGGTTCTGCTCACTTCACTTTGCATCAGTTCATACAGGTCTTTCCAGGTTTTTCCTGAAACCAATACCTTCATCATTTCTCATAGCACAATAGTATTCCGTCACAATCATATACCACAACTTGTTCAGCCATTTCCCGATTAATAGGCATCCTCTCATAAGGAATTTATAATTCATAAGGAATTTCCAATTCCTTAGCACCACAAAAAGGGCTGCTATAAATATTTTTGTACATATGGGGGACTCTGTATTTTCAAAGGCTATGGCAGTGGAGGACAGGTTCTATCTGGTTCTACTAAGTGGGAAATGTTTCCATTATGAGCCTGGGAATAGACTGTGTACCTGTTGTTTGAGGATCAGCCTGGCTAAGTTTAGAGAGGCTTAACTCATAAAATCATCAACTGATCTGTGGGGGTAGAACATGCATCAAGGTAATCACAAACCCTGGAGGTATTGAAATATTCCCAAAGGGAAAAAAGTACAAATATATCAGGTTAAAGCATGCACATTCAGAAAACACACACACACACACACACAATGATGTTGGATCCCAGAGACTCACTGGTGTGACTGAATCAGGAGAGGTGCTCCGGAACTGTGCAAGCTTGTCATCTCAGAGTGAAGATGGGGAAATATAAGAAGCCACTGTAAAAGATTGGAAGCCTTGGGGAGATGGGTTGAATTAGAGAAAATGTCAGCTTCTCTAACACTTATCTCATCTTCTGGTCTGGTTCTGCTACTTGTGGCCTAAATCTCTGCTCCTGCTCCTTGCCTAAGAACTTTGGGTTCCATATTTCAAAGAAAGACAGGGGGTATAATGGATAATAATAGTATAGTGCTTTAAGGTTTATAAATACTATTTCATTTGATCCTCACACAATCCTGGGAGGTAGGTTATTTTTATCCCCATTATGATCTACTTACTTTTATTATCATTTACAGATGAGGAAACTGAGGCACAAAGTGGTTCTATGATCTGCTCAAGGTTACACAGTTAATAAGTGTCTAGGGTCAGATTCAACTAGATTTGATCTTGACCTATCCTTTGCACCACTCTAGACTTAGAGTCAGGAAGACCTTGCTTCAAATCTCGTTTTAGAGATGGATAACATTTTTCATCATGAGGCCGCTGGAATTGTCTTGGATCATTGTATTGCTGAGAATAGCTAAGTCACTCACAGTTGATCATTGCTGTTACTGTGTACAATGTTCTCTTGGTTCTGCTCACTTCACTTTCCAAATCCTGTTTTAGATACTTGTTCAGTACAGTGTCTGGCATGTAGTAAGTGCTTAATAAATGCTTGCTGATGTTACTGGACTCTGAGGTCCCTTATAGTTCTGATCCTATGATCCTTTGGGTCCCTGGTTTGGCCTTTTGGCCTACAGTAACATAGCTTCTGATTCAGAGGATTCCCTTGTGTTGTCCCTCTTCTCCAGAGAAGATTGCCCTTCCGTGCTGGTATTTTCCTTATCCCTCCGTGGGATGGTAAGATGGCCATTTCCAAAGGAATACAGCGTATGACAAAGGCTGAGGTAATCAAAAGTGCCAATCCTTGATTAAGTGGTACTTAAACTTTCTAATCTAATGTTTACCTGAAGTTCCTCCTGTTTTATCCGACCTTCATTATTCCTTCTATTTAGGAAGCCCATCTTATGGAGTCAGACTCATAGGATCACAGATTTAGAGCTACAAGGAGCCAGAGAGCATCAATTCTACTTTTCTCCCATACAGATAAGGTAACCAAGTGTAAAAGAGGTAAGTGACTTGCCTAGGGTCACATAGCTAGTAAATGTCTGAAGTAGAGTTTGAACCCAACAATTGAACAGGTTGTTTGCCTCTGCACGTTCTGCCTGGGAAAGTCTTAATGCTTGTGGTAGACATCCTCCTAATTCACTAATGGGTTTGAGGTTTGTTAGTTATCCTCAATCTAGTTTATCCTGTCTGCCCAGACTGCTTTGCCTGGGTGTTTCCACTGCATATGCTAGTTTCTTGGAGCCACAAGTGAGAGTTGGATGGCAGGTGGACACCAAAGGTGGATGACCACCCCCGTAAAGGGCTCAACAAGCCCTCATACGTGAGGTACTAGTCCTCCCTGAACACTTCATACACCCCACCCTGGGTGGGGGTGGGAAGAGAGAGGAAGAACCACTCAGGCATGACTTGGATAAAGGAGAAATAAGATGGAGCTATAAGAGGGTATGAAGGAGGAGAGGGTCATTGGCAGTGTGAAAGGCTGCAGAGAGGTCAAGAAGGATGAGGACTGAAAAAAGGCTTTGAAACTAAGAGATCATTGGTAACTTTGGAGAAAGTATTTTTGGTTGAGTGATGGAGTTGGAAGCCAGACCATAGAAAGTTAAGAAGAGAGTGAGAAGAAAGGAGGTGGATGCCTTGATTATAGTTGATTTTCTCAAGGGGTTTATTCTGTCTGTCTGTCTGTCCATCTCCCTGTTTTCTCTTTGAGAACATCCAGTAGAGTTCATCAGAGTGGGCCTGTGCTCTTGGAGTGGGGCAGGGGGAACCTGTACCCTTATACAATTTTGACTCTGCCAGAAATAGCTAAAAGTGGCTTGGGGAAGAATACATGGCATCAGTTGACATGTGACCTGAGAGGAGAGATTGTGAGAATGGAATCTCCTACCAGGGCACTGATAGATTTCCTGCAGAAAACATGACAGAGACATTTTGCACCACTTTAGGCCAAGAAGGCAGTTTCTGGACCGCATTCGTGAACCCTAATTCCCGAGTGGTTGAGAGGGAATGTTTTGGATTTCTTGGAAGGATGATCACAGAATTTAGCCTTTTAACCAGAGAAAGAATCTTTCCTGGATAGCCATCTTTGAGAGTTGCCTTGTGGGTAACCCTAAATTGACGAGTTTGGGAATTAAACCTTTAAGAAAGAAAAAAGGGATTTCCTGATGCTGTGCGCTTCTGAGGAAGAAAAAAAGAAAGAGAAAAAGATAGTCTACCTGGCTCTTGCTTAGTGTCCGATTTGGAGAGTCAAGTCAGCAAATTACTCAGACAGTGTAGGCCTGATGGGAAGAGAATTGCTTACTAGGTAGCCCTCAAAGTATGTTTAGCTTCCAGAGAGAATCTGGCACTACAAGTCTTAGGGAGACTTTGTAGGATTCTGGGAAATAGAAGCTCAGCAGAATATCAAAGGGTTTTCCCCATGGGAACCTCAATTTGGTTACTTTGTAGGGGGAATTGATGGGCTACTTGATCTCATTACATTTTTTTTTTTGTATTTCTATGGGTTTCAATGAGTTCTTGGCATACTCTGCATTTTTGGTGGGTGAAATAAAGGCTATCCTTTAACCAATATATATTTAGCATTTATATGGAAGCCTTAGACCACCTTTGTCTACATTCAGGGGAACCAGGAAATGAGTTTTGTCATGAATATATTAGACAATATAGAGGATCAACTCTAGATGGATCTATTAGTCCCTAAAGACATACTGACCTTGGGATCAGTTACCAGGATTGGATCCTGGTCCCTGTGAGACCAGAGGATTTTTGGGGGAAGGGGATGTGGTGTTACTAAGTAGAGTGGTATACCCTGGACACATGTTACACAAAGAAATACAAATAGGTTAAAAAAAGTTTTATCTCAAAAATGCAACCCCAACAGTGCACAAAAGCAGCTATTCATCATAGGCTGTGCCAATGGCTTTCAGTACCCATGACTCTCTCACTCTCGGATTAGCCTCTCAGAGACAGGGCATGCTTCTCACACCTCATAGGAAGGCCTCTAGGTGGGAGCAGAGTAAGCATTGTTTGCAGTGTGTGTGTGTGTGTGTGTGTGTGTGTGTGTGTGTGTGTGACAATTTGACAATTGACATTTCAGTGGCTAATGCTGAGAGTAGAGTAAAATTGCTACTCTTAAGAGTATTACTTATCAGTATCGTTATCCCTATTATGTCTGCTACTGACATGACTTCTCCTGGAGGTCAACACAACATCCTGTCCAGGCCCAGCCCTAAATAAAATTTCAGATTTGTTCAGATTAGGCAAAGTTGGTTTTTAACAGCTATTCTTCATTTTTGAGAAACTCAGCACTTTCCTGTTGCTTCTTGGATACCCAGGGCTGCCCTTGAAACTCCCAACCTAACCTTATCCCCCCCACTAATAATAATATAATATTTTAAATTTTATTTAATATTAATAAAAATTCAATAAAACAACAAATGTATTTTAATAAATAATTTGATAAAAATTAAATAAAACAATAACATATTTAATAAAAATATACCTGTTCATTGTCCCATTCCCTTGCGACCTTGCTTTCTACTGTGGACAGTGAACTAATCTATCAAGTGAATCTGTGCTAATACATTAAGGCATTACCCCAACCCAGAGAACATATCTGCGTTTTACCTCCTGGAAACAAGACTTTAACGTACAAACATAACTGTAATGTGGGAATTTCAAGCTCTAAGGTAGGCCTATGGGGGAGATGTTTGGAGTAGGTCAGCTTTTTGACAACCCTCAAATCACAAAACACAGCCTGTGCTGGGCTGGGAGTAGTGTAGAGTGGGGAGGCAAGGGGGTTAGTGGCAATGAAAGCGCTTGCAGCAAATACAGCGGCAGGGCTGGTGGGGCGTGGGTTTCTGGGCCGGGTGCTGCAGTCGCCATATTCTTGGCTCGGCTTAGGATTCATTGCTGTCTTCAGTCTTTGTTCCTTGAAGCTTTTCCATTATCTAGGAAAGTAGCAGCCACCAGCGAATCATTGAAATCCTTCCTTTGCTGTTCTCAGTTAGAGTTACGGCTGCTTGCATGAAAGTTTGACATTTGCCTCAGAGTGGAACAAAGCTCATCTGTAAAATGAACCACTTCCCCAAACAGCTAAATGAAGTTTTCATTCTTTTCTTTCCTACATCTTGCTGTTTTCCATCAAAGAAACTTGTGTGGTAATGGCTGATGTGTTTACAGCCTTCACACAGGAGACAAATGCTCGACTTCTCTGCAAGGTGGAGGCAATCTGTGGGATGGAAAGAGAAATATGAATCAGCCCCTGGAAAAGTACAGAAAAGAACAAAGAAATGTAGAATATTGGATTTGAAAGAAGCCTTTAAGAAACCATCTAGTCTAATCCACTATTTTACAGAGGAGGAAACTGAGGCTTAGGGTAAGTAAGGACATTAACACAACTAGACTTAAACTTTTTTTCCCCCCAGGCTGTTAGTTATGTATAATCAGCAGGGTATTTTTCCCTTTCATTAGTAGAAGAGGGAAAAGGCTAAAGCTATTTAATTGCAAAATGTGATTATGCTTAGAATGCCTACCTACTGATCAGGAGCTGATCATGGCCTGGATCTAAAGCAATCACAGAGAAGCATAACTTTTAAGGCTAGAATGAACCTGAGAATTGATTTAGGATCCAGAGGTTCTTAACTTGGGGTCTGTGAACTTTAAAAAAAATTTTGTTAGCTATATTTCAATATGATTGATTTCCTTTGTAATTCTATTTATTTATTTTACACATTTAAAACACTATTCTGAGAAACGGTCCATTGGCTTCACCAGACTGCCAAAGGGGTCCACGACACACAAAAGGTTAAAAAGCCCTGAATTAGACCATCCTTCTTATTTCATAGTTGAGGAAACTGAAGTCTGGAGATCTCAGTGATGTGTGTTAGGTTTCTGAAATAGGCGTGCTATGCAGGCATAAATGACAGTTATAATGGGTAAATGATGGTGGTTGTGATGTTATTTCTGCCTCTGCCATTACCCACTGGACTGTTGTCAAGTTTGGAGATTTAATTTTCCTGGAGGATAGGGTTGGGGGTGATGCCAATTGACAGAGGGGACTTTGTATTTTCCTGATTTATTCCTACCTCTTTGGTGGGTGCTATCAAGAGAGGATGCTATGCTTCACTGCTGACAGCCGACAACTGTTGGTCATGTTTACTGTCACCCTTTCACAAGCCCTTTACAGGTGGATCAACATCCCAAGGATTAGGAAATTAGAATGTTCAAGGGAAACCATCCCCTTCATTGTAATCATAATAACTCATGTTTTTATAGTTGTTTTCAACTTATAATATACTTTTTCATAACCCTTAAAGTAGTTAACATATTTCTTCCATTTTGTAGATGAGGAAACTGAGGTTCAGTAAGTTAAATATGCAGATCTAGTAGATGTTGGAAATGAGATTCAAATCCAGATCTTTCCACTTGAAGTCTAGCCCTCTAACTTTTGAAAAAAATGGATCTATGATTTTAGTGATATTTCTTATTCACTTGTATTTGACTCTTTGTGACTCTGTGGACCATGGTACGCCAATACTGTCCATGAGATTTTCTTGGCAAAGATATTAGAATGGTTTGCCATTTCCTTCTCCAGTGGATTAAGGTAAACAGAGGTTAAGTGACTTGCCCAGGGTAACACAGCTAGTAGGTATCTGCGACCAGATTCGAACTCACAGAGATGATTCTTCCTGATTCCAGGCCCAGTGCTCTATCCACTGGGCCACCTAGCTGCCTCTTTTAGAGATCTAGGGAGCTCTTAATGATGACTCTCTCTCTCCTAATGCAGATCAGCACCTGTTTGGCACCTCATAGAGTCTTAGCATTTTTATTTATTTTGTTGATTTTCTAACATTCATTTTTTTTAAAGAAAAATTGAGTTCCAAATTCTCCCCTGCCCCCTCCTCCCCAACCCTTTGAGAAGGCAAGCGATAGGATCTTGAGAATCTTACATTAGCAAGTTGTCTGTAACTAAAACTTAAAATAAAAGGAGGAGGCTGCCATGAATTTCTGTCCCTCTCTCAAATGGACTATGGCCAAGGTCCTGAGTACTTAAATAAATGAATACTATTTAACTAAGTGGGCAGCAAATAGTAGCAAAAAAATAAAAAATAAAAAAGGGAAGTTTTCTTGTCTTTTCATGTAAGCAGGCAGGTAAAATGATACTGTATTGGGAATGTTGAGCCCCAGCAGGCTGGGAGTAAAAGTCTGTGTGACAGTTCCTTTTCACTCTGCCACTGTTAAAACATGGGGTTTAGGCCAAAGTTTGATGGTTCTGGCAGTTGGGCCTCTGTGTAATTCCTGAAATTATTCAGGGGGTGACAGAAATAGATTCAAGCTGCAAAGCTATGCCTCCATCTTACCTGACCCAGGGGACAGTCATGAAATGTGGAAGGACAGAAGACAGTGTCCTGGGAGATCTTTAATAACAGCAAAGCTTTCCATTCTTTTGGATTGGTTTCAGGAATGGTAAGGGATGTGGAGTCGGAAAAGGGCCCACCATGGGGCTGGATTCTCTACAGAACAGCAGGGTTCTGTTGTTTGTGTGCTTCCTGAGGTTGAAACTGTGGTCCAGAGAATCTCGGGGTTTCATTTAGCTATTCTGTGTGTGTGTGTGTGTGTGTGTGTGTGTGTGTGTGTGTGTTGGGGGTGGGGGTAGGGATGGATGTTTTGTGAAAGAATGTGGTGGATGGGTTAAATTGCTATTTACTCCATCAACTTCACTCCCTGCTCCCATCTTGAAACAGGAGGTGGGTTTTGAAGGGATAAAGGAGAAGAAAGAAGCATTTTAGACACAGTTAGTGGCATTGTGGAGAGAGCCCTAGATTTTCTATTCCTCTGCCCTAGACTCTTCATCTCTCTGCTTCTTGCATTTTTTTCTGGCTGTCAGGAAATCCTGAGTTTTAAAAACCTTGCTTACTATGGATGTGACACTGGGCAAGTCATACTCTTTCAACCTCAATTTCCTCATCTGTAAAATTCAGGTAGTAATAGCACGTACCTCACAGGGTTGTAATGAGGACCAAACAAGATGACATATGTAGAGCGATTTGCACACCTTAAAGTGCTATATAAATGCTAGTTATTATTATTGATTATCATCATCATCATCATCATCAAAAAATTTTAAACAGATAGGTCTCATGCATATCATGCTGGGTGAGGAAACCTGTGCTGTACTTTTTTCCTTATATGATCTGTGGCTTTGGGAAAGTCATTACCCATCTTTGTACCTCCTTTAAGTCAGTAGCTTTCCCAGAGCCCTAGTTTTGGACTAGCTAGGTGGTGTGGTAGATGAAGTGCTGGGCTCCTGGAGTCAGAAAGACTTATCTTTCCAAGTTCAAATCTGGCCTCAGACACTTACTAAATGTAGGACCCTAGGCAAGTCATTGAACCCAGTTTACCTCAGTTTCCTCATCTGTGCAATGAGTTGGAGAAGGAAATGGCAAGCTACTCCAGTATCTTTGCCAAGAAAACTCCAAATGGATTCACGAAGAGTTAGACAAAACTGAACAACAACAGTTTTCCCATAAGGAATAGTCCAGCTTCATAAAGCCAGGCCCTGGGGAAATTAGTATGCATTTTGGAATTCTTACATAAAACTTTATTGGTGGGGATGGGGGGGGTGTAGCCTTAAAGGTCATCTGATCCAACTTTATGCTTTCTGACTTACTAAAACTTACAACTCTCCAATATACTCATTTTCCTAGTCTAGATATCTTCATAAAGCTTTCCATTACCTTCTAAGCAATTTGTGTTTTGAAAAACCTCTTGTAGGGTGAATTCTCAGAAAAAAGGCAATTACCATTAATTCCAATGGTAAATTTTTATTCTTTTCTAAATCCAAAAATTAACACCCATTGATGCTCAATTTTTATGTAATTGAACTTTAATGCAAAAAACCCCAAACAAATAAATGAAAACAGTGTAAATGATAACTCATTCAACACACAAGTTGACATCATCTTGAAAGATAAAGTGGTTGAGACCATAAAGAGTGTTATTCTTAAACACTTTCTTCATTTGAGAGGGCATGATGCATGAAATTACCATTACTATAACCTAGAAAACTTCAGTTCTCTGAAAGGAGAGATTAATAGCAATACATTTAATTATACAACTACAAATACAACTGCGTGGTAGGTCTGGTTTCAGGGATGTGTAAATGCAAAGAAACTCACAAACTGAAGAAGGGATAGTAAATGAAATTTCTTATAGTGTGATTCTCAAACCCCAAAGGGCTATCTCAGGATATGACTATTTATGCTTTTCTTCCACAATACTGTAAGCCTCTTTAGGGCTGTCTCCTTTAGCACCTAGCATGATGCTCTGCACACAGGTGCCAAATAAGTATTTATTTATAGTTGTCCTCAGGTCTTATAATAAAAAAATGATATACTAATTGACAATGATGAACCAGAAGCAGAGGTATAAGTAATTGAATAATAAATACTGAACCCACAAATATAGTATATACTAATATTGCTAATCTTATATGCAAAATTTCAGCAATTTCAGTCATGCTAAATATAGCAGCCAACCCAACAGTAAACAAAGAAGGTCTCTGAGCTTCAAAGAATACATTGTCATAAAAGCCATACACTTTACTCTGTGGGAGAATAGGGCAGTAACTCTTAGACAAAACCTATTGACAAAGAGTTGTGGGAAAAAGTAAAGTTACTGATATATTCAGATTGATTATCTGATTTGGACTGGTAATCATTAGTTCTTTCTTAATTTATAAACGACAACGGTATAGAAATAGGAATGGTGTGTGTATGTGTGTGTGTGTGTGTATGAAACAGACCCAATGGTAGAAGTGAACTGTGATAGCTAAAAGAGGGGAAAATAAGAGGAAACACTGACATTTAGTGTAGGGGGTGAACAGTCCTGTGCATCTCAGTAATCCTCAGGGATTTGCTAGGTTACAGATCAGTGTAATAACTGATGCTCATAATGATGACCTGTGAAATTATGTTCAGCAAGTTGATTATTAAGACAGAAAAGCATTGAAGGCATTTGGGAAGCATTTTCATTAAAACTCTTTAAAATAAAGGAAAGTGGCTCCCCACCGCTTCTAAATTCAAATACAAAATCCTTTTTTCGGTGTTCAAAATCTTTTATAATCTATCCTCTCCCTGGCCTTTACCTTTCCAGTCTTCTTAATACCCTCCCTGAATTTTTCCCACTTGGAACCAGTACTTTGAACCAGGGACACTGGCCTCTTTGCTGTTCCACAAATTAGACACTCCATTCCTCTGCATCTGGCATTTTCTCTGGCTGTCTCCCATGCCTAGAATAATCTTCCCTCCTTATCTCACCTTCTGGCTTCCCTGGCTTCCTTCAAGTCCCAACTAAAATCCTAAGTTTTATAGGAAGCCTTTTCATTCCTTAGTCTTAGTGCTTTCCCTCTGTTAATTATTTCCTATTTATCCTGTGTATTGCTTGTTTGTACCTATCTGTTTGCTTGTTGTCTCTCCCATTAGATTGTGATATCCTTGAGGGCAGGGACTGTCTTTTATCTCTTTTTGTATCCCTAGAGTTTAGCACAATGTCTGGCACATAGCAGGCATTTAATAAATGCTTATTGACTGATTGATTTTAAGGGGTAAATTTCAGGTATCCAGAAAATTCATTCATCTGGAATATTACATTCCCTGATGATGCTGGGCAAATGAGATGCCACTGAAAATAATCATTAAATATGTGTGTACAAGCTGAGGACAATTGTAATTGTGGGTTTTGAGTGAGGAAATGCTTCTAAAGTCAGGGTAAAGCTGGACAAAATGATTATGTGGCACCTAGAGAATGACCTACAGTCAAGAAGACCTGAATTCAAATCCATATTCAGACACTTAATAGCTGTGTGACCCTGTGCAAGTCATTTGACCAATGTCTGTCTGAGTTTCTTCATCTATAAAATGGAGATAATTTATAATATACTCCTCCCAGGGTTGTGAGGATGAGAAGAGATAATATCTGCAGAGTACTTTGTAAATCTTAAAGTCCTATACAGAAGCTAGCTATTATTATAATCAAATAACATCTGAAAGATTGACATTAAGGTCTTTTTTTTTTAAAGATTGGTTCTCTAGTTGTGTGACTCTGGGCAAGTCACTTAACCCTGATTACCTCCAAAAAACAAAGAATACTGGGTCTCCCTATCTCACCCAGTTGGAAGTATAGGTGCTATTCATGGTCTAATCCCATTATTGATTGGATTGGAAGTGTTGGCTTGCTCTCTTTATGACCTATGTCTGTCTCCTTCTCCTCCTCCTCCTCCTTGCTAGCATTTATATAGCACCTACTATGTGCCAGGTTCTGTGCTAAGTACTTTAGAAATATGATCTTTGATCCTCACAACAATTCTGTGATTATTATCCTCATTTCAAAGATTAGGAAACTGAGGCAAACTAAGCCTTCATGAAGCCTTTCTTGATCTCCACCCTCAGCTGCTAGTGCCTTCTGATCCCAAATTACTGAGTATTTATTTTGTATGTAACACTTTGCTCAGAGGGCCAGTTTCATTGGGACTATCCTCATTGGTGGAGATTGAATGCTTGATGGTCTGTGCCTGTGTGGGGAATGGAGTTGGTGACAATTGGAGAGAAGAGAGATCCTGTCCTTCAGATTTCCAGCTTCAAGAAAGATGAACCATTCCAACCTCTTTTCAGCTCCCTGAAGGGAGAGAAAGACTCTGGGAAGAAGCCAGCAGAGAAGCTGGCAATCTCTATCATATCCCTGTCCCTAGCTTTCTATGCTAGAGATTTGAGGGAATTTCCCTTGGGTGAAATCTGTGATTCTCTCTCTTGGTCGAACTGAGTCATCTTATTGCCAAAAGGAGAGCTCATTCACTCCATGTATTGTCTTGTGTGTAGTCTCATATGTATACTTACTCTGATTTCTATTTGCCATCTGTTTGGATAAATGGGTTTGTTTGTTATTTGCTATGTGTTCTCATTGTGAAACTGACATCTGAGTCAAGCCTTGATATATAATTTGAGACTGTATATCCTGTTAAGAGATATTCTCATATTCCTGTTAATGGATAGCAATCGGGAGTACAGTCTGAACCTCAAAATTACTTTCCCTAGACTAATAATATTTAAAGAAGCAGATAGATGTTATTTTAGCCTGGTACTCTCTTTCTGAGGAAAGCAAGGTGGCCAGCCTCTGATTCTGACCTACTCCTTTCCCTTCTCAAAGTCACCCTTGGGGAAGGGTGGGAGGAGGAAGTGCTAGTGATGGTTAGCCTAGCTCTTTTTGAGCCATATCTAGAGAGATCTATGTGGACACATAATCTAGATGGGCAAAACAAACAGCAGATCCTGCACACTCACCTTATACGTATGTAGACATTGTCTCCTACTGCAGAACTGAAGACAAATGCTGCTCCTCTGCCTCTTATCCCTGGAGCCTTGCACTGTGCCTGGCACACATAACAAATGCCTAATAAAACTTGTTGATTGATTGATTGATTGCATCCCAAAATATTCCCTGATCCCCTTTTGGGAATATATTTCTCCTTCATCTGAATTTGTAACATCTTGTTTGCACTTTTTGTGCATTTGACATTCTAAGTTGTGTCCTAGCTGTCTGTCAATCTGGCCTATCTCTCTATAGCATAGAAACTCCTCAAGGGCTGGTTCTGTATCTTATCTCCTCCAGGGATCTGCATAGGACCTTACATTTGGAAGGTGATTAATAAATGTTTGTTGGATAAATGAAAGGCCTCTTTTTAATCTGGCTTAGGAAATAGCATGCTTCAGACACTTTGCTCAGGTTTGATGTTGGGATGAAATGAAGCACTCATAAGTCAACAAAAGGTTTATTTAACCCTAACAGAGCAAGGATATGACAAAGGATACAGTGACCCTGGAATGTGTCTGGTCAGGAGGGCAGGTTGTGGTGGCTTGGTGGTCTTCAGACCTCCACCAGATCTAAGGGCCCAGATCTCATGTGAGTGGGACCCTGTATTCCTAAAGGTGAGCGAGAAACCAGCTAGCATAGGCAGAGGCCACCAGGAAGCAGGGTCAAAGGAGGCACAGCTTGAGCCCTGCTCTACAACCTATGCCAATTCATTATCTTTTCCGAATGCGTATGCACTGCATGTATATGTATCTCTATGTGGACATTACTTGGATGACTGTGTGAGAGCCCTGGTAGTTACTGGTTCTATCACATCTGGAATGACTTCAAGGAGGTGCTTAGTTTTCGGGGCTGCTATGAGCAAAAGAAAGAAGGCAGCTTAGTGGACAGTGATGTGACTTTTGGCCCATCCTACAGCTTTGGAGGAAGATACAGGATTAAGATGGAATGATTATTTCTACCTTGTCTTAACAGTTTTAATTGATTCATTCCCATTTATACTCCTAACTTGTTTCAAAGAGGCAGCTGGGTGGTGCACTGGATAGATAGAGCACTGGGCCTGGAGTCAGGAAGACCTAAGTTCAAATGTGGCCTCAAATACTTACTAATTGTGTAATCCTGGGCAAGTCAATGAATTGCTATCTGCCTCAGTTTTCTCATCTATAAAATGGGGATAATAATAGCACCTACTAGCCAGGATTGTTGTGAGGATCAGATAAGATAATAATTATAAAGCACTTAGCATAATGCCTGGCACATAGTAAGCACTAAATAAATGTCAGCTGTTATTACTATTATTTGCAAAATACTTAGCACCTGGCTCACAGTAGGCATTTAATAAATGTTTCCTTCCTTCCTTTCTTGGCCATAAACGCTGATAGTGGTATTAAAAAACAAAACAAAACAAAATAACAAAATAACTCCAAGAAATTGCAGCCTGTGCTGTGGGCACACACTGGTAAAACTGTTTTGGCAGATGGGTTAACCCAGATTGAGGGTAACTGACAGACCTCAAACCTATTGGTGAGTTAGGAGGATATCTAAGCATGGAAGGGTTGGGTGGATGAGAACAACTTGTTCCAGAGTAGCAACTGCCCCTTGGAAACCCTGCCAGTTTCAGTTGGGCAAAGCTACTATTTCTCCTCCTCCTCCTTCACCCTCTTCCTTCTCCTTCTTCACCTTCTTCCTTTAGCCTCCTCTTCTTCCTCCTTCATCCTCCTTCTCCACCCTCTTCTTCCTTCTCTTTCTCTTCTCCCTCTGTCCACATAGGGAGTCAAATCCAAAGGAATATAAATCTTGAGCACTTATACTTTGCAAGGTATCTTGGGGTTTGGGGGGCTAGATTTTTTTTCTTCCCTATTTATTTATTCTATCATTCCCCTTCCCCCCCCAAAACTGGGACAATTGTCTCATGTGGTTTTTATTTGTGATTTCTTGAAATATAGCTCTGAAAAACCAGGCTTTGATAAAGCCCATTTGTGATTCAAATGGAGGTACTTGACTATGTCTTTAAACCCAAATCACTCTGGTTTTCACTGAATGGCCAATAATAGGCCCCAGACCAGGCCTCACTTGCTCCTTGGTTTTGATGGCTCAGAGTGAGTATAAATAGCAATTGTTTCTGTTCTGGCCAGAACATGTAAAGCCAACTTTGCCTCAGTTCTTACCTATCCTTTCATAACTGAATGGACATTGCCTCAGCAAACTGAGTTTGGGAAAGACCTTGGCTCAAAAAGTCCAAGGTCTCTCACTGCATGGGAGGCCATTGCTTGTTGCCCTGACCTATGTCCTGCCACTGGATCCTGTTGACTCTGGAGGAGATAGTGAGGCTGATGATTTTTCACAGACTCTGCATCACTTAAATCCAATTCATTTGCAAGTCAAGACATCACCCTGCTGATGTCACTGATCCTCTTGGAGAAGGGAACAATAACACTCCACAAGCCATGAAGGTAGCTGAAACTCAGAGCTTGGTCAGACAGGACATTGAAAACAGCAAGGTCATCCAACGTATCCTGGCTGTCTTGACTCTTGTCCTGCCATTGGACTTTGATGGCTCTGGAAGAGAGAGTGAGGCTGACAACTTCATGCAACTCTGTCTCATTTAAATAAAATTCACAAGCAAGTCAAGACATCATCAGTCACAATGTGGTGTCATTAGTCCTCTTTAAAAATGAAGGACAGACAACAACACTTATGGTTGAGGTGTCCTTATTGGTTCTGTTTAAAGGGATAAGATGCTGGAAGTCTGCTGGCCCCTTTTACTACATCACTCCAAGAGCTAAGTATACCCAGGGAGTCCAATTTTCTTAAGAAAAAAAAAAGTAATTAACTCCCACATTCTGAGTCCCCTCTTAAGTAAGGGGAATGATCTCTCAAAGACAGTTCAGTGAAATAATAATAGTGATAATGGAACCAAAGGAGTGTCCTGCACTTATATCACACCTTCCTTTCAGAGGTCTCCAGTTACTTCTCATGAATTCTCTTCCTAGTCCTCTTGGAGAGGAAGGTGTGTTTCTATCCCTCTTGAACTCTTGAGCTTGTTCCCGATTGCTGAAGGAAGCTGAATAGCAATTAGTCTGAAAGTATTACTTCTTCACAAAATCATACAATACCCTGTGAGCATGAAAATGGTGATGTGTGCCGGCAGGGATTTTTAGGTTGAGGAGCGAGGTTGATGGGCTTATAATTTCTAGGGCTGCCCCTTTTCTCATTTTAAAGACAGACTCTTTTCTAGTCATCAACCACCTGAGCAATCCTCCAAGAGTTCTAAAAAATGATGGCTAATGCCTCCACTGTGACTCAGTCTATTCCTTAAGTGCCCTTGGATGTATTATTGTCTCCCTTTGCAATGAATAGATAACATCTTCAAGTCCTTGGATATGAAGGGACCATTATGGTCTATTTTTGAAGGAAAGCTTCTTTTTCCTTCTGCTCCCTGGCTCTCCTAAACCACAACTGTTGCACCTTTTCTTCCTCTTCATAATAAGCACAGTGGGACGTTCAATTACAGCTAAAAGCCCTCAATTTAGAAGACAGCTTAAGACTCTGTATGTTGCTGCTAAAATGTTCATTTCACCTCATCCAGTTGTTTTTCTAACCCTTGGGGAAGAAGCCATTAGGGATGCAGAGATGCATTTAGTGTAGTCAAGACTTTCCCAACAGGTTTTCATCACAGACCTTTGTGAATCTCTCTTTGTAGAAGTATCCATAGGAGCTGAACTTGGGCATCACCAACTTTCCACTGACATCTCTGGACCCAGAGTCACACATGTTTACATGGAAAAGCAGAGAGATGAAGCAGCTTACCTCAGAACAATGAACTAGCAACTTTTTTTGTTCATGAATCCAACAGAGGGGAAAAAAGAGTCTCTGGACAACATACCCCTACCCACTCCATATCTTGTAGGTCATGTAATGAAAGGAATTGTCTTTTGTGAACTTTAGGCGTGAACTATCTAGTTGAATTACTCTTTTTTCCTTTGTGAGCTTTACTTATTTATATTTAGATACCTAATGATTATGTAGGAATGTAGGTGGAACACCCCAAAGTCACCAGTGGCCAGGAGGCTTCTTGATTGGCTGGGAGGGGGAACCTGGGATAATAGGATGAGTGAATGAACTCCATTATAAATCTCCAAGTACATAAATCTCAAGTTTTTGCTGTTGTTGAGTTTTAGTCATGTCTGACTCTTCTACACCCCATTTGGGGTTTTCTTGACAAAGATACTGGAGTGGTTTGCCATTTCCTTCTCTGGCTTGTTGTACAGATGATGAGAAACAAAAGATGCCAATTTTGGGGTAGTCTAGGGAGGATAGCAAGGAACTTTGACATGACCCTGGGCCTAGAAAGAATCATGAGGACAAGGTTGTGTATAGAGAACTTCAGTTACAGATGAGATTTAAAAATAATAGGAACTACTCTTTGCAGAACTGGATGGATTGCTCCCATAGGCACTTCTGTTTACCTTATCCTGGTGTGTTGTTTATGAGTTAATGGTCTCTTTTCCCTTATACATAATTTTCATTGCTTAATTCCATAAGGAAATGGGTGCTATAATTGAGCAGTGACTGAATAAAAGGGATAGATGATTTATGATTTGTATTTAGCTATGAGCACTATGTTTTAGATAGGTTAAAGACAAACTGGAGTATGTCCAAAGGAGTTTGACCAGGAAGCTGAGGGATGGAAGTCATTTGCTTAGAGTATCAGTTGAGGGAATGATGGATATTTGATCTGGAGAAGAGAAAACTTAAGAGAGGTATGGGATCTGTTTTCAGGTATTTGAAAGGTTGTCATGTGATAGAGGGCAGTACAAAGAGCAACAGATAAAAATTGCAGAAAGGCTGATTTAAGAAAAAAAATTATTAATGGTATTGTCTATTCCCCTTGATCCACCAGAGGTCTTTCAGAAAAGGCCAGATGACCATATATCAGGAATATTGTAGAAGGATTCTTTTTCACATATGTTTTAGACTAATTAACCCTCAAGTTTCCTTCTACCTTTGAGATTCTTTGTGATTGTTTATGTGGGTACAACATATCTCTGAACCCAGGGAACCATGTTGACTCAGAGACCAAGAAGGTCACTCCTAGTTTTGAGCCATGGGTTAGAGATCAAGTGAAGGGATAGAAATTAACAGAGGAGAAAGCTTGGAGCCAAGGATAAAGGCCCTTGGATTGTGTCTGCATTTTCTTTGGGGAGCGAAAACTGCAGCTGATGAAATTGAGCATGGCATTAGGCTCAAGGCTGGATCCTTTATTAGGCTACTCATTTTTAAAAATTGAATTTTGTGCTTTTACATGTAAAACAAAATACACACATCTTTTAATGACTCCTATTTTGGACCAGCCTGCAGTTTGCCTCATTGTTCCATAGATTAGCATAATTGTGAAGTAGAAGAATGTGTCTTTGGTGCCCTCCTACTTTTCCCTTTGACTCCCCTCTTAATACTAGTGCCCACTCCCGTTTCTTAGACCCAGTATCACCTATCATGTATTCCATTTTCACATTCTCTCAAGATGGTTATCAACTAATTTCCATCATTTGTCGATAACTACTTAAGGTATTAGTCTTTCCATGGGTATGTGCATTTCATTAGGAGCAGTGGATGTATTAGCCCAGAATGGACTCTTGTAAAACCTTCAAGAAAGAAACAAATCTATAATGGTAAAATTTCAAGCATTGTGATTATTGATATTTAGATATTGCCATGTGTAATGGATAGAGTTGGTCTCCAAGTGGGGAAGATGGACTCAAGTCCCATGGGCTACCAAGGAAAGTTATTTAACTTCTTATTAGTGCCCCAGGTAACTCTATAAATTGCAGAATAGGTGCTGGTCTCCATTTGTAGATGGGGTTTCCTTGCTGAGAGTTCCCTATAAAGATCAAATCACAAGTCTAGGCAAAAAAAAAAAAGTACAGTTGATAGAAGAGATATATTGAGGGCAGGGAGACATCTGCAGCCCTTCTGGTATCAATCTTTCAGGCAGGCAGGTGGCAAATTGCATGTCGAAGAATTGAAAATGATCCCTAGGAATTTTTGCTGGAAGCTACAGCTGAATCATCAAAAATCTTGCCTCTTAATGGAGTCGAGCAATATTTAGGTTGGGCTGCAATCACTATTGGCTGGGTGGCTCCTGGTCCTCCAGTGATGAGCAAGCTGGTTGATTGTTCAGTGATGGCTTCCATGGGCAACACCTAACTGTGAGGGGCTTAGCCTGTCCAAGGTATAGGCAGAGAGAGTAGTAAACTCCCAGGTTATACAGGCTAACTGGCTTGACACCTAACAGACTGTGTTTTGTTCAGTTTGTGTGATAACAGGGTCAGGGAAGTCTTCTGAATGGGCAGGAAGGTAGCAAACTCCCCAATCATAGATTAACCTGCCTAACTAGCCTTGCAAACTAGCCTCAGTCCCCACTTACTCATTCTCTTCCTGCTGTCTCTTCCCCTAAGCTGTCCTGAATATGAAATGTCTGATATTGGGAAGGTTTTTTTTCTCCCCCTCTGCCAAGAGTTTTTTCAGAAAAAGGAGATTTTCTCCAAGTGGAGACTCCTTTATTACCACAGACACATGGATGTTCTTTTCTGGAATGTGGACGTTGTACATCTTAATCTCATTCAAACTATTCCCATGTGATTCAGGGGATATTGGCGTGCTGGTGAGAGGGCCAGAGAAATGAAAAGAAAGCACAGTACGGTATCCGAGCAGCAGGATTTAAAATTCTGAGGTGCTTGTTTATGCACCAAGGACAGTAGAGCATGAACCTTCAATTTTCCCATTCCTTGGTTTTTCTTTGCAATCCCTGGCAAGGGAAAAAGAGAAGAGATGGGATTTTGTATGATTTAGTGCTTACTGGAGTCCAGCTCTTTAGACCTACCTAAGATTATTTTGTGATTTTGATTTCTTCTGGCTTTTCTGGGAGTCTCAAAATAGCACTCTTTAAGTAAATACCATGTGAGCTTCTGAGTCAACATAGGCTTTGAGCAACATGTGGCTGGAATAGACAGAGCCCTCTATTGATCCCAGGCTTTCCAGCCTTGGATTCCTCCCTTCCCCTTCGCCTGAGCCTTCAAGGGCACCTTATATGCTTAGGGCACAGTTCAGCCTTTGTGGTTAATTCAGCCCTGATCTTTTTTTTTCCTTAAAGCTTCCATTTCAAGGTCATTTCCTAGCAGGACTATATCTGAACCAATTTGGAGCTCTAATTCCTCCCGAGCTCACTTATCTGTACCACATAATTAACATCATCCTGTTATATACTGCCTTATTCTTTGTCTGTACTGCATAGTTTAGCACATTAATACTCACGAAACTGTCCTCGATCAAGACAGTATGAAATAGTCACATCTTCCCACTCTGGCAAGCTCCTGAAATGTGGAAATCATGTCTCTGTGTTGGAACATTTTGTGCCAAATCTTGCTTTGGGTTGGTACCTGGAAGAGTGTCAGGTATCTAGCGAACATTTTAATACTTGTTCATAGGGGAGGCCTCTATAACTTACACTGTCACCCCCTCAAGGATTTGCTGGGTAGAAGCTAGACTAGGGAGAGTTGAGATGGAAAGTTAAGGTAGGACAAAGAGTGGTCAAAGGCTCAGTGTCAAAACATGAGAACAAAACTAGGATTGGTGGTTCTAGGGACAGACACATACATGTGTGAATCTGAAAGTGAATCTACATGAGGAGGTCAACCCACAGGAGAAAAGATAAAGCAGAAGGATGTATGAACCATTAGCCAAATCCAGGACTGAAGGTGTCTATCTAAGCAAAGGCAGGTCAGGTCCACATACCACACATAGTATGTGGACATCTTTGAGGAGGTCTGGTGGCAGATGGTGAGGAAATTGGAATTTAGGAAGAGGACATTCGGTCCTTTAGGGGAATAGGTTACTAGGCAGGGAACTGATCACAAGAAAATAGGGTGGAATTAAATTTCTAAAGTGCTAAAGTCAAAGCAGGATCAACAATGATACTAATTTGATATAGGTTCAATTAGCTACTGGCTTAAGGCTTCTAAGGGCAGCTAGGTGGAGCACTGGATAGAGTGTTGGACCTGGGGTCAGGAAGGCCTGAATTCAAGTCCTGCCCAACACACTTTATAACTGGTTGACCCTGGGCCAGTCACTTAACCTCTGCCTGCCTCAATTTCCCTCATATATGAAATGGGGATAGTAATAGCACCTAGCTACCAAGGTTGTTGTGAGGATCAAATGAGATAAAAGTACTTAGTACTTGTAAAGTATTTTTCAAACCTTGAAGCACTATATAAATGCTAATTATTATGATTAAGCTCAGAATGAGCAGAGCTTGGAGAGACAAGTTAAGAACAAGGAGTATTTTTTTCTTTTTGTTATATTGGGAAGGGAAGGAGGATCAAGGAAGGAATAGGATCTTTGCATGATGTTTGGGAAGGTCTTTATTTAATTATGGCATCTAGTTCTCATTTCTATACATGTGGATAACACACGGGATAAAAAGTCAAGCTGCAAAAATCACTGGAAGGTTGGAAGCTAAGATATATGAAGAAAGACTAAGTATACTGAGATCACTAAGCTTGAAGGAGAGAAGACTAAGTCACTTGAAGCGTGGATTCCAGTTTCAAGGCTGTTTGGGAAAACTGAAGCAAGAGGGCTTCTTTAGGTTGTTTAAATTGGCATATAGAAACACTTCCTGAAAACACAAGCAATAAACTTGCCAGATCATTATATTTTCAAGAAGTCTCTCTCTTACAGTCTTGTTTTCACCTGCTGAATGTTTCTTTTTAAAATCTAAGTTGGTTGGTGAGTTTTCTGTGCATCCACATTGGACCATTCAGACAAATCTCATTTTTTCCTCGAATGATTTCCCTTTGTGTCTTCAGTTGTTAATGCCTGAGCATCTTCCACTGGTTTTGGGCTAACTTCCCCTGAAGCATTTTAGTCCATGAGATTCTGCTTGTCTTTCTTCTGAATCCTTTGAAATCTGTTTTCCCAAAATTCAGGATGCATGTCAGGTTATGTTCAGATTTCCTCTTCATCCTCTTGTTCCCTTCCTCTTGACACTACCCTATAAGATTTCCATCATCTCTTCCACTCAGGTTCCAGTTCCTTGCTGTTAGTGAGAATTACAACCAGGGAAGAATTTTTCCTTTGTTGGTTCCCCCAATTTTTGAAGGATGTAATCATTATTAAGACAAGTAAAGAAGTTATCAACTGCTTTGGTTTTTGCATAGAAAGATTCTCAGCAGATAATTGAAGTCCCTAATCACTACCATATCATGTCTGTGTGTCAGGCTTGTTATGTTTCCCAAAGTCATCTAATTCTGTCCATGTGACCTGTATTTGTACTCCAATAACAAAAATTATTTTCTTCACTTTGACTTTCACCCAACTACTCTCTGTCTTGCTTCCCCACTCTGATACCTGGATTTCTTTATATGAGGATACCCTTTTAATATAAAATAGGACTTTGCATCACTTATCCTCTGTTTCTTTTGAACAAATTATTCTCATCCAGATCCCAAGTTTAGTAGTAGGTTTCACCCTTTCAAGTCTCAGTGATACCTATGAGAGCAAATTTGCCACTGCATCCGGACAAGTTCTTGCTTATTGCTTAAACTTTGGGCATTCACGTCTGGACATTTGAAGCCATGGTGCTTATCACTATCCCTCTTTTGGGATTTTGTCTCCTCTGAACTTCTAGTTGTCTCATTCTTCTTTTTCCTTTTTTTGTAGCTTCTCTTTAGGTGTCTAACTTATGGGATGTCCAGAGGCAGTCTCCACCCCATTTTTCTTAGGGCTTAGTTTTAAAGTCCTTTAAAGACACCTGACAAATACATTCTTATTAGCCTTTGTTAGCCTTCATTTATCTTTGGCCAGGAATCTATCATCCTTATATTTTAAGCCATGGTCTGGAAATCCACATCATACTCTCACACACACCTTTTTGAGGCAGATTATTCTAGAATATTTTTTCTCCTCTGTACCTCTTACTTCAATAAAAGACAATGGGACAAACATAAGCTATATTCCTGGGGTTCTTAGGGTTTTTTTTTTGCCAACACTGAATAATCCTTGACAGTATTTTTGGAGTTCCTTCTGGTAGTAGTCATTTGTGCCCATATGAATCACCAGAAATGGGTAGTTGTCATTCATTTTGAAGTCTTGGGAGGTTCTCTTGTTCTTATTAGGTTGACAGGTAGTTGCCTCATTACCCTTGAGCAGGGAATTGTCATCTGCTGCTACTTCTCTTTTATTGCTCTGAGTCTTTCTGGGTGATCTTTCATATGACATCTTCTGTGACTCTATTGTATCATTCTTTGGAGGACAAGTAGCTTCCCTTTCCTCAGAGCATTCAGCTTTCTCTTCTGGAAAAGCCTCCTTTTATCCTTGACGTAATATTCTTCCACTCTAACATCATGATAAGGATAAAGTCTCCTCTTCTCCACTTTAGATCCCTTCTTCCCCCCCCCCCCCATTGAAGCCTCACTTCTGTTTCCTTTAGGAATCCTAATTCTTCCTAAAAATCTTGGATGTGGAGAGGCATTCCTTGAGTCCCTTCACTGCTTTCAGGAGGGAGATCAGTCTGTGCTTGGAACACAGATAACAGTTACATCTTCATGATTTGATAGCCCCATGTAGGAGGCAGCTAGGTGGCTCAGTGGATAGGGCGCTGGCCCTGGAGTCAGGAGGACCTGAGTTCAAATCCGGTCTCAGACCAGACACTTGACACCTAGTAGCTGTGTGACCCTGGTCAAGTCACTAAACCCCAATTGCTTCGCAAAAAAGAAACAAAAAAGATAGCCCCATGTAACTTCCTTTCCTTAGTCCCAACAATTTTACTGCAAAATCTACTTTCCCTTTAGATTTGTCCTTTCTGTTTCACCAATTTGCCTCATGTACAACCCACTGTACCAATTTGCTCTGTCTAATTGTTCCACTTACCTTTTCTTTCTTAATTTGCCTTGTCTTGCCAACTACCTTCTCCTTGTCTTCTTCAGGTCCTACTCTTTCACCTTCCTAGAGACTCCTTAATCCTTTTATAGCCTCCTTAATTGACCAGAGAGATTATATGATCTATCCCCTTCATTTTACAGGTCAGGAAAATGAGACCTAGGAAGATAAAGTGACTTTTTAGACTTATAGGGCTAGATTTGGAAAGTATCTTACAGGGTATTTTATTTATAGATGAAGAAACCAGGTTCCTGGGAGGATAAAATAACTCACCCTTAGGAGTAGGTCCAAGGGTCAAGACTGAAATTTAAATTCTCTGCCTCCAATTTCAGTGCTCTTTAACCTCTATTACATTGCTTATCCAAGTCCTTCCCATCCTTCAAGGCCCAGCTAGCAAGGCCCATCTCCTCTATGGAATGTCCCAAGATTGATGTTCCTCTCTTCTGAACTCCTACACATTACTTAGAGTATCTGCCATACAAGTTAGCGTTTAGTTATATGCTCTCTTACATTGTTTCTCTGTGTGTATGTTAGTCTTCTAAACTATATTGTAACCTTCTGAAATACGTAAAGCTGTCTCTTGTACTTGATAGTTGTAGAATAGTGGATAGAGTGCTTGGAGTCAGAGAGGCCTGAATTTGAATTCTATCTCAAGAATGTACCAGCTGTGTGGCCCTGGGCAAGTAACTCACTTAAACTCTCTCTGGCCTTGAGTTTCTTCATCTCTAAAATGTGGCTAAAAATAGCACCTATCCCATAGGGTTGTTGTGAGGCTCAAAGGAGGTCAGGTATATAAAGTATTTTGTAAATCTTAAAATGTTATATAAATGTCTGCTATTATGACTGTGATTATTAATGTTTTTATCGCTCACTCTCCCTAGCACTGAGGGGAGCCTGTTGCAGGTATTTGATAATACTTGTTGATTAAGTGATTGATGGATGAAAACCCTTAGAATATCTAGGAACACGCCACTCTTTCTGCATTTATAGGCTCAAGTTCAAAGTGCTTAACGAGTACCAAGAAAGAATTTTATTTTTTGGCAAATAATCGTGGCAGATTATAAGGTCTATTTTTATATTCCTCCAACATCAATTAGAACATGCCACTCTCTTTCAATTCAATAATGGGTATTTATTATTCCCCTGCTATCTGCTAGATGTAGGAACTCAAAGAGAAAAGAAGTTCTCGGACCTTATTATTGGGGATCATATCTTCTAGTTAGGTGAACAAGATGTTTGCACAAGTATGGATGATATAAAATAGAGTGTTATAAGGGTGAAGAAAAAAAAAATCCAGGCCAAGATTTATGATTGCTTTTGAAGAAAGAGAGCTTACTTGCAGTTAGGGGTATCTTTCTAAGAAAGAGAAAGTTTCCAGCAGGCAGAGATAGAAATGTGGAGCGAGGGAGCTGAGAACTTTCTAGGCATGGACAGTAATTACCTGTGAGTTCATAGAGGCAGGAGAAATCAGGATGAAATCAGGGGACAGTTATCAGTTCAGTTTGGCTAGAAAATCGAAGAAGTGATTGAAAGAATGAAATGAGACTTGAAAGGCAGTTTGAAGCCAGATTGGTACTTCATCTTAAATTCAATAGGAAGTCACTGAAGCTTTTTGAATGAGGGAGTGATATAATCAGACCTGTGCTTTGGGAAGATGATCATGGCAGCTGGGAGAAAGATGGAGTAGAGAGGGGAGAGACTAAAAAGTGAAGAAATAAGTGAACAGACTATGGGACAATATTACTAGAAGATGGGAATGTGAAGGACACCACTCTTCCCAAATACATAGCTTGAGTGTGGTTCATGTAAGGGTGGAGAGGGAATGGGTAGAGAAAGGAAGGAGTAGCTAGTGGCTTCATGCCAGTAGCTGGGGTTGCTTTCAGCAGCCATTAGACATGAAAAGGAAAATCATGAACGGTGCTTTGGCACTCCATGGTAACTGACCTTCCTAGTTCCACTCAAACTCCAAGTGCTATGGCAGTCATTTTCCATTGCCTCCTGGAAGAGGGTGGAGAGACTAAGTCCAGTGAATCTACTGGATATAAAGAATCTAACAGAGTAACAGTCTGGCCTCTGACCTATGCGACCATGGGACATGGCTGTTTCCGTGAATCCCATGACCAAGAGGACAGACCCTAGTTAGTTACCTTGTAACCCAACTCAAAATTGTCTTATGAGAGCATCTCCTGCTTCCATCCCTCCCTGCTCCCTTTGCCAATTTGTTAGAGTTCAAGACTGCTTTTCTCTAAACTGTAAATAGATAACCTATGGCTAGTTACAGTTTAATCTTAGGTGGTAAACCCTGAGCCCTAGAGGCACTGGGAAGGTTGACTTAGAGTAGAGGGGGGAAAAAGAGCAGATGCTTCTGATAGACAAATAGGTAACATTAATAATAATAAACAACCTAACTTCTGACAGTTTTATATTTAACAAAATACTTTCACACAATTTTCTTATTTTATCCTCACACTGACCCTCTTAGGTAGGTAAGGCAGGAATCCCCTCATATTTGCAGAGGAGGAAGTTAGTGTTGCCATACTGTCAGTAATTAGCAATAGTAGGGTATGCTGAATTTGGATCTTCTACCTCCAATTCCTGGGCTATCTTTTTGGAGTAAAAGTAGAGGACATACCCTTATGGGTAGTTTGATATCTTTCAAGCCAGATAAACTGTAATTCCCAAGCTGGAATAGCCCAAGGTCCATGGAGGATTCCACATAATAAACACACACCAGTGTTCTGCTACCATGGAGATTAGTTAGAGTGATAGATCCCTCGATTTGGGGTTGTGATGGGAGCTAGATGTGTAACATAACATTCACTGACATCATTTTAATAAGACTCAGACATTGCCACGGGAGCCTCCAAAGCCTTGAACTTAAATCGTTTTGCTGTCAAAAGCTTGAGATTATAATGACACTGCAGAAGGGAGTCAATGGGAAATCATTGTTGATTTCTTTGGGGGCAATAAATTTCCCCATTGAAGCTGGTGCTGGAGCTCTGCTCAGAGGCAGAACTTACCTTTTTCAGTGGATGTGGGGGGAGGTACAGTTTCACTCAAGTCAATTTTACAGCTGAATGGACAGAGGTCCTAAGAAGGCAAAGGGCTGAAATTAAAAATATATATAGACAGAATAAATGACTCATTACAATTTGAACCAAGGACCCTTGTTGAACTTCTTAACCTTTGTTGATCATTACATTCAACCTAAGAATGCCTAATGTGACTCAAGTTCTAATTCAAGACCAGGGTGAGAGAGGTGAGAAAGTCAGGAAATATATTTCATAGATTTTTTTTTCTTTTAATAGCACCACCAAGGGAACAAGTATATAGGAATGGTCCATCTGACCAAGACTCTTCTGCTTCACTCTCTTTTAATGCCATCCCAACCTACTCCTTTAATACCAATCTTCCTTAGGTTATTCAACAGTCAGGCTCTTTACTAGGGGCAAGAATCTAGGAGTACTTGGGAACATGTTTTTCTTCTCTATTTCATCCGTGCTATCAAATTTTGTGATTTCCGCATCCATGCCCAACCTGCTGACTTCACAGTTCCTTGTCCTTTTTGACTCTCACAACCATTAACATCAACCCTTTTCTTCTTCTCTTGTTGATACCTTAGCATTCTCCAAATAATGTTTACTCTAAACCACTTTCACTCATCTCATGCCCTCAATCATTGGTCCATTTACTTAGCATTTGATTTCACCTCCTACTTTCCTGAGAACACCAGGGTCATATAGCTCTTTCACCTAATACTGTACTTTCTGTTTCAGTGTACGTGTTTCTAGACCCACACCTTCATTCTTTCCTAGATCTCAGAGGAAGAGGGAATAATAGCTCGCATTTATTCAGGGCTTTAAGGCTTTGTGAAGCATATGCTTTGCCGCAAGTCTGTGGGGCACACATTATTATTCTAATTTTAATGATGAGAAAACAGATACAGAGACTAAGTGACTTGGCCAAGGTCACATAACTAGTAAATGGAAGAGCTGAGATTTCAACTCTTATGGCTCTGATTTGAGTGTCTTTCTACTTACTATATTATAGTGAATCCTATTAAGTTCGTTTATTCTTCAAGATGAGTCATTCTATCCATGCTCCTTCCCCCCTCCCCACCTTCTACCCCCACCGCTTCTAAGGCCTTGCCTTCTTAAGCTTTCTTGTCTTACCTGTCTTCAGTATTTCTGGTTTCTTCCTCTCCATAGATAAACATTTCCACTATCTGGAAAAAATAAAACCTTATTCTTATTCCTACTATCTCTTCTGGTTTCTTTCTCTCCCAGTTCTAGCTTTCCTTTCACTGATTGACTTCTTGACTGACTGATACCTGCCCCATATAGAAGAGAAGTGATTTAGAGAGGTGGGACCAGTCTTCATACTTCAGGGCAGCAAGGAGGAAATGAATTGCAAAGAAATGAACCCCTTGTATTCAATGCTGAGAAGGTGGTGAAGCATCCAAAGAGGTCAAGAAAAAAGATAATTTGAATATGATATTCTGTATTTGGAGAAAGGCAACATGATAGTGGCTAGCTGACTTGATTTGGAATTGGAAAGTTGAGGGTTCAAATTCCACCCCTACCCACTCTCTTAGCTGAGTGATCAATGGGTGAGTAACAACTTTTCTTAGCCTCTGGCAGCTCTCTAAGACTTACTACTAAATTATATAGATCTCTAAGTTTTCACACCAATAAAATCACAAATCATTAACCTATTTTTTTTTCCTTTCAAAGAGATCTCATTTTAGGTAGATAGATAAAACAATCATTAATGTTTACCATAGGTGCTAAGCTCTTGGTATACAATTACAAGCAAGCAAGACAGTTTTTGCAGGCAAGGATTTTATATTCTGATGGGGAATACAAAACATGCTTTAGGGATAAAAATAATAAATTTTTAAAGTTTGTAAAATACTTTATACACATCATCTTAATTGAGTTTAAGAGCAAGCCTGTGAGGTAGGTAATTTAGGATGTGGCTCATGTTTGAATAGCTGTGGCCAGTATTCTGACCACTTTAGTAAATATGGCAGTAGAGTTATTATTGATGGTAGTCTGAATTAGTAATAGTTCCTGGTTTACTTATTGCTTTAAGAAAATCAAATGAGATAATATTTGTAAAGCTCTTAGCAGAGTGCCTGGCATATAATAGGTGTTTAATAAATGCATATTCTCCTTCCCAGTATGGGGATTTTGTAGGCTACTTGGGAAGTCAGTTGTGACAAATGCCTAATGCCCAAATTCCAGCTGGAACAGAATCCTATTGTTTAAAAAAAATAATGACTGACCTGGAATTAAACCAGAATGTCAATGATTTCACCAAATTGAACCTGGACAAAGTGATGTTTCATTTGGTTGAAATCCCAGCTCTCCAAGCAATTCTGTGAAATCCACACTGCCCTCTCAGGGACTTCCAAAGTTGCTCTTTTCTCTCACCTAGTTTTTGAAGGAAATACCTGGTTATAATGGAACTGCAGGGGCAAAAACCAAAATGAAACAAAAACAAAACCAAAACAAAACAAAAAAGCCCCTGCCTGGCACCACGCATTGACTAATTCTACTAAAACAGAGTTTTCTTTTTAAAAAGACCTCTGAAGACAATAACCAGATCACAGAAAGTACAGACTTTGATTGTTAAGTTGTGTAAGACGAATTGGTGCCCTCAGGTCACATTAATCAGTTCGTGCACCAGCTTGTAGAATGCCCAAATTAGTCTTCACTTGGGGAGATCGAGATGTTTTCCTTTGCTGAAGAATAAAAACAGATTGTTGTGAGCATTCTCAGTCATGACAAATAAGATCTGTGTTTTGTGGGTAAGTCAAGAAGCAAAAGTAAAATTTAAATCATCTTGGCTCATTTCCATTGAGATTTGAGCACCTTCCAGTGTGATGTAGTGAGGCAGTTGTAGTACAGTGGAAAGAGGATTGAATTTGGAGTCAAAAAATAACAAATCTACATTCAAATGACAGCTGTATCACTTACTAGCTGTGTGTCCTCAGACAATTGCTTACCCTCTCTGAGTCTCAGGCTCCTTATTTATCAAATGGATTAATAATAAATACTTGTACTACCTACCTCAAGAAGTTGTTGGGAGGATCAAATGAAACAACGTACATAAAAATTTTGTACCCCGTTGAGGACTACTTAAATATCAGCTATTACTGTCAGTAATGCTGAAAGAATACACAAAACTCTTTCTGAATCTGAGATATAGACACAAAGACAGATAAAGAGATTGGTCATATTGGGAAGAAATCCTCTTTGGAGGCAAAGAGTCTTAGTTCCTCATTTTTCTTGACCTCTCTGTAGCAATTGGCAACACTGATCATCCCCTTCTCTAGGTTTCCATGATATTGCCCCCTCCTGGATCTCCTGTCAATTTGATCACTCTTTCTCAGTGTTAAGATCTACACTCATGTCCCACCCACTACCCATGAGTGTTCTTCAAGATTCTGTTCTGTCTTTTCTTCTCCCTCTGTATTGTCTCATTCAGTGATTTCCTATGCTCCCTGGGTTCAATGATATATTCAATAATTCAGATTCAATAATATAAATCACTGCCCTCATCTCTTCTGAGCTCCTGTCCTGTAACACCAATTGCCTTTTGTATATCTTAAACTATATGCTTTTTAGGATCATCAAACTCCATGGGTCCAAAATAGAACACATCATTTTTTCTCCCAAACCCTACCCCTTCTATATTTCCTTTCTGTTGTTGAGGGCATGATTATCTTTTCAGGCACCCAGTTATAATCCTTGACTCCTCACTCTCACTCACATATCCAATCTGTTGCAAAGCTTATCATTTCTACCTTTATGTCTCTGTCTGTGTCTGTTTGTAGGTCTGTATGTTTCTGTTTCTCTCTGTCTTTCTCTGTCTCTGTGTCTGTCTATCTCTCCTCTCCATTCACATAGCCACTATCCTGGTTTTTCCTTTTATCACTGCTATTACAACAGACTTCTATTTGTTCTCTCTGGCTCAAGTCTCTCCCCACTCTCATCCACTCTCCACAGAGAAGCCAAGGTGATTTTTCTAAATCCTAAGTCTGACCATGTCATCCCCTTACTCAATAAACTCTAGTGGCTCCCTATTATTTCCAAGATAGAATGAAAAGTCCTCCATTTAGTATATTTTTTAAATTCTAAGATTTTAAATTTGTTTTTATTTTTTTAATCAAGAAGAGTCTATTTTTTTCTTTCTCTTACTTCACTCTCTCCATTGTAAAAGAAAGAGAGTTCTTCATGTAACAAATAGACATAGTCAAACAAACAAATTCCCATGTTGTCCATGTGCAAAAAGTATATGTCTCGTTTTGCTTCTTGAGTCCCTCATCTCTCTGGCAGGAGGTTGGTTAGCATGTTTCATTATGAGTTATCTGTAGAGTGTGTAAGTCTTTAAAAGTTATTTGTTTTCATAGTGTTGTTGTTACTGTAAATATAGTTCCCCTGGTTCTGCTAACTCCACTCTGCATCAGTTCATACAAGTCTTCCCAGTTTTCTCTAAAATGGTTTCTTCTTCTTCTTCTTTTTACTTCTAATGCATTGCAATATGACATACTGGGGAATGGCTCTTAATTTTATAGATTTGAACCAGTGTCTTTAATATCTTGGAAAGGAGACCTTTATCAGATAAATTTGTTTTAAGGATATTTCCCAGTTACCTGTTTCTGCTACATTTATTATTAATAATAATCTTTTTTTAGTGAGAGGAATGTGACTGAATATATTTCATTATCTCAAAAAAAACCTCCTTTTTATCATTTTGGAGATAAAGAAGATTTATAAGTAACAATTGTTAGCAATTAATTAATTAATTTGATCAATGTATTCAGCCAAGGAAGTGAATTTCTTTTTCTGGATAATTTTTTTAAAGTTGACTACTACGTAGTCAACAGTTGTAATAGCTAGTGAACTTAATAGTTTTCAGCTGGAGTCATTTCTGTGTAAGTTAAAAAGGGCTGTCAAATTATTAAGGTGTAACTGTTGTTTGTGTTGCAAGTGTAGACTGATCTCCCTCCTGAAGGAGGTGAAAGGACTCAAGGAATGCCTCTCCACTTTCTAGGTTGTTAGGAAACATTAGGGCTTCTAAAGGAAACAGAAAGGGGGTGAAAGAGATCTGAAGTGGAGGAGGGGAGACTTGACCCTCACGCAATTCACCATATACAATTAGAAACCACAAACAAAAGGTGAATTATCTGTGATTTCAACTTGGCAGAATGTTTTCAAAATAAATCTATTCCTCTTTTATTATGTGGGCCTAATTTGTGGACAGTATCATACCTTAATTTCCTATTTATAGTTTGATATTTTAGCTGTATCACCTTGGGCAAGTCACTTAAGCCCATGGCTTCAGTTTCCTCATTTGTATTTTTTTGGTTTGTTTTTGCAAGACAGTGGGGGTTAAGTGACTTGCCTAGGGTCATATAGCTAGTCAGTGTCAAGTGTCAGAGATCACATTTGAACTCAGGTCCTCCTGACTCCATGGGTTGGTGCTCTAACCACCTAGCTGCCCCCATTTCCTCATTTGTAAAATAAAGGAGATGGATTAGGTGACTTGTAAAATCCTTTCCATTTCTAAAACTGTGAATAGCAAGAAGGCTTGTTTGGCTATAAAGTAGAAGACAGAAAGCAGAGTAAATGTATAATAGGACTGAAAAGGTAGGTTGGGGCCAGGTTGTGAAGGACTTCAAATGCCATACCTGGAAGTTCATATTTAATCTTAAAATTAATAGAAGGCCACAGAAAGTGTGTGTGTGTGTGTGTGTGTGTGTGTGTGTGTGTATGTGTGTGTGTGTGTGAGAGAGACAGAAGAGAAAGAGAGAGAGAGACAGAGACAGAGACAGAGACAGAGACATATGAGAAAATCATAGAAACTTTCACAACACATCCCAGTATCAGTGTTTACACCTTGCCTGAAATGTTTTCCCCTCCCACTGTGGTGGGAGAATGAAGGTTAATGAAGGGAATGCACTTCCTGATTTCCTCTCCTGATGTGTTCCTTTGGGGGGCTGACAGGTTTGTGATTTGTGGCTAATGGGAGAATTAAGGCAGAGAGGAGTTTGTGAGAAGGCAGTTGTACTTTCTGCTTTCCCCTCCCCCTCCTGGGATAATGTTAACCTTGGGGAGGTTGTTTTTGCTGCAATTTATCCTACCTGTGCCAACTAATGCATGACATTACCATACTTTCCCCTAATTATACTGTTTTGTTTCACTATTATATGTGTTCTAGTGATTTACTAACAATTAGCCTAAAAGGTAAAGGTTCTAGATAGTGGAGGCTGAGCTAAGAGTTAACTAGAACCTGGAGTAATAAGGCAAGTACTGAGGAGACTGTAGCATTTTGGTTTTGTATTTCCCGGGCTGGTAATCATTGTCCTGCATATAGGGTAACAGAAACAAAACCAGGACGAGTAGTCTTGCTGTTTTGCCGTGCGTCTCTCCTCTCTTTTAACAGCCCTATCCACCCTAGACCACTGTCTAGGGTGCACTGTCTATTACTGCTTTGATTTTCCTTTTCCTTGTGTCAGTTGGCAGAACCTAAATTTTTGGCACGATTCTTGAGACCTGGGAAGGCGCAGTGGTAATTTGCCTGTCTTGAAAACTGTCTAGTGTATTGCCATGATGGGAACATGATATTTGTTTTCAACTATGTCTTTAGTTGGAAGAAAGATTAGATTTCTGTTGCTTGGTTATCCGAGGCAGAAGTAGGAGGGATGGAAAGAAAAGAGGCACATTTAGGTTTGATGGGAGGAAAAACTTTAATTGTGGATTCTCCCTCATTGGAGGTCTTTTGGTGAAAGTTGAATGACCTTTTGTTGGGTATCCTTTGGAAGGGATCCCTTTTTGGGTATGGGTTGGGCTGTGTTGTCTTCCTGAAGAGCTGAGAACAAAGTTAGCAGAGATTTGCTCTAAGAAACAGTCTATCAGGACTACATTTAAAATACATACATATAATTATATTATATATTTAAAATAGTTATGCTACATAATTATATTTTATTATTAATTATATCATAAAATATCTATAATACATTATAGCTATTATGTATATAAATAGTGTGAGCTATTACCATTAGATAATGTATGTCCTGGCCTTATTAGCCTAAATCATAGAAAATTGGCTGTGTGCCCTTTGATAAATGACATTTCATTGCTTTGGCTATTAATTTTCTTGATGCTCTCTCACAGTGACCAAATGCTGAAGGGGTATTTATGGTGGGATCTGTGCTCCGTGGAAGGTTCAGTCCTCCAAGACACCACAGGTAAAATTGCTAATGTCTTCTTTTCCAAATGAAATCACTAGCATCTTTCTCTGCTTTCAGTACTACTTCATGCTTTCAGCCTCCCTGATAGACTGCTGGTGTTTCTTAGAGCAGATCTCTGTTAACCTCCCTTTCAGTTCCTCAGTCTCCTGTTGTAAACATTTGTCCTCAGGCTTGAAGAGTATTTGATTAATGACTTTGTCTTCTGGTAGCCTTTCTATTTGTTCTACCCTCACATGGAACTGTTTTCCCCCCTACTTTTCTGAAAACAATAATACAACGACAAAAAAGTCTCTTCCCCATGGGAGTAAAGAGTTTGGATGCCTTTCATGAATATGTTTGTCACATTTTAATTTCTTAGCTGCTAAAATTTTACCATAAATTGTATAGCAGTGCATTCTGGGAGCATTCAATCCCTAAAAGGCTTTTTAGCTATATTTCAAATACATATTTTGTCAAAGTCTCGATGCTCTCTGCTGAGCTATTTCTAACAAGTGCTCTCACTAAACAAATCTCTTTGAAAATGCATTAGATAACACCCTCCTTTCAATTCCCTATCTTCCTTTCTGTCTAAACTGAAAAAGCCAGTTCATGTTATTAATGACAAGTCATTTTGCAGAGGGCCTGGGTTAATAGAACTGATAACTGGCAAAATATAAATGTGTAACACTAGGATGCTGAAGATAAAATTGGGGTCTAATGCTGAATATGTAATGTGCAGTATGAAAAGAAAAGCTCACGATTGTTTTGGAATTTTCTAGAATCATCTAGGGAAGTTAGTTATTGAGAGTCAGATGATTTATATTGATGTTCATCACTGCTGCAGGTTCATGCTTCTACTGCTTTAGCCCTCCTGGTAATGATACTGCCAGGCCTGGTCTCCTGGCCTCCTTCTTCATTCCTTTCTTCCATATTCAGTACCGAAGAGCTGGGATCTGACCTGCAAAGACCCCAGCTTTCCACGAAGTCATCATTCATTATTATTTTCAACTTTTGTTTCCTTCCTGCATATTATATATTCAGTATTATACTCCAGTTTTAGCTTCAACATCCTGGTGTTACATATTTGTGTTTTTTTTTTCCAGTTATCAATTCTATTAACTGGGTCTCTCTGCAAAACTTGTCCCAGTACAAGATCTAAGTGTAATGGTGACTTGTTTTAGGCCTGGTATGTCACATTTTACCCCTCTCTGGGGTTCTCTGGTATCATTAAGGGGATTAAGAGTATCTTTAATCCCTGCCATTAACTCAAGCCCCCATTGATCATGTTCTCCTCAATTTTAGGGGATCCCTAGTACCTCAGTTTAACTACTTAACAGATTAGATTTTACAAAGGAATATTTGTTGTTGTTTGCCCTTCGTTTTTGAAGAGGACCAATGACATCACTGGTATGTCTTCACTTGTGCATGAACTGGATTTCAGTGAGGCACAAAGTTGTTAGGCTCACTCTTTCTTCCTGAGTCATTGAAGTCCAGTGGCAAGATAAAAGTCAGGACAACTGGTGAAGGCCTGGGATGCAGTGGATGACCTTGGTGCATTTGGATGTCTGACATACAAACATTTCCCCCAAAATCTGGGGGGCATAATCTTTCTTCCACCACCTCATCCTTTGTGGAGGGGAGAAGAATTAGGCTCATAGTTGAAAAACTCAGTTCCTATACAGTTCTACCAAGTTCCAAGTGAAAAGCCTCCCCTGGGCTTGCATGCCAGCACTCTGGCCTCTCAGGGCTTTCTTACTGGGCTGGCAGTACCATCTAACCTGGAATCCTGTCTCTACAGAAAGGACAAATGAAAGAAAATCAAACCATGAACCGTATTCTTGGGGCCAAACGGCCTAGAAGGGAGAGGGGAAAGGTAGTTCTTCTTCCAGAGAGAGAGAGAGAGAGAAAGAGAGAGAGAGAGAGAGGGAGAGAGAGAGAAGGAGAGAGAGAGAGAGAAGGAGAGAGAGAGAGAGA
>NW_020954580.1:31255511-31261498 GCF_900497805.2 Vombatus ursinus
AGAGAGAGAGAAGGAGAGAGAGAGAGAGAAGGAGAGAGAGAGAGAGAGAGAGAGAGAGTTACAGTCCCAGTACAGTAGTTTTAAAGATGCAGCCTGTTCCAGCTATTCAGCCAGTGGAAAGAAACTGTTCCCACCCATGCGGTAGGGGAACAAAGGATGTCTTCTCTCAGCTGTCTCTAACATGGATTTCTCCATCTTAGATGATCTGGGCAAGTGCAAAGCCCAGTTACATATGTATTAGGAAAGCTTTTCCCCATTAAGATTTAAAACAGAGGTTTGTAGCCTGAGGTCCCAAGAGGTCTATGGATAGATTTTGGAAAGAGGGAGGTCTGTGAATTTAGTTTTTTTAATATTTTGATAACTTTCAGCCTAATTAGTTTCCTTTATAATCCTATGTATTTTATTTTATGAATTTAAGAAAGATTATTCTAAGAAGCAGTCCATAGGCTTCACCAGACTGGGTCCATGATACAAAGAAGGTAAGAAACACTTGATTTGAAAGAATAGACTAGACACCCATCTCATTTAAACCTAGTCCCCAGTGGAGGTAGAGGGATGAATTAGGTGAATCTCTGTAAATCTATTTAAATTTAAAGTTTCTTCATTATTCATTGTAATACAGATTTCATTCCTATTGACCTGGCATCATTTCAGGAGCATTAAATTCATTTAAAACCCAGATTCTCATTAAAAAAAGCTTTCCTCCAGGATCATGGGAAAACTAAAAGCAATCAGAGCTATAGACACATGCAGATGGTAAAGCTTTAATTTTTAAAAATAGTTGCTTAATGAAGACAACAAATACCTCTTTTAATTATAACACCGACATTAGGAACACCGAAAAACTCCTTAGAGTAGAGATTCAGTAGGAAAGAATTTTATGTCTTTTTATTTCTTAATTAACCTTCCTGGTTGATAAAAACTAAATGCCGGCAAAGGGGGAGGAATTCACTGCACTCAGTAAAAATGCTTTGAATGAGTAAGGAAACAAGTGAGAGGCACTAAGACATAGATTTTGAATTCTGGCTATTCACTTTTACCACCTTTGTGACCTTGGGGAAGTTGCTCTCGCAGTTCCCTCATCTGCAAAATGAAGTGTCTGATGTAGGATAGAGGTTCTTTATGTGTGTGTGTATGTGTGTGTGTGTGTGTGTGTGTGTGTAGGATGGACAACTTTGACAGTCTGGTGAAGCCTGTGGACCCCTTCTGAGAATAATATTTTCAAATGCATAAAATAAAATACATACAATTATAAAGGACATCAATTACAATGAAATTTTGTTGTTGGTCAGTCATTTCAGTTGAGTCTGACTCTTCATGTCCCATTTGGGGTTTTCTTTGCAAAGATAATGGAATGGTTTGCCATTTCTTACTCCAGCTCATTATACAGATGAAGAAACTGAGGCACAGGGTTAAGTGACTTTGCGCAGCCCTCCCTCACTCAAATCAAAGTCAATTGCAAGTCATGTCATTATCTCCCTGATGTCATGGTCCTCTTTCGAGAATGAAGGACAAATCACACACAGGGTCACACAACTATTAAGTGAAACCAACTTTGAACTTATGAAGATGAGTCTTCCTGATTCAATACAATTTTCAAAATATAAAAACTTTCAAAATTGGACCCCAAATTAAAAATCCTGCATCTAGAGTATGATCTTTAAGCTCCCTCCAGCTCTAAAAACGTGATCCTATGAACTAATCTAATGACACTGACTGGCCATCTCCACAAGTAGTGAACCAAATACAATTACAGACAGATATAACTCAGTGCAAAGAAGCAAGACTCAAATCAACTTCTTCTAGCATTTCTGGTTTTCTCACATCATTCTATTTACACCCAATGTGACCCTTGATCCCCTCGCCTTCTTTAGGGAAAGCTCACCCATATTTTTCCTGTTTGTCCAGTCACAACTCACCCTTCTTTCATGTAAGATATTTTGGAAGCATTTTCTAGCTTTGTATGATTCAAAATGAAATTAAAAAGCGTGTTTATTGAAGCAAACACATACACTCACACACACACACACACACACACACACACACACACAAACACACTTGCTCTTTGGATTTGGACACATCCATTTGTTCCACCCCCTCAAAGGGGCCAAAATATTAAAGAACTGGCCTGCCACCTTGTGGCCTCCTGTAACCTTGGAAGGTCAATGCCTGGAACATCAATATCCAGTCCTTCATCCATCCACTCATCTAATATCTGCATCATTGCTGTCTGCATGACTGAACTGAACTTTTGTACTATCTTATTTTTTCCAGGGCATTCTTGTTTTTGATTAACCCCTGAGAAAGTGGAAGTTATTGAGAATTAGCAAACAGTATTCTCTAAACATTGCCCTAGGGAGAGAGAGTTCAAGGCAGAAGGAAGAGAGTTCCTTAAAAGAAATGTTCAAGAGGCATGTCAGATTATTGTTTCATCTCCCTGGGCAATCTCTCAAAGACAGCACAGCTTTCTGGGGCAAAGTTCAGGCAAAGAACTGGTACCTGCCACTATTATCACCTAGCCAATTGAGGAAGTCAGGACAGATGAGGATTCTTTTATTTTCTCATTTATCATCCTTGCCTGCAATCCAAGTTGGTTCCCACCTCACATTCTGATCGTCTCGGATTAAATATTGTCAGATGAAATACTAATATCTTTTCTCCATGCCAAAAAAATGACTTTCAAGGCATGTATTATGTAAAGGATTATAATAAATTAAATACCTAAACTGGTAGAGTGCAAACAATTTTGACTTAGATCTAAATGTTTGCATTGGCTGTTTAAACATTTAATTTGTTGGAATGGGAGATATCATTGCAGCATAAGCATGTTAATTAAACTTGGGCCTTAGCAACGTGAGTCATCCCACGTACACAGAGCATGACAAATATGGACAGTAAGAGTCAATGTATGCTGATTTCTCATTCCCCAAATGAACACTTTACATCTGCAGCCATTAGTGATTTTTAATGAATTGTGCTGTCTTCTCTGAGGTGACTTTTAGATGACAACATCAGATATTGCTAGGCTGGGGAACAACTTTGCTAATTAAGTTCTGGGGAAGTTATCAACCACAGATAATTGATTAAAGTGCTTACATGGATAATCACTTCCATAGATTTAAATTCATTAAATAAATAGATGGAAAGAATATAAGATAAATAGCATCCTCTAAAAACCAGGTCAACTACAACAAAGTCTTGGGTACCTTATGATTGTTGTCACCTTCACCACCACCTCTACTGTCACCACTACCACCACCACCATCATCATCATTCCTCACAATTTGGGTAGGATTTACAGTTTATAAAATTTTTTTCATGTGCATTAACTCAATTGATTGTCATAACAACTCTGTGTGGTAGGGGTTTCTTATCTCATATTATAGATGAGAAATCTGAGGTAGAGAGAGATAAAGTGAGTTGCCCAAGGTCACAAAGCTATAATATTAGATGCCATTATAGTGCATCAAACAAAAGGCTGGGGGTGCAGAGCATGTTGGATGTTCTGAATATATAAATAATAGGCATTTGTGACACCATAAGTAGTTAGCCAAATGTCATTACTTCACTACTCCTGTACCTCAGATTTAGTCTTGTTTGTCCTGGTTCAAACTCTGTTGGTTTATTCTGGAATTTGGTCTCTTATTCAACCTAATTTTTTGCCTTCAGATTTAACCTTGAATAAGTTCACTTTGAGCCACTGGCCTTCACCCATTATGATTCTCAAAACTCTTCCACATGTGACATAGTTTACCTCCCCCTGGGCACCTGGCTTCCATTTGTTTATCCTTGACCTCCACAAAAGTTCACATCAGGCTTGTGCGGAGGGAGTAACCCTGTGTTCTCTAAAGAAAATTTTTTCCCAAGCTAGTGTAACAGGGGCCTGATCTATAGGGACCTGATCACTCACAATAGAAAGTCTTCAAGTATGATTCCAGGGACAGACAGAGTCTATACTCTGAAGACCAAACTAGCTAATTATATCGAGGCTCAGCCCAGCAGACTGATCACTAGTGGTGAATTCTTGGGCCATGGCAACTTGAAGAAATAGACAAAAGTACAAAATCACCTTTAGTCCTGTGCAGTTAAAACTTCTTCATGGATGGTAATGGAGTGGTAGAAAGTAGAGAAGACTAGAAAGTACATGTTTTTATTTACATCTAACAAACGTAAAATTCCACTTCTTACACATACTGATTGTGTTGTGATCCTGGACAAATCAATTAATCTTAAAGTGGAAGCAATCTTCTAAGAGTATAATTTGCAAAGAAAGTGCTGACTTATATTTGAGGAGGGAGTTTCTTTATCTGGGAGTTCCCTATATCAATGAAATTACAGGTCCAGTCTCTATCCCTTGTACCCTACAGACATGAACTTAATTGTTGGTAATCTCAATATGAGATTTTTTGTCCAATGCCCAAAGAGCTGATATACTCCTGGAGAACGGAATCGTATCAATTTGGACAATATGGTTATAAATGAAACCGGAAGACATAAAGAAGTAAGTAGTAACTAAATGGAAAGATGGCTTACAGTTTCTCCTTGAAGAAGATGAATGAAGGAGTTGGCAGAGTTGGTTTAATTGTTCATTTCTACTCACATGATCCCTTCTTCCGCAGTCATACACACAGGTGGCCATACTCTTAATCATCACCTGTAACTGTTCCACCTCCATGATCCTGAACTTTGAAATTCATATCTGTAATCATAATCTCCATATCTTTTCATCTTTCACTGTACCTCAACTCTTCTGAATTCTTATCTTCATTGTTATTTCTTGTTCTTCTTCCCCTTCCTGTTCTCCAAGTCCACCCTGCTTTGGTCTCATTTCCTTACTGCACAGTCTTGGCTCTGTGGTTGACCAGTTCAACTGTGCACCATCTTCTACCCTTGATTTCTTTGTCAGTCATTCTTTAGCGAACCCCAATCTTCAGCTACCCCTACTATCTTCTATCTCTTCTACTATTCAATCATAATTGGGTCCTAAGTACTCCAATTCTTTTATTCCCCCCCCCCCCACCCCGCAATGATTTTCTGTCCCTAAATGACTCTCCTTAGTGGCTATTCAAAACCTTCTCTACTCTACTGCAGCCTCCTATGTTACCTTCTCTACTTTCTCACTCAGAGAAGCACATTGCTATATACTTGGTGGAAAAAACAGAAGTCAGCTATTGTGACAATCTTTTCTCTCCTACTCCATGCCTCAAAATCCACCTTTGTCTTTTTCTGTTCTCTTTTTTTCTCATATTTGATGAAGATGCCAAGGCTGACCCCTATACTTGCCTTTGAACTCATAACTTCGTATCTCCTCTTGGACGTTGGGCCTCTTTACCCTGAGACCCTACCTGTTTCCCAACTCCTCCTCAGTGGGTTGCTTTCTCAGTTCCATCTTTAGCTCAAGTCCATCCTGTAGGACAAGACATCTCTTGTCCCTCTCCACAACCCGAAGGCATTTTTTTCTGGACAAATAAGACACTTTACCCTCTTGACAAGTTTCCTGTACCCCTGCCTATTCCTGCCTCCTCAGAGGTAGGTCTCCTTCATTCTTAGAGGACATAACATCTCTATCTAAACCTCGAAGGAGACCTCCAACATTCTACTCTCATACCTCCCTCAACAAACTTCTCTCTAACCATTGATACTTTGCCTGGACTTACTCCTCAATGATTAACATACTCCTATCCCCTTATACTGACAATATGCCAATTACACAATATATAAATCTTGTTCCTTATCCTCAACTTGCTATTCCCTCAGGACTTTCTACCTAAATGCCCTCCCTGCAATCCCAATGACTCACTACAGATCTGATTGCCACTTCCATTGTGACTTCTAGAATGCCTACTCCATAAGTAATGAACTTTTCATCTAAAACTTTCCTTCCTTTTTTCCTTCCTCCTTCTGGCCTTCCCTCCCTCCTTCTCTCCCATCCCCTCCCTCCTTTCTTTCTTTCTTTCTTTCTTTCTTTCTTTCTTTCTTTCTTTCTT